>NC_092337.1:314270000-314610000 GCF_046630445.1 Rutidosis leptorrhynchoides
TATTATCCTTAAACCACGCTTTCTGATGATTTTACGCTGCCTTCCATCTATCCGCGCATATAGATTGTATCGAGGCTTCCACCTTCTCTTGTGTACTCCAACCATCTAGCCGCCGGTCCATGTTAAAGAATCCATACAACAATAAAATATATAGTTAAAGTATTATATAAGTATAATAAGAAATGTATTATATAAAGTGTAAGTATATATAATATATATTAGTAATAAGTAATAGGGGCATGATCAATGGGGAAGTAACCAATCGGGGGAAGCGGGGGGAAGCAAAATTTATTTTTTTTTCGTTTTTTTTGAATATTTTTTTTCGGACATCAAGATCACACGAAAATATGAACATTTAGAAGAGACACTTGGTGATGAATGTTATTATTTAGGCGGAAAAACGATCGACAAAAATAACATTCAAGATAATATTTTTCGTGAAGAATATGAACGTTTTTTTTTTTTTTTTTTTTTCATGTTTTGTGAAGTAAAATTTAGCCCGATTTAGAGTTTAGGGTTTAGGGTTTGGTGTTTTGGGTTTATTCCATAAACCCAAAACACCAAACCCTAAACCCTAAACCCTAAACCCTAAACTCTAAACCGTTCGTGTTAAAAACTCAATCTAAATCCTAAATCTAAACCCTAAATCTAAACCCTAAACCCTAAATATCTAAACCCTAATATCTAAACCCTATAAACCCTAATATCTAAACCCTAATATCTGAACCCCAATAGCTAAAATCTCAAAATACGCTCGAAAAACACGATAATTGTTATATATTACTTCTTCGAGCGTTTTCCCGCCAAAATAAAAACATTTATCACAAAGTGTCTCTACTAAATGTTCATATTTTCATCTCATCTATAATGTTCGTGAACAAAGTTTTTTCAAAAAATGAAAAAAAAAAGTTTTTGCTTCCCTCCGCTTCCCCCCGAATGGTTACTTCCCTCTTGATCCTACCACATAAGTAATATATAATATGTAATGTGTAATTATATATATTGTAAAATGTACCGAATTAACTTACAAGGATTTCAGGCCAAATTTTTTCTTTGTCCTCCGGAGGAACATCGGCCCTAGCCCTAAACCCTAAACTCTAAACCGTTCGTATTAAAAACTCGTTCTAAAACCCTAATCTCTAAACTCTAAACCCTAATTTCTAAACCCTAAACACTATTTTTTTTAATCAAAAGTAATTTTTTTGTTTTTTTTGTTAACATACATCTGATGCATGAAAAGCAGTTAACATGCATCAAACAACAGCTAACATGCATCAGATGCATCTTAACGATACAGTTTAAAAAAATTATTTTTTCTAGAATCTACACAATGAAAATAGATATCAGCAATTTTTTTTTAAATCAGAGCTGTAGAATTAAAGATATAAAAATCACAAAATCACTTATCCACTTATCTCAAAATATGAGCTTAGCGCCGGATCCTTCCCATATATATATATATATATATATATATATATATATATATATATATATATATATATATATATATATAGCTGTGTGTGTGTGAGTATGTGTGTGTGTATTTACATATGTATGTATATATAGATATGTATATATACATATCTATATCTACATACGTATATAAGTATATATACAGGATATGTATATATGCATAAATACATACACACATATTTATATACATAAATACATACACACATATTTCTATATATATATATATATATATATATATATATATATATATATATATATATATATATATATATATATATATATATATATATATATATATATATATATATGTATATATATATACTTTTACTTATATATACTTATATACTTATACTTATATATACTTACATATGTTGGGATTTAACAAGTTTGAAACTCTTAAAACCATTTAAGAATCATTATAAAACGGAAGCGTGAAATTACCAATTTAACTTGTTATCTTTAAACCAATTAAAGCTAAATCCCATTTTGGATCAAGTTGTGAAATGATGCTTACTAATTAACAAGAAAGGATAAGAGTGTCATACCTCCTCAAAACCAAGTTTGAGGGCTACTCAAATGTGCAGAAAATTGATGGAGATGATGGTGAAAATAGCCTCCAAATTGATGCTTCAAGTGTGTTAAACTCCAAGCCTTTGAAGCTCCAACACCACCCTTGAGCTTGCTAATATTTAGGACCCTTAAACACCTTGAACATAAGCTTTAAACTCACTTTCTTTTCTGCTCAAAAACCGAACAGCAGCTGACTTAATTTGATGGTCAATGCAAGCCTCAAAACAATGAGACCTCAAGGGATTATACCCCAAGCCTTTAACCAACACCTTGTACAAGTTGGTTAGGATTTTTACACTTGAAAATGAGCTTCCTAAAGCTCAAGAACACTCTTATTTTTCTGCTGGAATTTTTCACCCCCTTGACCAAAAAATGAAGAGAGTATTTACTAGTATTTTTTTTTTACTTTTTCAGAAAGATGCTTGCATGTGTGTCTTTAAAAGGTATCAAGCATGCTTGTCTATGGAGTTGTGTAAACACAAGTAACAAGAAAAGGGAGCATGTGTGTCTTGAAGACCACCCTTAAAAAAAACGGCCACCCTTTTGTTTTTATGAAAAAAAATTCAATTTTTATAAACTTGTGAAAATACATGATGTATTTATCTTGTTACTTGCATATTTTATAAAACCTTTTATAAAATATAACACAATATAATTATTTAAACCTATAAATAATTATATATAAATTATCCAAATAATTTATCTCAAGTGATAATGTTTTAGAAAACCGATTTTCTAAAATTCAAGTGTCGCGTATTTATTTAACGAACCAATCGATAAGATAAACATATATAAGGTGTCGGTAAGCTTGTTATTGGGTATGACCCGACTTGGATCATAACATGTTAGCCACATTAATTTAATATGTCTCTCGGGCATACGAAATACCTTCAATCTCCCACTTGCACGAGAAACATAAGAAATTAATGCAAGTGACAGATACCACCTAACGACCGTCCGTCACCCCCAATATGTTATGACTTTGTGCCATTCAATAACATCATCCTTTTTGAGTTCCCATCTCGAATATGAATAGGTGAATCTTTCATTATATCCTTTCATCCTAGATGTCATGTTAAATCCAAGAGACACAGAGTGATCACTCTCTTCTAGATTTAACTTTATCAGGCCTTAGACATCTGACTCTCAACGAATAAGAGGGACAAATTCCATCTTGACTACATATGTCCTAGATATACACTATGCATTATACCTGAGCTCTTCCTTATGAACTACCATATTTCAGAATAGCGAAGGAAAGAATCAAGGCATAATACTTAGTGAATATCCGAACCCAATATGTATCTCAGGTAAGAGGATACGATGATATTCGCCTTTACTCAAGATTACATGTGATCAACCACAAAGGCTCCATTTAGTAAATCTTGAGAGCGGGTCTTCCAATATTTGCATCCCACAAATATCTATGAACCTTGGTTGCAACCTTGCCCCACATTCAACCTGAATGTATACCAATCTAAGTTCATAATAGTCTAAACCTCACACTTGTTCCCACAAATGTGATCGACTACGGAATTTAGAATAATTGCTTATTCATGGATAAAATATGCAAAATAGGAACATAACTCAAAATAAATTAACCCATAATTATATTAATGAGTTTGAACCATTTCGTTCCGTTACAATACTTAAAACAGATCATGACCAATCACTAGAATATCGAAGCCCTAATGCACTAACATGCCCTTGATGTTTTGCACCATGTAAGAGCTTCGTGAGTGGATCCGCTATGTTAAGATCTGTGTGAACTTTGCGAATTCATATCTTTCCCTTTTCAACTTCATCCCTTATGTAGTTGAATCTCCGCTCAATGTGACGGGTCTTTTGGTGAGCACGAGGTTCCTTGATTTGAGCAATCGCACCCTCGTTGTCACAAAAGATCTCAAGAGGGTCCTGAATGGAAGGGACAACTCCTAAGTCGTTGATGAATTTCTTCATCCATGCAGCTTTCTGAGCTGCCAATGAGGCGGAAATGTACTCCGACTCTGTAGTGGATAATGCAACAACATCCTGTTTTGAACTCTTCCAAGAGACCGCACCTCCATTTAATGTGAAGACATAACCGGATTGTGATCGAGAATCATCACGATCAGTTTGGAAACTCGCATCCACGTAACCTTTTACACCAGACCCGTATATAAGAAACATATCCTTAGTCCTCCTAAGGTATTTCAATATACTTTAAACATCAATCCAATGACTGTTTCCTGGGTTATTCTGGTATCTACTTGTCAAGCTTAGAGCGCATGACACGTCCGGTCTAGTACATATCATTGCATACATGATTGACCCAATAGCAGATGCATATGGGACTTTCTTCATTCTCTCCTGTTCATCTTTCGTGGTGGGGCACTGAGATGAACTGAGAAGTGTTCCCTTTTGAATAGGTACCAAACATTTCTTAGAGTACTCCATCTTGAACCTTTTCAAGATCTTTTCCATGTATGCACTTTGATTCAAACCTATCAATTTCTTGGATCTATTCCTATAGATCCCTATCCCCAATATATATTGTGCTTCTCCAAGATCCTTAATGGAGAAGCAACTTTTAAGCCAAGTTTTGACTCCTTGCATTGTGGTAATATCATTCCCAAATAACAATATATCATCCACGTATAGTACGAGGAACATAACAGAGCTCCCACTAGCTTTCTTGT
The DNA here is from genome assembly GCF_046630445.1 of Rutidosis leptorrhynchoides. Classification (NCBI taxonomy): domain Eukaryota; kingdom Viridiplantae; phylum Streptophyta; class Magnoliopsida; order Asterales; family Asteraceae; genus Rutidosis; species Rutidosis leptorrhynchoides. The sequence continues at coordinate 314,274,722 of NC_092337.1, forward strand.
ATACACAAGCTTCATCACCATTTTTAATGAAGCCAAATTTCTTTGCCTCCTCATTAAAACGATGATTCCACATTCTAGATGCTTGTTTCAATCCGTAGATTGATTTCTTTAACTTGCATACCTTTTTAGGATGTTTCGGATAAACAAAACCTTCGGGCTGTACCATATAGACATCTTCCTCAAGATATCCATTTAGGAAAGCGGTTTTGACATCCATTTTCCATATTTTATAGTCATAGTGAGCAGCAATGGCAAATAATATCCTAATAGACTTTAGCATTGCCACAGGCGAGAAAGTTTCATCATAGTCAACCCCTTGAGTTTGAGTGAAACCTTTTACTACAAGTCTAGCTTTGTATGTATCCAAGTTTCCATGTATGTCGGTTTTCTTCTTGAAAAGCCATTTGCAATCAACTAGCTTGGAGCTAGGAGGTTGCACAACAAGTTCCCAAACTTGGTTTTCATACATGGATTGCATCTCGGCGTTCATGGCTTCCTGCCATTTGTCTTTATCAATCCTTGATAAAGCATCTTCGTAGTTTGTGGGTTCAGCAACCATCCACGAGAAAACCATATCTCTCAGGAGGATTACTAATCCTACTAGATCTTCGAATGTCTTGTATACTTTGATCAACCACTTAATCATTTTCAACATTTTCATGTTGAGTGCTAGTGTTAACCAATTGTGTATCATCTATTTGATCTTGAACCTCTTCAAAATCTATCTTCCTTTCACTATTTCCTTCCATTAGGAACTTAGCTTCAAGGAATTCCGCCTTTCGAGCAACAAATACATTTTGCTCAGTCGGATCATAGAAATAGTATCCCATATCATCCTTGGGATATCCTATGAAGATACACTTTGTGGATCGAGCATGCAACTTATTAGCATCATAGAGCTTAGGATAAGCTTCACATCCCCATACTTTCAAGTATGATAGAGAAGGAGGTTTTCCGAACCACATCTCGTGAGGAGTTCGTTCCACTTTCTTGGTTGGTGCCATATTTAAAATACGAGCCGCGGAGCATAGACAATAACCCCCAAAAGATAGAGGTAACGAGCTTCTTGCCATCATAGATCGAACCATATCCATTAGGGTTCGGTTTCTCCTCTCGGACACTCCATTAAGCTGGGGTGTTCCGGGTGGAGTAAGTTGTGAGATAATCCCACAATTTCTAAGATGATCTTGGAAGGCATCGCTGAGGTATTCACCTCCTCTATCGGTACGAAGTACCTTAATTGTCTTGTTGAGTTGATTTTGTACTTCGTTTTGATATTCCTTGAATACTTCAAAAGTTTCGTCCTTATGTCTTAACAGGTAGACATATCCGAAATGACTGAAGTCATCAATGAAAGTAATGAAGTATCTTTCACCATTCCTAGTTATGGGCTTAAAGGGTCCACATACATCCGAATGTATTAATCCCAATAAGTCCTTAGCCCTTTCATAGGTCCCTTTGAAAGGTGCTTTAGTCATTTTGCCTTGTAAACAAGATTCACATACATCAAACGAATCCAGCTCACTTGATTTTAAAAGACCATTCTTTTGAAGTGTATGCATTCGATTCTTGTTTATGTGACCAAGGCGACAATGCCATAAGTAGGAATCACTCAAATCCCTTTTGAGCTTCTTGGTGCTTGCTTGGTATATTGAGCTATCGAATGATGTGTTATCATGAACCAATTCATAAATACCATTCAAAGGCGAGGCCTTAAAATAGAACATATCATTCAAAGAAACATGGATATCATCATTAATAAAATTAAGATTAAAACCACATAGTCTTAAACGGGAAACAGAAATAATGTTTCGTGTTAAATCCGGTGCATACAAAACATTTTTCAATATAAGCTCCAAACCACTTGGTAGCTTTAAAACAAAGTCTCCTTGAGCTTTTACGTGTACCTTTGCACCATTTCCCATGTAGAGACTTGTTGTTCCCGTATTTAGTTTACTTCTTATGAACCCTTGCAATGAATTGCAAATATGAGTTCCACATCCTGTGTCTAATACCCATGTATTAGAAGAAGTAATACTAAGCTCAACGTATATCATGTATACATTACCTGAGGTTTGCTCTGCATCCCTCTTTGCATTCAACTCCTTTAGGTAGACCGGGCAGTTGCGTTTCCATTGACCCATTTCACCGCAACTGAAGCACGGGTCTTCCTTGGGGTTTGCTTGTCCGGCAACCTTTTGCTTCGTGTTCTTGTTTTTGGTTGGGGTAACCATCTTCCCTTTTCCCTTGCCTTGATGAGCGGGTCCTTTCCTCTTAGCCGCCTTAGGCTTAGAGGTGTTATTACCTTTGGACCCACCATCATTGATCATTAGCATGGGTGAAGCCTTTTTACCTATGCTAGATTCATCCGTCCTTAGCATGGCATGTAATTCGCCAATGCTCTTATCCCAATCATTCATGCTGTAATTCAACACGCATGTGTCAAACCTTTTTGACAAAGAGTTATGGATAAGGTCTGTGGTTAATTCATTAGACACGGGACAGTTGAGACGGTGCAATCGATCAATGAGGCTTTTCATCTTTTGTACATTAGATGAAACGGATTGGGAGTTATTTTCCTTTTCGAGGATGGACCTCAATGATAGGTTATTAAAGTTGATTGGTGTGTTTGGAATGTTGTTGTTATTATTGGCGGCCATCTACAAAATTTAACAAAGTTCGTTTAAGTATCAATTTCAATTTAACATTCAATGCCCTTTAAATCCAATTGATATATTAAATTCTAGAATCCAACGGTAAACCAAATTCCGGTTAGGTGACCTTTATCCCGTCATTTGATTTAGCTAGGTAGTCATTATATGACAATTGCAATCCATTTGCAACTTCTAGAGTATGGGATCATGCAATCCTTTTGCATGGCATATTTATCCCATCAACGCCTATTTGTTCCTCATGCTTCGGTGACCCTAAGTTCATGATTCCCAAATCAAGTCGTCCTACTTGTGTAAACGTGTAAACTTAACATACAAGTGGTTAGGTGACCTTTATCCCACAAGCATGTCAAATTCACCTTAACCACATTAGTTTGTTCATGACGGTTAGGTGACCTTTATTCCATCATGAGTTCCCTAATATGTTTAAGTGTCTCACAAAAGGATGGCGTTAAACTTGTTTACCTTGTTGGTAAAAGGGATTTTAAGTTTTCGTTTATTCTAGTATGAGAAAACTTTTATGCCATACACCAACATGCATTTAGTGTATGGTACTTATGAAAAACCACTTTCATGTCTTGTAATTTGCCAATTACTTGATATAAACCATTTTATATATATGTGATCCTTTTCTTGTTCTTAATAACCATTTATTAAGGTCTTTAGTTGCTTTTAATTTAACCAATTAAATTGTCGTCTTGCATGTTATTAATACGTCTAATTTAACCAATTAAATTGTCGTTTTGCTTGTTGTTATCTTGTGATTAATTGTATCAACCAAACATACAATACAATAAACAAACAAACAACCACACATGCAAAACAAGTATGTTCACAATCTAGCCATTTTGGTGGACATTTGTTTAGCCGAAAACAAATGTCACCGGGTTAAGGGGTAATAATACAAAGTAGGAGATTTCAAATCTCCCACTTAACCTTGCATCCATATGCTCCTTGTGTTCTTCAAGTCTTCATCATCTTGTATCTTCATTTTTTTTTACAAAATATGTATCCTAATACATTTTTCTAGAAAATGAAATACAACCTAATTTGTTTTACATACCAAATATAAAATAAATTACATGACCAAATGAATAAATATTATTACATACCAAATGAATAAATATTAAATCAACCAAACATGCAACCAAACACAAGGTCAAGGCATAGATTGTGAACATTATCTACATAAGTGATAGGCAATATAGAATCACAAGTGATTGGAAACACAGAATCACAAGTGATTGGCAGTACAGAATCACAAGTGATTGGCAGTACAGAATCACAAGTGATTGGCAGTACAGAATCACAAGTGATTTTGGCCAAAATGATAAACCACCCAAAACCGAAAATTTTACATTCTCCTTCATGCATGTTCATAGAATGCAAAATTATAGTGGGTTTAATAACCATCTCGAAGCATATTTCAACAACTTCGGCTCTAGATACCATTGTTGGGATTTAACAAGTTTGAAACTCTTAAAACCATTTAAGAATCATTATAAAACAGAAGCGTGAAATTACCAATTTAACTTGTTATCTTTAAACCAATTAAAGCTAAATCCCATCTTGGATCAAGTTGCGAAATGATGCTTACTAATTAACAAGAAAGGATAAGAGTGTCATACCTCCTCAAAACCAAGTTTGAGGGCTACTCAAATGTGCAGAAAATTGATGGAGATGATGGTGAAAATAGCCTCCAAATTGATGCTTCAAGTGTGTTAAACTCCAAGCCTTTGAAGCTCCAACACCACCCTTGAGCTTGCTAATATTTAGGACCCTTAAACACCTTGAACACAAGCTTTAAACTCACTTTCTTTTCTGCTCAAAAACCGAACAGAAGCTGACTTAATTTGATGGTGAATGTAAGCCTCAAAACAATGAGACCTCAAGGGATTATACCCCAAGCCTTTAACCAACACCTTGTACAAGTTGGTTAGGATTTTTACACTTGAAAATGAGCTTCCTAAAGCTCAAGAACACTCTTATTTTTCTGCTGGAATTTTTCACCCCCTTGACCAAAAAATGAAGAGAGTATTTACTAGTATTTTTTTTTACTTTTTTAGAAAGATGCTTGCATGTGTGTCTTTAAAAGGTATCAAGCATGCTTGTCTATGGAGTTGTGTAAACACAAGTAACAAGAAAAGGGAGCATGTGTGTCTTGAAGACCACCCTTAAAAAAAATGGCCACCCTTTTGTTTTTATAAAAAAAAAAATTCAATTTTTATAAACTTGTGAAAATAGATTATGTATTTATCTTGTTACTTGCATATTTTATAAAACCTTTTATAAAATATAACACAATATAATTATTTAAACCTATAAATAATTATATATAAATTATCTAAATAATTTATCTCAAGTGATAATGTTTTAGAAAACCGATTTTCTAAAATTCAAGTGTCGCGTATTTATTTAACGAACCAATCGATAAGATAAACACATATAAGGTGTCGGTAAGCTTGTCATTGGGTATGACCCGACTTGGATCATAACATGTTAGCCACATTAATTTAATATGTCTCTCGGGCATACGAAATACCTTCAACATATACTTAAACTATTTATAATTTTCATTATATATTTATATTTATATTTATATATATTTATTATTTTAAATTTATATTATTATTTAATTTATATATTAATTTCAGATTTATTAATATATTATATATAATAGATTAATCAATTAAATTACTTAAAATTAAATTAACTAAATTAATTAAGCTTTTTAAAAACATGTTAACACTTTTCATCATCAACATAAAGTTTAATAAAGATTAAAACCCATGTTCTTGACAATTTCATCACTAACACACACACTATAACTAAAAAAATCAGATTTAATATCAAAGATAAGCAAAATAACATCAAACATATTAAGCAAAATATGCTTAATATGTTCATAGAATCATCAAAGATAAGCAAAATAACAAACTATAAACTTCAAGAATCAGATTTAACATCGCAATTTTCCCCTGGCGACGCTATCCGGAACGACATGTTGTTCGTGAAAGTTTTGGGGGGAACTAAAACCCATTTGGCGGGTAACTTAAACTTTTGGTGAAAATTTAATTAAATAATTAATATATTTAATAAGATTAACTTACATAAATATTATATATACTTTTTAATATATTATTATTAATATAAATTATTAATTATTAAATATCATTTTTATTTATGAATAAAAAATATTGTATTTACCTATATATATACATAGTAATATTTAAATATTTATATAAATATATTTAATATTTTTATACTTATATATATATATATATATATATATATATATATATATATACATACTATTAACTTCATCGTCGTCGTCATCATCATCATCATCATCATCATCATCATCATCAACAACAACGTCATCATCATCATCATCTTTAACAACATCTTCATCATCATCATCGTCTTCATCATCATCATCATCATCATCATCGTCACATTATACAGTTACATTACGCCGTCACATTAGGGTTTAGGGTTGAAGACGAGTCATCATCGTCATCGTCAGCGTAATCATATCCTACATTTAGATATCAACGTCACATTACCGAGCCTGAGCCTAATATACCGAATCCGTTCTCTAATTACTTCAAATCTTTGGTAAATCTTTCTTTTAATCAAGTTTATGTAATACAAGTTATAGATCTGAGTTGAATGAATGTATATAAACCAGAAAAGATCACAAATTACATGAATTAGACCTTTAATATGTAAAATCACTAAAAAAACCGAATCTGATGTGAAACCTTAATTCTTCGATTAAAACAGATTCATGTGTTTGATTGATGATAGATAAAGTGTATTCGATGTTTGATATGTTGATCTACCATATAAACGACTTAGATTGCATGTTTAATTCGTGTTCAATGGATTCAGTACATACCGAATGTGTTTATGCTATAGTTACCGAGTCTGTTCAACATGATAGCATGATTATCTGATTGATTTATGCTTCAATTTGATTCTGGTTAAGAACATGAGAGTTATTTGACTAGAAATGCATGATAAGGATATAATATCTGAAGTTTGAAGTTACCGAATATGATAATAGGTCTTGATACCGAATCTGTTGTTTTTTGATAACTTAAAACTACATGTTTTGAATTTGAAAATCTTACACGCTTGATCTACTTCATCTATGTGAAAAGAAAAGTACATTTGGTTTTCATGCATACCTAATCTGAAAAAATTTAATGAATACCGAATCTGCTCAAAGTTATAAAAATGTCTAAGTGTTGTTGGATTTTTGTTTTTTTTATTTGATTAATCACGATGATACTTGAATTATTTGAATGCTTAACTTGAATGTCATGATTGTCAAATATCTGTAAATATTTGGAATAAAAGATTTTAATAACTTATAAAATCCATAAAAATCATAAATTGAAAAATACAAAGGACTTCAAAGGAAATAGGAATAGAGATATGTGCTTTATGATAACATATTGTGGTCTTCTATTCTTATCAAATAGCTAAATGGCGAACAATTACTTTATCAACACTGAGACCAACATACCCGGCAACTACGGGTTTGTTATTCTGGAGAGGCATCAACTATGGGGTGCTTTAAGCAATACTGTCAGTGTGCCAGATGCAGATTTGAGACTTCTGAATAGAACTATCAAGTTTGTTGAGGCTACACAACCCACTGCTGCTAATCCTTAAGGAGAATCTACTTGGTTTGAGTTTGAGTTAAGGGGGTAAATGGTTTAAGGAGGATCACCAAGGCTGACTTTCGAAGGATATTTCAGCTTCCTCTTATGAACAATGCTCCAGCATTTCATCTACTCAGCAAATGATGAACTCAATCTTCCAACGGGGTTATAGTGGAGATACTTCTGTAACACCTGTTAAGTTTCAGAAGAAGTATTTACACTTCAGGTGGTATGTGATCTTCTTGAGCATAAACAGGTGTCTTCTGATGACACTCAGTGGATCTGACAGCTTGACGACCCCAATGCTGAAGTTGTTCTACTCATTCACTAGAGTAGAAAACCTAAACTATGCAGAATTACTATGGGATCTGGTTCAGGTATAAGTGGATAAAACAAGGAGTTCATACATTCCTTGTGAAAGGTTTTTCTGTATCTTTATACATGATGCTCTAACCATTTGCAGAAATGCCAATAATCCTGTTACAGGTACATAGGGTATGCAGATGGTACATTTTGTGGAGGTAAAGATGAACACTCTGGTGCTATCAGATAATGAATTCACTGCATCAATACCTGATTGGTTGGTGAGGTTAGCTAATCCCTTAGATGCTAGAATGCATACATATTTTGAGGTAGTAGGGATAGCTCTTCTGAACCCAGCACAATAAGAACTAGTTGAACCAGCTCTGCTTTCAGCCCTAGAGGTTGTAGAGGAACCTAGAGCTCAACCCGGACCAGCTACCACCTCACTTAGGGTAAACCTGAAACGCCCTAGGATTATCCGACCTGCTCAACCCGTGAAGATCAGTGAACCTAGTCTAACTAGGAATGCACCTACCCTATCAACTACACCAGAGGGGAGTGACATCGATTCATCTGCACCAGAATCATCTCCTGAACAAATGAAGAAGAGGACACGTTATATACCCGATGAGATGATTCATAATCCGCCTACACAACGCGTAACTAGAAGTAGGACTTTGACTCCTATCTTTCACCAAACAGTTACTGAAACTATTGGTGATATGGACCAAGACTTAGAGCCTTCTAGGACTCCTTCACCCATTTCTGTATCACATCTAATAATAACAGTAAGCCCTACACTAAATGAGGTTCCGGCTTCGGTAGGCAAGAGAGCTGAACGCATGAATGATTAAAAGACCAATCAGCCCATCCAATATAAATAAGATTTAACAATAAATCCCACCTACAAAGCTGATTCGGCATCTCAAAAGGAAGTAAAGTCTTCCTCTACAGTAAAGTCTCTGTTGACTCAATCGATTGAGAAAACTCAATTTTTGAAGTCCAGAACGGCCGAAGGGGAGCCGAAAGATATTTAAAAGGCACCCTGTGTATCTGCTAGAAATCCTCTTAATATACTTCATCATAGTGATGATGTATTGCCTCAAAGTCCAACATGGCCTGGAGGTCCGGCTTATCTTGATGAGGGAGATCTGCCGCGTCCTACGAAAATGAATCAACATGACATTCCTTCTGGAAATTTATCAGACTTCCGGGAGACTCAGGGTCTTGATTCACAGGATCTTGAAACCACTTCACATCCGGATATTGAATCTCAAGATCTGGATGTTGAGTCGTTAACTAAAAGAGATGTGCTACCTCATGGTATGTCGATGATTTCAGGAGTCAGAGACTGAAATGTCCCGTTCTTATTGATTAAAAACGTTCCATATTAATTGATTTCGTTGCGAGGTTTTGACCTCTATATGAGACGTTTTTCAAAGACTGCATTCATTTTTAAAACAAACAATAACCTTTATTTCATAAATAAAGGTTTAAAAAGCTTTACGTAGATTATCAAATAATGATAATCTAAAATATCCTGTTTACACACGACCATTACATAATGGTTTACAATACAAATATGTTACATCGAAATCAGTTTCTTGAATGCAGTTTTTACACAATATCATACAAACATGGACTCCAAATCTTGTCCTTATTTTAGTATGCAACAGCGGAAGCTCTTAGTATTCACCTGAGAATAAACATGCTTTAAACGTCAACAAAAATGTTGGTGAGTTATAGGTTTAACCTATATATATCAAATCGTAACAATAGACCACAAGATTTCATATTTCAATACACATCCCATACATAGAGATAAAAATTATTCATATGGTGAACACCTGGTAATCGACATTAACAATATGCATATATGAATATCCCCATCATTCCGGGATCCTCCTTCGGACATGATATAAATTTCGAAGTACTAAAGCATCCGGTACTTTAGATGGGGCTTGTTGGGCCCGATAGATCTATCTTTAGGATTCGCGTCAATTAGGGTGTCTGTTCCCTAATTCTTAGATTACCAGACTTAATAAAAAGGGGCATATTCGATTTCGATAATTCAACCATAGAATGTAGTTTCACGTACTTGTGTCTATTTTGTAAATCATTTATAAAACCTGCATGTATTCTCATCCCAAAAACTATAACTCACTTTCACAGATTTTTACTTCGTCGGGAAGTAAGACTTGGCCACTGGTTGATTCACGAACCTATAACAATATATACATATATATTAAAGTATGTTCAAAATATATTTACAACACTTTTAATATATTTTGATGTTTTAAGTTTATTAAGTCAGCTGTCCTCGTTAGTAACCTACAACTAGTTGTCCACAGTTAGATGTACAGAAATAAATCGATAAATATTATCTTGAATCAATCCACGACCCAGTGTATACGTATCTCAGTATTGATCACAACTCAAACTATATATATTTTGTAATCAACCTCAACCCTGTATAGCTAACTCCAACATTCACATATAGAGTGTCTATGGTTGTTCCGAAATATATATAGATGTGTCGACATGATAGGTCGAAACATTGTATACGTGTCTATGGTATCTCAAGATTACATAATATATAATACAAGTTGATTAAGTTATGGTTGGAATAGATTTGTTACCAATTTTCACGTAGCTAAAATGAGAAAAATTATCCAATCTTGTTTTACCCATAACTTCTTCATTTTAAATCCGTTTTGAGTGAATCAAATTCCTATGGTTTCATATTGAACTATATTTTATGAATATAAACAGAAAAATTATAGGTTTATTGTCAGAAAAATAAGTTACAAGTCGTTTTTTTAAAGGTAGTCATTTCATTCGAAAGAACGACGTCTAGATGACCATTTTAGAAAACATACTTCCACTTTGAGTTTAACCATAATTTTTGGATATAGTTTCATGTTCATAATAAAAATCATTTTCTCAGAATAACAACTTTTAAATCAAAGTTTATCATAGTTTTTAATTAACTAACCCAAAACAGCCCGCGGTGTTACTACGACGACGTAAATCCGGTTTTACGGTGTTTTTCGTGTTTCCAGGTTTTAAATCATTAAGTTAGCATATCATATAGATATAGAACATGTGTTTAGTTGATTTTAAAAGTCAAGTTAGAAGGATTAACTTTTGTTTGCGAACGAGTTTAGAATTAACTAAACTATGTTCTAGTGATTACAAGTTTAAACCTTCGAATAAGATAGCTTTATATATATGAATCAAATGATGTTATGAACATCATTACTACCTTAAGTTCCTTGGATAAACCTACTAGAAAAGAGAAAAATGGATCTAGCTTCAACGGATCCTTGGATGGCTAGAAGTTCTTGAAGCAGAATCATGACACGAAAACAAGTTCAAGTAAGATCATCACTTGAAATAAGATTGTTATAGTTATAGAAATTGAACCAAAGTTTGAATATGATTATTACCTTGTATTAGAATGATAACCTACTGTAAGAAACAAAGATTTCTTGAGGTTGGATGATCACCTTACAAGATTGGAAGTGAGCTAGCAAACTTGAAAGTATTCTTGATTTTATGTAACTAGAACTTGTAGAATTTATGAAGAACACTTAGAACTTGAAGATAGAACTTGAGAGAGATCAATTATATGAAGAAAATTGAAGAATGAAAGTGTTTGTAGGTGTTTTTAGTCGTTGGTGTATGGATTAGATATAAAGGATATGTAATTTTGTTTTCATGTAAATAAGTCATGAATGATTACTCATATTTTTGTAATTTTATGAGATATTTCATGCTAGTTGCCAAATGATGGTTCCCACATGTGTTAGGTGACTCACATGGGCTGCTAAGAGCTGATCATTGGAGTGTATATACCAATAGTACATACATCTAAAAGCTGTGTATTGTACGAGTACGAATACGGGTGCATACGAGTAGAATTGTTGATGAAACTGAACGAGGATGTAATTGTAGGCATTTTTGTTAAGTAGAAGTATTTTGATAAGTGTATTGAAGTCTTTAAAAAGTGTATAAATACATATTAAAACACTACATGTATATACATTTTAACTGAGTCGTTAAGTCATCGTTAGTCGTTACATGTAAGTGTTGTTTTGAAACCTTTAGGTTAACGATCTTGTTAAATGTTGTTAACCCAATGTTTATAATATCAAATGAGATTTTAAATTATTATATTATCATGATATTATCATGTATGAATATCTCTTAATATGATATATATATATACATTAAATGTCTTTACAACGATAATCGTTACATATATGTCTCGTTTAAAAATCATTAAGTTAGTAGTCTTATTTTTACATATGTAATTCATTGTTAATATACTTAATGATATGTTTACTTATCATAGTATCATGTTAACTATATATATCCATATATATGTCATCATATAGTTTTTACAAGTTTTAACGTTCGTGAATCACCGGTCAACTTGGGTGGTCAATTGTCTATATGAAACATATTTCAATTAATCAAGTCTTAACAAGTTTGATTGCTTAACATTTTGGAAACTTTTAATCATGTAAATATCAATCTCAATTAATATATATAAACATGGAAAAGTTCGGGTCACTACAGAGATAGTAATATCTCTGCGAGAACTTTAAAGACGGGTAGTTTTTCTACTCTGTTAGAGTCCCATGAGACTAAAATCATGGAGGCGAATGATTTGAAAGAGTCTTCGTCGGTTACAACTCCGGTTGTTAACCAACCTCTATCCGAAGGGGATAATCTGACTAGTAGTACGTATCAACCCACATACAAGAATAATACCACACTATTATCCTTACCTACTGAAATGTACCGTTCATATTGATTATAAACGTTCCATATTAATTGATTTCGTTGCGAGGTTTTGACCTCTATATGAGACGTTTTTCAAAGACTGCATTCGTTTTTAAAACAAACCATAACCTTTATTTTATCGACAAGGTTAAAAGGACATCACCTAGATTATCTAGAAATGATAATCTAAAAAATATCACACTTACACACTACCAATACATATTGGTTTACAATATTAATATGTTACAACAAAGTAAATCTCGAATGCAGTTTTAAACAATATTATACAAGCATGCTGACACCAAATCTTGTCCTTATTTTAGCATGCAACAGCGGAAGCTCTTAATAATTACCTGAGAATAAACATGCTTTAAATGTCAACAAAAAATATTGGTGAGTTATAGGTTTAACCTATATATTTATCAAATCATAATAATAGACCACAATATTTCTTATTTCAATAAACCTCCCATACATAGAGATAAAAATCATTCATATGGTGAGCACCTGGTAACCGACATTAACAAGATGCATATAAGAATATCCCCATCATTCCGGGACATCCATTGGACATGATATAAAAACTCGAAGTACTAAAGCATCCGCTACAACGGATGAGGTTTGTTGGGCTCAATAGATCTATCTTTAGGATTCGCGTCAATTAGTAGACTGGTTTACTAATTCTTAGGTTACCAAGTAAAAAGGGGCATATTCAGCTTCGATCATTTAACCATAGAAAGTAGTTTCATGTACTTGTGTCTATTTTGTAAAACATTTATAAAGCTGCATGTATTCTCATCTCAAAAATATTAGATTTTAAAAGTGGGACTATAACTCACTTTCACAGATTTTTACTTCGTCGGAAAGTAAGACTTGGCCACTGGTCGATTCAAGAACCTATAACAAATATGAACATATATATCAAAGTATGTTCAAAATATAATTACAACATTTTTAATACGTTTTATTGTTGTAAGTTTATTAAGTCTATTAAGTCAGCTGTCCTCGTTAGTAACCTACAACTAGTTGTCCATAGTTAGATGTACAGAACTAAATTGATATATATTATCTTGAATCAATCCACGACCCAGTGTATACACGTCTCATGCTAGATCACAACTCAAAGTATATATATTTTTAGAATCAACCTCAACCCTGTATAGCTAACTCCAACATTACTGCATATAGAGTGTCTATGGTTGTTCCAAATAATATATATACATGGGTCGATATGATATGTCAAAACATTTGCATACGTGTCTATGGTATCCCAAGATTACATAATATATTAGAATACATGTATAATACAATATGAGTTAGCTAGGATATGATTAATATAGATTTGTTACCAATTTTTACGTAGCTACAACAAGAAAAAATTATCCAATCTTGTTTTACCCATAACTTCTTCGTTTCAAATCCGTTTTGAGTGATTCAAGTTGCTATAGTTTCATATTGAACATAAGTTTATGAATCTAAATAGAAAAAATATAAGTTTATAGTCAAAAATACAGGTTACAAGTCATTTTTGTAAAGGTAGTCATTTCAGTCGAAAGAACGACGTCTAGATGACCATTTTGGAAAACATACTTCCACTTTGAGTTTAACCATGATTTTTGAATATAGTTTTATGTTCATAAGAAAAATCATTTTCCCAGAAGAAAAAATTTTAAATCAAAGTTTATCATAGTTTTTAATTAACTAACCCAAAACAGCCCGCGGTGTTACTACGACGGCATATATCCGGTTTTACGGTGTTTTTCATGTTTTCAGGTTTTAAATCATTAAGTTAGCATATCATATAGATATAGAACATGTGTATAGTTGATTTTATAAGTCAAGTTAGAAGGATTAACTTTTATTTGCGAACAAGTTTAGAATTAGCTAAACTATGTTCTAGTGATTACAAGTTTAAACCTTCGAATAAGGTAGTGTTATATATATGAATCGAATGATGTTATGAACATCATTACTACCTCAGATTTTGTGGATAAACCTACTGAAAATGAGAAAAATAGATCTAGCTTCAAAGGATCCTTGGATGGCTTGAAAGTTCTTGAAGTAGAATCATGACACAAAAACAAGTTCAAGTAAGATTTTCACTCGAAATAAGATTGTTATAGTTATAGAAATTGAATCAAAGTTTGAATATGAGTATTACCTTGTATTATAAAGATATCTTACTGTAAATAAGAAAGATTTCTTAAGGTTGGATGATCACTCAAAGTGGATTTGCAAGATTGGAAGTAAGCTAGCAAACTTGGAAGTGTTGTTGGTGCGTTCTTGAGTAGTTGTTTTATAACTTGGTTTATGTATGGATTTATGAACTAGATTGAGCTAGATTTTGTTGAATATGATGAAGAACACTTAGAACAAAGGAAGAATACTTGAGAGAGTTTAGTTTGATGCATAAAAATTGAAAAGTGAATGTGTTCGTGATTGTGTTAGAAAACGTGAATGTATGTTGTCATATAGTCTCCATTAGTTTGTTGTTTTGTTAGATATTTCTTGCTAGATGTTAAATGATGGTTCCCACATGGTTAGGTGACTCACATGGGTTGCTAAGATCTGATCATTGGAGTGTATATACCAATAGTAAATACATTTAGAAGCTGTGTATTGTACGAGTACAAATACGAGTGCATATGAGTAGAATTGTTGATGAAAATGAATGAGGATGTAATTGTAAGCATTTTTGTTAAGTAGAAGTACTTTGATAAGTGTCTTGAAGTCTTTCAAAAGTGTATGAATACATATTAAAACACTACATGTATATACATTTTAACTGAGTCGTTAAGTCATCGTTAGTCGTTACATGTAAGTGTTGTTTTGAAACCTTTAAGTTAACGATCTTGTTAAATGTTGTTAACACATTGTTTATTATATCAAATGAGATGTTAAATTGTTATATTATTATGATAATATTATGTATTAATATATCTTAATATGATATATATACATTTAAATGTCGTTACAACGATAATCGTTACATATATGTCTCGTTTCGAAACCCTTAAGTTAGTAGTCTTGTTTTTACATATGTAGTTCATTGTTAATATACTTAATGATATGTTTACTTATCAATTATCATATTTAAACATAGTGTAACAATATCATAATATGATTCATATGTATTTAGTAAGATGTTGTTATAACGATAATCGTTATATATATCATTTCGAGTTTCTTAATTTAATAGTCTCATTTTTATGTATATAACTCATTGTTAAAATACTTAATGAGGTACTTACTTATCATAATATCATGTTAACTATATATATATATATATATATATATATATATATATATATATATATATATATATATATATATATATATATATATATATATATATATATATATATATATATATATATATATATATATATATATATATATATATATATAGTTTTTACAAATTAGTAACGTTCGTGAATCACCGGTCAATTTGGGTGGTCAATTGTCTATATGAAACCTATTTCAATTAATCACGTCTTAACAAGTTTGATTGCTTAACATGTTGGAAACACTTAATCATGTAAATATCAATTTCATTTAATATATATAAATATGGAAAAGTTCGGGTCACTACTGTACCTACCCGTTAAATAAATTTCGTCCCAAAATTTTAAGCAGTTGGAGGTGTTGACGTATCTTCTGGAAATAGGTGCGGGTATTTCTTCTTCATCTGATCTTCTCATTCCCAAGTGAACTCAGGTCCTCTATGAGCATTCCATCAAACCTTAACAATTGGTATCTTGTTTTGCTTAAGTCTTTTAACCTCACGATCCATTATTTCGACGGGTTCTTCGATGAATTGAAGTTTTTCGTTGATTTGGATTTCGTTTGACAGACTAGTGAGATCTTCTTTAGCAAAACATTTCTTCAAATTCGAGACATGGAAAGTGTTATGTACAGCCGCGAGTTGTTGAGGTAACTCAAGTCGGTAAGCTACTGGTCCGACACGATCAATAATCTTGCATGGTCTAATATACCTTTGATTTAATTTCCCTCGTTTACCAAATCGAACATCACCTTTCCAAGGTGTAACTTTAAGCATGACCATCTCTCCAATTTCGAATTCTATCTCTTTTCTTTTAATGTCAGCGTAGCTCTTTGGTCGACTTTGGGCGGTTTTCAACCGTTGTTGAATTTAGATGATCTTCTCGGTTGTTTCTTGTATTATCTCCGGACCCGTAATCTGTCTATCCCCCACTTCACTCCAACAAATCGGAGACCTGCACTTTCTACCATAGAGTGCTTCAAACGACGCCATCTCAATGCTTGAATGGTAGCTATTGTTGTAGGTAAATTCTGCTAACGGAAGGTGTCGATCCCAACTGTTTCCGAAATCAATAACACATGCTCGTAGCATGTCTTCAAGTGTTTGTATCGTCTTTTCGCTCTGCCTATCAGTTTGTGGATGATAAGAAGTACTTATGTCTAGACGAGTTCCTAATGCTTGCTGTAATGTCTGCCAGAATCTTGAAATAAATCTGCCATCCCTATCAGAGATAATAGAGATTGGTATTCCATGTCTGGATACGACTTCCTTCAAATACAATCGTGCTAACTTCTCCATCTTGTCATCTTCTCTTATTGGCAGGAAGTTTGCTGATTTGGTGAGACGATCCACTATTACCCAAATAGTATCAAAACCACTTGCAGTCCTTGGCAATTTAGTGATGAAATCCATGGTAATATTTTCCCATTTCCATTCCGGGATTTTGGGTTGTTGAAGTAGACCTGATGGTTTCTGATGCTCCGCTTTGACCTTAGAACACGTCAAACATTCTCCTACGTATTTAGCAACATCGGATTTCATACCCGGCCACCAAAAATGTTTCTTGAGATCCTTGTACATCTTCCCCGTTCCAGGATGTATTGACTATCTGGTTTTATGAGCTTCTCTAAGTACCATTTCTCTCATATCTCCAAATTTTGGTACCCAAATTCTTTCAGCCCTATACCGGGTTCCGTCTTCTCGAATATTAAGATGCTTCTCCGATCATTTGGGTATTTCATCCTTTAAATTTCCCTCTTTTAAAACTCCTTGTTGCGCCTCCTTTATTTGAGTAGTAAGGTTATTGTAAATCATTAGATTCATAGCTTTTACTCGAATGGGTTCTCTATCCTTTCTGCTCAAAGCGTCGGCTACCACATTTGCCTTCCCTGGGTGGTAACGAATCTCAAAGTCGTAATCATTCAACAATTCAATCCACCTGCGCTGCCTCATGTTCAGTTGTTTCTGATTAAATATGTGTTGAAGACTTTTGTGATTGGTATATATAATACTTTTGACCCCATATAAGTAGTATCTCCAAGTCTTTAATGCAAAAACAACCGTACCTAATTCCAAATCATGCGTCGTATAATTCACCTCGTGAATCTTCAATTGTCTAGACGCATAAGCAATTACCTTCGTTCGTTGCATTAATACACAACCGAGACCTTGCTTTGAAGCGTCACAATATATCACAAAATCATCATTCCCTTCAGTTAATGACAATATAGGTGCCGTAGTTAACTTTTTCTTTAACAATTGAAACGCTTTCTCTTGTTCATCCTTCTATTCAAATTTCCTCCCTTTATGCGTTAATGCAGTCAAGGATTTTGCTATTCTGGAAAAATCTTGGATGAACCTTCTGTAGTAACCAGCTAGTCATAAAAATTAGCGTATATGCTTCGGAGTTTTCGGGGTTTCCCATTTTTCAACGGTTTCAATCTTTGCTGGATCCACCTGAATACCTTCTTTGCTCACTATGTGACCGAGGAATTGAACTTCTTCCAACCAAAATGCAAACTTTGAAAACTTAGCGTACAATTTTTCTTTTCTCAGCAACTCTAGCACTTTTCTCAAATGTTCTTCGTGCTCTTGATCATTCTTCGAGTAAATAAGTATGTCATCGATGAAAACAATGACAAACTTGTCAAGATATGGCCCACCACTCGGTTCATGAGGTCGATGAACACAGCTGGTGCATTAGTCAATCCAAACGGCATAACCATAAACTCGTAATGACCGTAACGCGTCCTAAAAGCAGTCTTTGGAATATCATCCTCCTTCACCCGCATTTGATGATACCCAAAACATAAATCAATCTTTGAATAAACCGACGAGCCTTGTAGTTGATCAAATAAGTCGTCAATTCTCGGTAGTAGGTAGCGGTTCTTGATGGTAAGTTTGTTCAACTCTCGGTAGTCAATACATAACCTAAATGTATCATCCTTCTTCTTGACAAACAAAATAGGAGCTCCCCACGGTGATGTGCTTGGTCGAATGAAACCACGCTCTAAAAGTTCTTGTAATTGGCTCTGAAGTTCCTTCATTTCACTGGGTGTGAGTTTATATGGAGCACAAGCTATTGGTGCAGCTCTCGGTACAAGGTCTATTTGAAATTCAACGGATCGGTGTGGAGGTAGTCCCGGTAATTCTTTCGAAAATACATCGGGAAATTCTTTTGCGACGGGAACATCATTGATGTTCTTTTCTTCGGAATTGACTTTCTCGACGTGTGCTAGCACAGCATAGCAACCTTTTCTTATTAGTTTTTGTGCCTTCAGTTTACTAATAAGATTTAACTTCGCGTTGCTCTTTTCTCCGTACACCATTAAGGGTTTTCCTTTTTCTCGTATAATGCGAATTGCATTTTTGTAACAAACGATCTCTGCTTTCACTTCTTTCAACTAGTCCATACCGATTATCACATCAAAACTCCCTAACTCTACTGGTATCAAGTCAATCTTAAATGTTTCGCTAACCAGTTTAATTTCTCGATTCCGACATATATTATCTGCTGTAATTAATTTACCGTTTGCTAATTCGTGTAAAAATTTATTATCCAAGGGCGTCGGTGAGCAACTTAGTTTAGCACAAAAATCTCTACTCATATAGCTTCTATCCGCACCCGATTCAAATAAAACATAAGCAGATTTATTGTCAATGAGAAACGTACCCGTAACAAGCTCCGGGTCTTCCTGCGCTTCTGCCGTATTAATATTGAAAAACTCTTCCGCGACCCTGCCCATTAGTATTCCCCTGATTCGGGTAATTTCTACTAAAGTGAACCGGTTTTCCACATCCAAAACAAACTATGGCAGTGTTATTTGTTCTGACATTATTTGTTCTTTTAGTTCTGTTATGCATTGGTCCGTAGATTTCGCACTTCTTCGCGCTATGACCATTTCTTTTACACCTGTTGCAAAATGTCGTGCACAACCCCGGGTGATGCTTTTCACATCTTTGGCATGGCTGTTTTTGGTTTTTGTTGCCATTGTTGTTATTGAGATTGTTGTTGGGATTGCTATTGTTGTTGTTGTTGTTGTTGTTATTGTTGTTGGGACGGTTATTGTAGTTGTTGTTGGGAAGTTTGTTGAAGTTGTTGTTGCGATTGATGTTGCGGTTATTGGGATAGTTATTGCGATTGTGGTTGTGATTGTTGTTATTGTATTGGTGACTCTTGTCATAGGTTTCTTCCCACTTTCTCTTGACTTGTTTCATGTTAGCCTCTTCGGTCGCCTGCTCTTTAATCCTTCCTTCGATCCGTTTCACTAATTTGTGAGCCATTCAACTTGCCTTTTGTATGGAGGCGGGCTCGTGTGAACTCACATCTTCTTGAATCCTTTCCGGTAACCCTTTTACAAATGCGTTGATCTTCTCTTCTTCGTCTTCGAACGTTCTGGGACACAATAGGCACAATTCTGTGAATCGTCGTTCGTACATGGTGATATCGAAACCTTGCATTCATAATCCTCTAAGCTCTACCTTGAGCTTATTGACCTCATTTCTGGGACGATACTGCTCGTTTATCAATTGCTTGAATACTGACCACGGTAATGCGTAAGCAGCATCTTGTCTTACCTGTTCGAGATAGGTATTCCACCATGTTAACGCCGTACCTGTGAAGGTATGCGTAGCATACTTTACTTTGTCTTCTTCAGTACATTTACTTATGGAAAACACCGATTTAACCTTCTCGGTCCACCGTTTCAATTCGATTGGACCCTCGATTCCGTCAAATTCCAAAGGTTTGCAGGCAGTGAATTCTTTGTAGGAACATCCTACACGATTTCTTGTGGAATTTGTTCCACTGCTAGAACCAGAGTTATTGATTTTATTTTACATTGCGGCCTTCACTGCGGCTATGTTCGCAGCAAGGAAAACACGGAAGTCTTCCTCACTCATGTTCAAGTTCTGACGAGTCGTCGGTGCCATTTCCTTCAAAAATAGCCAAAAGAATTGAGTTAATCATATAGAATTTAAGAGTAGTCAGTAGTATTTCGTAGCATAATATGAACTTATTTATAAAAGCTTTTTCTTCATATTAGCATTTTATAGTTTTAATTCGGGTAGTACCTACCCGTTAAGTTCATACTTAGCAGCTATTATACAATTCAACTACTACGATTCTATATGAAAAACTTATCACAATAATATTTTGCTTTCAAACTTTATACAATATTTTACAAACTTACAATACCGCTATTATACATATAGGATGAAATATAGCACATAATAACATCGCTACTCGGCAGCTATAAAGGCAATTCTAGTTAATACGCAAGTTGTTCAGCAAAAGAAATAAAGACACGTAATTCATAAGTCCAGAAACAAGTCACGCATTCTGGTTTTACTAAGACGACTTCCCATCCTTGTTCTTGTGGAAAGTAACCGTTATGACCATTGGCTAGGCAGCATGTTTTAATGTAGTCAAAAGGACGAGGATTTCGTAATGTCCAACAGCCCCGTAATAATCTAAAAACCTTGTTTCTCACCCCAACTACTGAATCCGTCACTTGTGGGAAGGTTTTATTTAAAAGTTGTAATCCGATGTTCTTTTTCTCACTTTGGTAAGAAGCGAACATCACTAACCCGTAAGTATAACATGCTTCTTTATGTTGTATGTTAGAAGCTCTTTCTAACTCATGAAATCCTATGTTGGGATATGTTGAGTCAAAATAGGTTCTTAACGCGTAGCGTAAAATTGCATTTGGGTTCCCCGCATTTAACACTTTAAAGAAAACACGGCATTACTTACGGTCTCCCCAATGTGATATACCCCACCTATCAAAGGAAATCCTTTTATAAACTAAGGCATTTCTGGAAAGTCTTTCAAATGTTTGACAAGTTAATTTCGCCATAACTAAATGTGCTGATGAATTCTGACCGACTCTAGACAAGATTTCCTCAATCATATCCTCTGGTAGGTCTTCTAAAATATTCGGTTGTCTACCCTTAACGTCCATTTTGTTTTTATACTTTAAAATAGACAAGGATTAGAAAAAAATATAATTAACAAACAATACAAGCAATTTTACATAGAACATAAAAGTACAAGTACACTACAATACATATAATACACAATATAATTACAACCCTCTAATCTGTATCACTGGTTTCTTCTTCTTCTTCGGACTTGGTTCGGTTTCCTAATTTTCTAGGGATATAAGGTGTTCCTCTAATACGAGCCGTCATTTTCCACAATGGTTTAGAAAAACCTGGTGGTTTAGAGGTTCCCGGGTTATTGTTACAATTTAGGAAATACGGATGTTGCCGATACATATAAAGTTCATCGGGGTTGGAATCAGGTTTCTCTATTTTTATATCTTTTCCCTTATTATTTTCTTTTGCTATATTAAATTGGGTCGAGGTAATTTCTATAACATCATCGGAATCCTCATCGGGATCCGATTCATCAGAAAATTGGTAATCTTCCCAATATTTTGCTTCCTCGGCGGAAACACCATTGACCATTATTGACTTTGGTCCGTTGGTTGAGGATTTTCTTTTATTTAACCAATTTACTGTAGGTATCAATATTTCTTCCTCCGGAACCTCTTCTTCTTCCGGTTCTTCCTCTTCCGGTTCCTCCTCTTCCGGTTCCTCTTCTTCCGGTTCCTCCTCTTCGTGAATTTGTGAATCTTCCCAAAATATATTCGAATCTTCATTATTATTAGGTGAGTCGATGGGATTTGTACTAGTGGTAGACATCTATCACACAATATCAAACACATTAAGAGGTTAATATGTCACATAATATTTACATGTTAATAATATATAGTTTCCAACAAAAGTGTTAAGCAATCGTTTTTAAAGAAAAACACGGTTGAAGTCCAGACTCACTAATGTATCCTAACAAACTCGATAAGACACACTAATGCAAATTTCTGGTTCTCTAAGACCAACGCTCGGATACCAACTGAAATGTCCCGTTCATATTGATTATAAACGTTCCATATTAATTGATTTCGTTGCGAGGTTTTGACCTCTATATGAGACGTTTTTCAAAGACTGCATTCGTTTTTAAAACAAACCATAACCTTTATTTTATCGACAAGGTTAAAAGGACATCACCTAGATTATCCATAAATAATAATCTAAAAAATATCACACTTACACACTACCAATACATATTGGTTTATAATATGTTACAACAAAGTAAATCTCGAATACAGTTTTAAACAATATTATACAAGCATGCTGACACCAAATCTTGTCCTTATTTTAGCATGCAACAGCCGAAGCTCTTAATAATCACCTGAGAATAAACATGCTTTAAATGTCAACAAAAAAGTGTTGGTGAGTTATAAGTTTAACCTATATATTTATCAAATCGTAATAATAGACCACAAGATTTGATATTTCAATAAACATCCCATACATAGAGATAAAAATCATTCATATGGTGAACACCTGGTAACCGATGAAATGTCCCGTTCATATTGATTATAAACGTTCCATATTAATTGATTTCATTGCGAGGTTTTGACCTCTATATGAGACGTTTTTCATAGACTGCATTCATTTTTAAAACAACCATAACCTTTATTTTATCAATAAAGGTTTTAAAAGCATTACGTAGATTATCAAATAATGATAATCTAAAATATACTGTTTACACATGACCATTACATAATGATTTACAATAGAAATATATTACATCGACATATGTTTCTTGAATGCAGTTTTTACACAATATCATACAAACATGGACTCCAAATCTTGTCCTTATTTTAGTATGCAACAGCGAAAGCTCTTATTATTCACCTGAGAATAAACATGCTTTAAACGTCAACAAAAATGTTGGTGAGTTATAGGTTTAACCTATATATATGAAATCGTAACAATAGACCACAAGATTTCATATTTCAATACACATCCCATACATAGAGATAAAAATCATTCATATGGTGAACACCTGGTAACCGACATTAACAAGATGCATATATAAGAATATCCCCATCATTCCGGGACACCCTTCGAATATGATATAAATTTCGAAGTACTAAAGCATCCGGTACTTTGGATAGGGTTTGTTAGGCCCAATAGATCTATCTTTAGGATTCACGTCAATTAGGGTGTCTGTTCCCTAATTCTTAGATTACCAGACTTAATAAAAAAGGGCATATTCGATTTTGATAATTCAACCATAGAATGTAGTTTCACGTACTTGTATTTATTTTGTAAATCATTTATAAAACCTGCATGTATTCTCATCCCAAAAATATTAGATTTTAAAAGTGGGACTATAACTCACTTTCACAGATATTTCCTTCCTCGAAAATAAGACTTGGCCATGGATCGATTCACGAACCTATACAAATATGTACATATATATCAAAGTATGATCAAAATATAATTACAACCATTTTTATTATATTTTAAAGATTTGAGTGTATTAAGTCAGCTGTCCTCGTTAGTAACCTGCAACTAGTTGTCCACAGTTAGATGTACAAAAATAAATCGATATATATTATCTTAAATCAATCCACGACCCAGTGTATACACGTCTCAGGCTAGATCACAACTCAAAGTATATATATTTTTGGAATCAACCTCAACCCTGTATAGATAACTCCAACATTACTGCATATAGAGTGTCTATGGTTGTTCCAAATAATATATATACATGGGTCGATATGATATGTCAAAACATTTGCATACGTGTCTATGGTATCCCAAGATTACATAATATATTAGAATACATGTATAATACAATATAAGTTAGCTAGGATATGATTTGTATAGATTTGTTAAACATTTCCCGTAGCTAAAAAATAAAAAATATCCAATCTTTTTTTACCCATAACTTCTTCATTTTGAATTCGTTTTGAGTGAATCAAATTGCTATGGTTTCATATTGAACTCTAATTTAAGAATCCAAACAGAAAAAGTATAGGTTTATAGTTGGAAATTTAAGTTACATGTCAATTACTAAAGAGGTAGTCATTTCTGTCGAAAGAACGACATCTTGATGACCATTTTGAAAAACATACTTTCACTTTGAGTTTAACCAAGATTTTTGGATATAGTTTCATGTTCATATGAAAAATCATTTTCCTAGAAGAATAACTTTTAAATCAAAGTTTATCATAGTTTTTAATTATCCAAACCAAAACAGCCCCCGGTTTCACTACGACAGCGTATATCCGATTTTATGGTGTTCATCGTGTTTCCAGGTTTTAAATCATTAAGTTAGCATATCATATAGATATAGAACATGTGTTTAGTTGATTTTAAAAGTCAAGTTAGAAGGATTAACTTTTGTTTGTGAACAAGTTTAGAATTAACTAAACTATGTTCTAGTGATTACAAGTTTAAACCTTCGAATAAGATAGCTTTATATGTGTGAATCGAATGATGTTATGAATATCATTACTACCTCAAGTTTTCTGGATAAAACTACTGGAAATGAGAAAAATGGATCTAGCTTCAAAGGATCCTTGAATGGCTTGAAAGTTCTTGAAGCAGAATCATGACACGAAAACAGTTCAAGTAAGATTTTCACTCGAAATAAGATTGTTATAGTTGTAGAAATTGAATCAAAGTTTGAATATGAATATTAACTTGAATTAGAAAGATAACGTACTGTAAATAACAAAGGTTCCTTGATCTTAGATGATTACTTGGAATGGATTAGAAAGCTTGGAATTAAACTTGCAAACTTGGAAGTATTCTTGATTTTTATGAAACTATACTTATGGAATTTATGAAGAACACTTAGAACTTGAAGATGGAACTTGAGAGAGATCAATTAGATGAAGAAAATTGAAGAATGAAAGTGTTTGTAGGTGTTTTTGGTCGTTGGTATATGGATTAGATATAAAGGATATGTAATTTTGTTTTCATGTAAATAAGTCATGAATGATTACTCATATTTTTGTAATTTTATGAGATATTTCATGCTAGTTGCCAAATGATGGTTCCCACATGTGTTAGGTGACTCACATGGGCTGCTAAGGGCTGATCATTGGAGTGTATATACTAATAGTACATACATCTAAAAGCTGTGTATTGTACGAGTACGAATACGGGTGCATACGAGTAGAATTGTTGATGAAACTGAATGAGGATGTAATTGTAAGCATTTTTGTTAAGTAGAAGTACTTTGATATGTGTCTTGAAGTCTTTCAAAAGTTTAAGAATACATATCAAAACACAACATGTATATACATTCTAATGGAGTCGTTAAGTCTTCGTTAGTCGTTACATGTAAGTGTTGTTTTGAAACCTATAAGTTAACGATCTCAATTAATGTTGTTAACCCAATGTTTATTATATCAAATGAGATGTTAAATTATTATATTATCATGATATTATGATGTATGAATATCTTTTAATATGATATATACATTAAAATATCATTACAACGATAATCGTTACATATAAGTCTCGTTTCGTAATTCTTGAGTTAGTAGTCTTGTTTTTACATATGTAGTTCATTGTTAACACACTTAATGATATATTTAAATATCCTTTTATCATGTTAAATATAGTGTATCAATATCTTAATATGATACATATGTACTTAGTAGACGTTATCATAACGATAATCGTTATATATATCATTTCGAGTTTCTTAACTTAGTAATCTCATTTCTTATGTATATCACACATTGTTAATATATTTAGTGAGATACTTACTCATCATAATCTTATGTCAACCATATATATATGTCTATATATACCATAACATGTAGTTTTTACAATTTTGTAACGTTCGTGAATCGCCGGTCAACTTGGGCGATCAATTGTCTATATGAAACTTATTTCATTTAATCAAGTCTTAACAAGTTTGATTGCTTAACACGTTGGAAACATTTAGTCATGTAAATATCAATCTCAATTAATATATATAAACATGGAAAAGTTCGGGTCACTACAGTAGCTACCCGTTAAATAAATTTCGTCCCGAAATTTTAAGCTGTTGAAGGTGTTGACGAATCTTCTGGAAATAGATGCGGGTATTTCTTCTTCATCTGATCTTCACGCTCCCAGGTGTACTCGAGTCCTCTACGAGCATTCCATTGAACCTTAACAATCGGTATCTTGTTTTGCTTAAGTCTCTTAACCTCACGATCCATTATTTCGACGGGTTCTTCAATGAATTGAAGTTTTTCATTGATTTGGATTTCGTCCAACGGAATAGTGAGATCTTCTTTAGCAAAACATTTCTTCAAAATCGAGACGTGGAAAGTGTTATGTACAGCCGCGAGTTGTTGAGGTAGCTCCAGTAGGTAAGCTACTGGTCCGACATGATCTATAATCTTGAATGGTCCAATGTACCTTGGATTTAGTTTCCCCCTTTTACCAAATCGGACAACGCCTTTTTAAGGTGAAACCTTAAGCATGACCATTTCTCCAATTTCAAACTCTATATCTTTTCTTTTACTATCCACGTAGCTCTTTTGTCGACTCTGGGCGGTTTTCAATCGTTGTTGAATTTGGATGATTTTCTCGGTAGTTTCTTGTATTATCTCCGGACCCGTAATCTGTCTATCCCCCACTTCATTCCAACAAATCGGAGACCTACACTTTCTACCATAAAGTGCCTCAAACGGCGCCATCTCAATACTAGAATGATAACTGTTGTTGTAGGAAAATTCTGCAAACGGTAGGTGCCGATCCCAACTGTTTCTGAAATCAATAACACAGGCTCGTAGCATGTCTTCAAGCGTTTGTATCATCCTTTCACTCTGCCCATCAGTTTGTGGATGATAGTCAATACTCATGTCTAGACGAGTCCCCAATGCTTGTTGCAACGTCTGCCAGAACCTTGAAACAAATCTACCATCTGTAGTGACCCGAACTTTTCCATGTTTATATATATTAATTGAGATTGATATTTATATGATTAAATGTTTCCAACATGTTAAGAAATCAAACTTGTTAAGACTTGATTAATTGAAATATGTTTCATATGGACAATTGATCACCCAAGTTGACCGGTGATTCACGAACGTTAAAACTTGTAAAAAATATATGATGACATATATATGGATATATATATAGTTAACATGATACTATGATAAGTAAACATATCATTAAGTATATTAACAATGAACTACATATGTAAAAACAAAACTACTAACTTAATGATTTTTAAACGAGACATATATGTAACGATTATCGTTGTAAAGACATTTAATGTATATATATCATATTAAGAGATATTCATACATGATAATATTATGATAATATAATAATTTAAAATCTCATTTGATATTATAAACATTGGGTTAACAACATTTAACAAGATCGTTAACCTAAAGGTTTCAAAACAACACTTACATGTAACGACTAACGATGACTTAACGACTCAGTTAAAATGTATATACATGTAGTGTTTTAATATGTATTTATACACTTTTGAAAGACTTCAATACACTTATCAAAATACTTCTACTTAACAAAAATGCTTACAATTACATCCTCGTTCAGTTTCATCAACAATTCTACTCGTATGCACCCGTATTCGTACTCGTACAATACACGGCTTTTAGATGTATGTACTATTGGTATATACACTCCAATGATCAGCTCTTAGCAGCCCATGTGAGTCACCTAACATATGTGGGAACCATCATTTGGCAACTAGCATGAAATATCTCATAAAATTACAAAAATATGAGTAATCATTCATGACTTATTTACATGAAAACAAAATTACATATCCTTTATATCTAATCCATACACCAACGACCAAAAACACCTACAAACACTTTCATTCTTCAATTTTCTTCATCTAATTGATCTCTCTCAAGTTCTATCTTCAAGTTCTAAGTGTTCTTCATAAATTCTACAAG
This sequence comes from Rutidosis leptorrhynchoides, assembly GCF_046630445.1. Taxonomy (NCBI): domain Eukaryota; kingdom Viridiplantae; phylum Streptophyta; class Magnoliopsida; order Asterales; family Asteraceae; genus Rutidosis; species Rutidosis leptorrhynchoides. Next base: position 314,303,247 of record NC_092337.1, read on the forward strand.
TTCTAGTTACATAAAATCAAGAATACTTTCAAGTTTGCTAGCTCACTTCCAATCTTGTAAGGTGATCATCCAATCTCAAGAAATCTTTGTTTCTTACAGTAGGTTATCATTCTAATACAAGGTAATAATCATATTTAAACTTTGGTTCAATTTCTATAACTATAACAATCTTATTTCAAGTGATGATCTTACTTGAACTTGTTTTTGTGTCATGATTCTGCTTCAAGAACTTCGAGCCATCCAAGGATCCGTTGAAGCTAGATCCATTTTTATCTTTTCCAGTAGGTTTATCCAAGGAAATTAAGGTAGTAATGATGTTTATAACATCATTTGATTCATACATATAAAACTATCTTATTCGAAGGTTTAAACTTGTAATCACTAGAACATAGTTTAGTTAATTCTAAACTTGTTCGCAAACAAACGTTAATCCTTCTAACTTGACTTTTAAAATCAACTAAACACATGTTCTATATCTATATGATATGCTAACTTAATGATTTAAAACCTGGAAACACGAAAAACACCGTAAAACCGGATTTACGCCGTCGTAGTAACACCGCGGGCTGTTTTGGGTTAGTTAATTAAAAACTATGATAAACTTTGATTTAAAAGTTGTTATTCTGAGAAAATGATTTTTATTATGAACATGAAACTATATCCAAAAATTATGGTTAAACTCAAAGTGGAAGTATGTTTTCTAAAATGGTCATCTAGACGTCGTTCTTTCGACTGAAATGACTACCTTTACAAAAATGACTTGTAACTTATTTTTACGACTATAAACCTATACTTTTTCTGTTTAGATTCATAAAATAGAGTTCAATATGAAACCATAGCAATTTGATTCACTCAAAGCGGATTTAAAATGAAGAAGTTATGGGTAAAACAAGATTGGATAATTTTTCTCATTTTAGCTACATGAAAATTGGTAACAAATCTATTCCAACCATAATTGATGCGAATCCTAAAGATAGATCTATTGGGCCTAACAAACCCCATCCAAAGTACCAGATGCTTTAGTACTTCGAAATTTATATCATATCCGAAGGGTGTCCCGGAATGATGGGGATATTCTTATATATGCATCTTGTTAATGTCGGTTACCAGGTGTTCACCATATGAATGATTTTTATCTCTATGTATGGGATGTGTATTGAAATATGAAATCTTGTGATCTATTATTATGATTTGATATATATAGGTTAAACCTATAACTCACCAACATTTTTGTTGACGTTTTAAGCATGTTTATTCTCAGGTGATTATTAAGAGCTTCCGCTGTCGCATACTTAAATAAGGACGAGATTTGGAGTCCATGCTTGTATGATATTGTGTAAAAACTGCATTCAAGAAACTTATTTTGTTGTAACATATTTGTATTGTAAACCATTATGTAATGGTCGTGTGTAAACAGGATATTTTAGATTATCATTATTTGATAATCTACGTAAAGCTTTTTAAACCTTTATTGATGAAATAAAGGTTATGGTTTGTTTTAAAATGAATGCAGTCTTTGAAAAACGTCTCATATAGAGGTCAAAACCTCGCAACGAAATCAATTAATATGGAACGTTTTTAATCAATAAGAACGGGACATTTCAGTTGGTTTCCGAGTGTTGGTCTTAGAGAACCAAAATTTTGCATTAGTGTGTCTTATCGAGTTTGTTAGGATGCATTAGTGAGTCTGGACTTCGACCGTTTTTACTTGAAAAATGATTGCTTAACAAATTTTGTTGGAAACTATATATTTTTAACATGTGAATATTATGTGATATATTAATCTCTTAACGCGTTTGATATTATGTGATAGATGTCTACCTCTAGAACAAGTCCCATTGACTCACCTAATAATAATGAAGAGTCAAATGTAAATTGGAATGATTCGTGGACTGATTCACAAGTTCCCGAAGAGGAACCGGAAGAAGAGTCGGAACCGGAAGAAGAATCGGAACCGGAAGAAGAATCGGAACCGGATGAAGAAATAGAACCGGTGGGGGAAATAATAAAACGGTTAAGTAAAAGAAAATCCTCAACCAACCGACCAAGGTTAATTATGGTCAATGGTGTTTCCGCCAAGGAATCAAAATATTGGGAGGATTACCAATTCTCCGATGAATCGGATTCCGACGAGAATTCCGATGATGTTATAGAAATTACCCCAACTGAATTTAAAAAGGCAAAAGAAAATAATAAGGGAAAGGGCATAAAAATAGAGAAATCTAATTCCAACCCCGATGAACTTTATATGTATCGTCAACCCCCGAAGTCCTTAAGTTGTAACAATGACCCGGGAACCTCTAAACCACCAGGTTTTTCTAAACCAATGTGGAAAACGACAGTTTGTATTAGGGGAACATCATATATCCCTAGAAACTTGGCAAAACGAACCAAAAATGAAGAAGAAGAAACAAGCGAGTCGGAATAAGATAGTTGTATTCGTGTGGTGTAATATATGTAATATAGTGTGCTTATGCTTTATGATATATGTAAAAATTGCTTGTATTAATAAGTATTTTTTTTATGATTCTAACTCTTGTCTATTTTACAGTATAAAAACACAAAATGGATAGACAACCCAATATTTTAAGAGACCTACCAGAGACATGATTGATGAAATCTTGTCTAGAGTCGGTCAGAATTCTTCGGCACAACTATTTAAGGCGAGATCAGTTTGTAAGACATTCAAAGAACGTTCCAAGAATGCCTTGGTTTATAAAAGGCTTTCGTTCGAAAGATGGGGGATATCACATTGGGAAATCCATAAGTTACGATGTGTTTACTTTGACGCATATATTGCGGGGAACCCAAATGCTATTTTACGCAATGGGTTAAGAAATTATTTTGACTCAATATATCCGAATATTGGACTTCGTGATTTAGAAAAAGCGGCTAACATGCAACATAAAGAAGCATGTTATGCTTACGGATTAGTAATGTTCGCTTCTCACCAAAGTGAGAACAAGAACATCGGGCTATAACTATTAAACAAAACGTTCCCACAAGTGACAGAGTCGGTAATTGGGGTAAGAAATGAGGTTTTTAGATTGTTACGGGACTGTTGGACATTACGTAACCCTCGTCCCTTTGACGACGTTACAACATACTGTCTTATCAACGGCCATAACGGTTATGTTCCATAAGACCAAGGATGGGAAGTAATCCTAGTAAAACCAGAACGCATGACTTGTTTCTGGACGTATGAATTACATGTCTTTATTGCCTTTGCTGAACGACTTGTGTACTAGCTAGAATTATCTTCACAACCATCTTGTATCAAATTTATTGTGTGCTATATTTCATGCTATATGTAAAATAAGCGGTATTGTAAGTTTGTAAAATATTGTGTAAAAGTTTGAACGCGAAATATTATTATAATCAGTTTTTCATATAGAATTGTAGTAGTTGAATTGTATATTAGCTACTAAGTATGAACTTAACGGGTAGGTACTACCCGAATTTAAACTTATAAAATGCTAATATGAAGAAAAAGCTTTTATAAATGAGTTCATATTATGCTACGAAATACTATTAACTACTCTTAATATTCTGTATGATTAACTTGTTCCATTTGACTATTTTGAAGGAAATGGCACCGACTACTCGACACACCGTGAATATGAATGAAGAGGAATTCTGTACTTTTCTAGCTTCAAACATAGCCGCAGTACAGGCTGCGCTACATACCAACAATAACCTTGGATCTAGCAGTTCAGGAAATCATGTAGGATGCACCTACAAAGAATTCACTGCCTGCAAACCTTTGGAATTTGATGGAACCAAAGGACCGATCGGATTGAAACGGTGGACCGAGAAGGTCGAATCGGTGTTTGCCATAAGTAAGTGTACTGAATAGGACAAAGTGAAGTACGCTACGCATACCTTCACAGGTTCTGCGTTAACATGGTGGAATACCTATCAAGAGCAAGTGGGACAAGACGATGCGTACGCACTACCGTGGTCAGCATTCAAGCACTTGATGAACGAGAAGTACCGTCCCAGAACCGAGGTCAATAAGCTCAAGACAGAACTTAGAGGTTTACGAACCCAAGGATTTGATATTACCACGTACGAAAGACGATTCACAGAATTGTGCCTATTGTGTCCGGGAGCATTCGAAGATGAGGAAGAGAAGATCGACGCGTTTGTGAAAGGATTACCGGAAAGAATCCAAGAAGATATAAGTTCACACGAGCCAGCCTCCATACAACTTGCATGTAGAATGGCTCACAAACTAGTGAACCAGATTGAAGAAAGAATTAAAGAACAGACTGCTGAAGAGGCCAATGTGATGCAAGTCAAAAGAAAGTGGGAGGAAAACGGTGATAAGAATCACCAATACAACAACAACAGCAATTACAACAATAATCGCAACAATTATCCCAACAATCACAACATCAATCGCAACTACAACAAATGGTCCAACAGCAACAACAACAACAACAACAACAACAACAACAACAGCAACTACAACAATCATCCCAACAACAATAATAACAGCAACAACAACAACAATCAGAAGACTGCTTAGCCAAAGGTGTGAAAAGTATCACTCGGGGTTCTGCACCAAATTTTGCAACAAGTGTAAAAGAAATGGTCATAGCGCGGCGAAGTGTGAGGTCTACGGACCAGGGGTTAATAGAACGAAAGGAACAAATGGTGTCGGAACGAGTAATGGTGGGGCAAGTAGTGTCGGAGCAAGTTATGCCAATGTAGTTTGTTATAAATGTGGAAAACCGGGCCACATTATTAGAAATTGCCCGAACCAGGAGAACACGAATGGACAAGGCCGCGGAAGAGTTTTCAATATTAATGCGGCAGAGGCACAGGAAGACCCGGAGCTTGTTACGGGTACGTTTCTTATTGACAATAAATCTGCTTACGTTTTATTTGATTCGGGTGTGGATAGAAGCTATATGAGTAGAGATTTTTGTGCTAAATTAAGTTGTCCATTGACGCCTTTGGATAGTAAATTTTTACTCGAATTAGCAAATGGTAAATTAATTTCAGCAAATAATATATGTCGGAATCGAGAAATTAAACTGGTTAGCGAAACATTTAAGATTGATTTGATACTAGTAGAGTTAGGGAGTTTTGATGTGATAATCGGTATGGACTGGTTGAAAGAAGTGAAAACAGAGATCGTTTGTTACAAAAATGCAATTCGCATTATACGAGAAAAAGGAAAACCCATAATGGTTTACGGAGAAAAGGGCAACACGAAGCTACATCTTATTAGTAATTTGAAGGCACAAAAACTAATAAGAAAATGTTGCTATGCTGTTCTAGCACATGTCGAGAAAGTACAAACTGAAGAAAAGAGCATCAATGATGATCCCATTGCAAAAGAATTTCCCGATGTATTTCCGAAAGAATTACCGGGATTACCCCCACATCGATCCGTTGAATTTCAAATAGATCTTGTACCAGGAGCTGCACCAATAGCTCGTGCTCCTTACAGACTCGCACCCAGCGAGATGAAAGAACTGCAAAGCCAATTACAAGAACTTTTAGAGCGTGGTTTCATTCGACCAAGCACATCACTGTGGGGAGCTCCTGTTTTGTTTGTCAAGAAGAAAGATGGTACATTCAGGTTGTGTATCGACTACCGAGAGTTGAACAAACTTACCATCAAGAACCGCTACCCACTACCGAGAATTGACGACTTATTTGATCAACTACAAGGCTCGTCTATTTATTCAAAGATTGACTTACGTTCCGGGTATCATCAAATGCGGGTGAAAGAAGATGATATTCCAAAGACTGCTTTCAGAACACGTTACAGTCATTACGAGTTTATGGTCATGCCGTTTGGTTTAACTAATGCACCAGCTATGTTCATGGACCTTATGAACCGAGTGTGTGGACCATACCTTGACAAGTTTATCATTGTTTTCATTGATGACATACTTATTTACTCAAAGAATGACCAAGAACACGGTGAACATTTGAGAAAGGTGTTAGAAGTATTGAGGAAGGAAGAATTGTACGCTAAGTTTTCAAAGTGTACATTTTGGTTGGAAGAAGTTCAATTCCTCGGTCACATAGTGAACAAAGAAGGTATTAAGGTGGATCCGGCAAAGATAGAAACTGTTGAAAAGTGGGAAACCCCAAAAACTCCGAAACACATACGCCAGTTTTTAGGACTAGCTGGTTACTACAGAAGGTTCATCCAAGACTTTTCCAGAATAGCAAAACCCTTGACTACATTAACGCATAAAGGGAAGAAATTTGAATGGAATGATGAACAAGAGAAAGCGTTTCAGTTATTGAAGAAAAAGCTAACTACGGCACCTATATTATCATTGCCTGAAGGGAATGATGATTTTGTGATTTATTGTGACGCATCAAAGCAAGGTCTCGGTTGTGTATTAATGCAACGAACGAAGGTGATTACTTATGCGTTTAGACAATTGAAGATTCATGAACAAAATTATACGACGCATGATTTGGAATTAGGCGCGGTTGTTTTTGCATTAAAGACTTGGAGGCACTACTTATATGGGGTCAAAAGTATTATATATACCGACCACAAAAGTCTTCAACACATATTTAATCGGAAACAACTGAATATGAGACAGCGTAGGTGGATTGAATTGTTGAATGATTACGACTTTGAGATTCGTTACCACCCGGGGAAGGCAAATGTGGTAGCCGATGCCTTGAGCAGGAAGGACAGAGAACCCATTCGAGTAAAATCTATGAATATAATGATTTATAATAACCTTACTACTCAAATAAAGGAGGCGCAACAAGGAGTTTTAAAAGAGGGAAATTTAAAGGATGAAATACCCAAAGGATCGGAGAAGCATCTTAATATTCGGGAAGACGGAACTCAGTATAGGGCTGAAAGGATTTGGGTACCAAAATTTGGAGATATGAGAGAAATGGTACTTAGAGAAGCTCATAAAACCAGATACTCAATACATCCTGGAACAGGGAAGATGTACAAGGATCTTAAGAAACATTTTTGGTGGCCGGGTATGAAAGCCGATGTTGCTAAATACGTAGGAGAATGTTTGACGTGTTCTAAGGTCAAAGCTGAGCATCAGAAACCATCAAGTCTACTTCAACAACCCGAAATCCCGGAATGGAAATGGGAAAACATTACCATGGATTTCATCACTAAATTGCCAAGGACTGCAAGTGGTTTTGATACTATTTGGGTAATAGTTGATCGTCTCACCAAATCAGCACACTTCCTGCCAATAAGATAAGATGACAAGATGGAGAAGTTAGCACGACTGTATTTGAAGGAAGTCATCTCCAGACATGGAATACCAATCTCTATTATCTCTGATAGGGATGGCAGATTTATTTCAAGATTCTGGCAGACATTACAGCAAGCATTAGGAACTCGTCTAGACATGAGTACTGCCTATCATCCACAAACTGATGGGCAGAGCAAAAGGACAATACAAACGCTTGAAGACATGCTACGAGCATGTGTTATTGATTTCGGAAACAGTTGGGATCGACATCTACCGTTAGCAGAATTTTCCTACAACAACAGCTACCATTCAAGCATTGAGATGGCGCCATTTGAAGCACTTTATGGTAGAAAGTGCAGGTCTCCGATTTGTTGGAGTGAAGTGGGGGATAGACAGATTACGGGTCCGGAGATTATACAAGAAACTACCGAGAAGATCATCCAAATTCAACAACGGTTGAAAACCGCCCAAAGTCGACAAAAGAGCTACGCTGACATTAAAAGAAAAGATATAGAATTTGAAATTGGAGAGATGATCATGCTTAAAGTTGCACCTTGGAAAGGCGTTGTTCAATTTGGTAAACGAGGGAAATTAAATCCAAGGTATATTGGACCATTCAAGATTATTGATCGTGTCGGACCAGTAGCTTACCGACTTGAGTTACCTCCACAACTCGCGGCTGTACATAACACTTTCCACGTCTCGAATTTGAAGAAATGTTTTGCTAAAGAAGATCTCACTATTCCGTTAGATGAAATCCAAATCAACGAAAAACTCCAATTCATCGAAGAACCCGTCGAAATAATGGATCGTGAGGTTAAAAGACTTAAGCAAAACAAGATACCAATTGTTAAGGTTCGATGGAATGCTCGTAGAGGACCCGAGTTCACCTGGGAGTGTGAAGATCAGATGAAGAAGAAATACCCGCATCTATTTCCAGAAGATTCGTCAACACCTTCAACAGCTTAAAATTTCGGGACGAAATTTATTTAACGGGTAGGTACTGTAGTGACCCGAACTTTTCCATGTTTATATATATTAATTGAGATTGATATTTACATGATTAAATGTTTCCAACATGTTAAGCAATCAAACTTGTTAAGACTTGATTAATTGAAATATGTTTCATATAGACAATTGACCACCCAAGTTGACCGGTGATTCACGAACGTTAAAACTTGTAAAAACTCTATGATGACATATATATGGATATATATATAGTTAACATGATACTATGATAAGTAAACATATCATTAAGTATATTAACAATGAACTACATATGTAAAAACAAGACTACTAACTTAATGATTTTTAAACGAGACATATATGTAACGATTATCGTTGTAAAGACATTTAATGTATATATATCATATTAAGAGATATTCATACATGATAATATCATGATAATATAATAATTTAAAATCTCATTTGATATTATAAACATTGGGTTAGCAACATTTAACAAGATCGTTAACCTAAAGGTTTCAAAACAACACTTACATGTAACGACTAACGATGACTTAACGACTCAGTTAAAATGTATATACATGTAGTGTTTTAATATGTATTTATACACTTTTGAAAGACTTCAATACACTTATCAAAATACTTCTACTTAACAAAAATGCTTACAATTACATCCTCGTTCAGTTTCATCAACAATTCTACTCGTATGCACCCGTATTCGTACTCGTACAATACACAGCTTTTAGATGTATGTACTATTGGTATATACACTCCAATGATCAGCTCTTAGCAGCCCATGTGAGTCACCTAATACATGTGGGAACCATCATTTGGCAACTAGCATGAAATATCTCATAAAATTACAAAAATATGAGTAATCATTCATGACTTATTTACATGAAAACAAAATTACATATCCTTTATATCTAATCCATACACCAACGACCAAAAACACCTACAAATACTTTCATTCTTCAATTTAATTCATCTAATTGATCTCTCTCAAGTTCTATCTTCAAGTTCTAAGTGTTCTTCATAAATTCTACAAGTTCTAGTTACATAAAATCAAGAATACTTTCAAGTTTGCTAGCTCACTTCCAATCTTGTAAGGTGATCATCCAACCTCAAGAAATCTTTGTTTCTTATAGTAGGTTATCATTCTAATACAAGGTAATAATCATATTCAAACTTTGGTTCAATTTCTATAACTATAACAATCTTATTTCAAGTGATGATCTTACTTGAACATGTTTTCGTGTCATGATTCTGCTTCAAGAACTTCGAGCCATCCAAGGATCCGTTGAAGCTAGATCCATTTTTCTCTTTTCCAGTAGGTTTATCCAAAGAACTTAAGGTAGTAATGAGGTTCATAACATCATTCGATTCATACATATAAAGGTATCTTATTCGAAGGTTTAAACTTGTAATCACTAGAACATAGTTTAGTTAATTCTAAAGTTGTTCGCAAATAAAAGTTAATCCTTCTAACTTGACTTTTAAAATCAACTAAACACATGTTATATATCTATATGATATGCTAACTTAATGATTTAAAACCTGGAAACACGAAAAACACCGTAAAATCGGATTTACGCCGTCGTAGTAACACCGCGGGCTGTTTTGGGTTAGTTAATTAAAAACTATGATAAACTTTGATTTAAAAGTTGTTATTTTGAGAAAATGATTTTTATTATGAACATGAAACTATATCCAAAAATTATGGTTAAACTCAAAGTGGAAGTATATTTTCTAAAATGGTCATCTAGACGTCGTTCTTTCGACTGAAATGACTACCTTTACAAAAATGACTTGTAACTTACTTTTCCTACTATAAACCTATACTTTTTATATTTATATTCATAAAATAGAGTTCAATATGAAACCATAGCATTTTGATTTACTCAAAACGGATTTAAAATGAAGAAGTTATGGGTAAAACAAGATTGGATAATTTTTCTCATTTTAGCTACGTGAAAATTGGTAACAAATCTATTTCAACCATAACTTAATCAACTTGTATTGCATATTATGTAATCTTGAGATACCATAGACACGTATACGATGTTTCGACCTATCATGTCGACACATCTATATATATTTCGGAACAACCATAGACACTCTATATGTGAATGTTGGAGTTAGCTATACAGGGTTGAGGTTGATTCCAAAATATATATAGTTTGAGTTGTGATCAATACTGAGATACGTATACACTGGGTCGTGGATTGATTCAAGATAATATTTATCGATTTATTTCTGTACATCTAACTGTGGACAACTAGTTGTAGGTTACTAACGAGGACAACTGACTTAATAAACTTAAAACATCAAAATATATTAAAAGTGTTGTAAATATATTTTGAACATACTTTGATATATATGTATATATTGTTATAGGTTCGTGAATCAACCAGTGGCCAAGTCTTACTTCCCGACGAAGTAAAAAATCTGTGAAAGTGAGTTATAGTCCCACTTTTAAAATCTAATATTTTTGGGATGAGAATACATGCAGGTTTTATAAATGATTTACAAAATAGACACAAGTACGTAAAATTACATTCTATGGTTGAATTATTGAAATCGAATATGCCCCTTTTTATTAAGTCTGGTAATCTAAGAATTAGGGAACAGACACCCTAATTGACGCGAATCCTAAAGATAGATCTATTGGGCCTAACAAACCCCATCCAAAGTACCGGATGCTTTAGTACTTCGAAATTTATATCATATCCGAAGGGTGTCCCGGAATGATGGGGATATTCTTATATATGCATCTTGTTAATGTCGGTTACCAGGTGTTCACCATATGAATGATTTTTATCTCTATGTATGGGATGTGTATTGAAATATGAAATCTTGTGGTCTATTATTATGATTTGATATATATAGGTTAAACCTATAACTCACCAACATTTTTGTTGACGTTTTAAGCATGTTTATTCTCAGGTGATTATTAAGAGCTTCCGCTGTCGCATACTTAAATAAGGACGAGATTTGGAGTCCATGCTTGTATGATATTGTGTAAAAACTGCATTCAAGAAACTTATTTTGTTGTAACATATTTGTATTGTAAACCATTATGTAATGGTCGTGTGTAAAAAGGATATTTTAGATTATCATTATTTGATAATCTACGTAAAGCTTTTTAAACCTTTATTGATGAAATAAAGGTTATGGTTTGTTTTAAAATGAATGCAGTCTTTGAAAAACGTCTCATATAGAGGTCAAAACCTCGCAACAAAATCAATTAATATGGAACGTTTTTAATCAATAAGAACGGGACATTTTACCATCCCTATCAGAGATAATAGAGACGGGTATTCCATGTCTGGAGACAACCTCCTTCAAATACAATTGCACCAACTTCTCCATTTTGTCATCTTCTCTCATTGGCAGGAAGTGTGCTGACTTGGTGAGACGATCAACTATTACCCAAATAGTATCATAACCACTTGTAGTCCTTGGCAATTTAGTAATGAAATCCATGGTAATGTTTTCCCATTTCCATTCCGGGATTTCAGGTTGTTGTAGTAGACCTGATGGTTTCTGATGTTCAGCTTTGACCTTAGAACACGTCAAACATTCTCCTACATATTTAGCAATACCGGATTTCATACCCGGCCACCAAAAGTGTTTCTTGAGATCTTTATACATCTTCCCCGCTCCGGGATGTATTGAATATCTGGTTTTATGTGCTTCTTTAAGTACCATTTCTCTCACATCTCCAAACCTTGGTACCCAAATTCTATCAGCCCTATATCGGGTTCCGTCTTCCCAAATATTAAGATGTTTCTCTGATCCTTTGGGTATCTCATTCTTCAACTTTCCTTCTTTTACAACCCCCTGTTGCGCCTCCTTTATTTGAGTAGTAAGGTTAGTACGAATAATTATATTCATAGCTTTTACCCGTATAGGTTCTATGTCCTTTCTGTAGCGACCCGACCAAATCATGTTTGACGGCGCCGTCTACTTAGGTCCCGTTACGTGGTCATAAGTCTTTAAAACAACGTTTGACCAAAAGATATGTCGCATTCATTTCAAATGTAAAGATTGTTCAAAGTTTACAAGAATAGTTCCACCACAAGTTACGATACAAAGTTTTAAGTACAAATGAAACTTATGCGACACAATTTAAAAGTAGCCAAAAGACGCTCCATGTATGCATATATACTCGACATCCAATGCAAGTATCAAAATAATGAGCGGAAGCATGTATCATGTATCGTTCAAGGACCTGAGAAAAACATAGAAATCTGTCAACGAAAACGTTGGTGAAATCATAGGTTTAAGTAAGTAAGTACAAGTGAACCACAAGATTTGCATCAATGAAATAATAGTAATACATTCCAAAAGTTCGTTTCACGAGCACCCAATTATCAATGCTTAACATTCCTTCCATAGAACCCCATCACTTAGTGCTAGAACATACACTGTTTCTCGAAAATATATTTCATTCGTAAACGGTAGCGAACCGTTTAAATGAGGGTTTGTCAAACCCATATGGATCCATACAACATAAGTTCTCGCTTACACCCGGCAAGTGTAACTAATGATAATCGAATTGAGGATTTTGTTCTAAACTCGTATGTAGAATGTTTGTTTTCCTGTACTTGTGTTCACTTAGTAAAGAAATATTTATGTTTTCTCATCCCAAATGTAAGTTCAAAAAGAGTAAAAGTGGGACTATGATCTCACCTTGAGTGCACGAGTAGTAAAGTACTTTAACAAGTAAACGTGTGCAAAGAAAAATGCTAGTCTTGACCTAAACAATAGGTTGTATCATTAACGGTAAACACGATAAGTCAAAGATGTTCAATTAGTCCTATGGCTCGTTAAGACTCGATCATAATAGCATGTGATGTAACATCCCAAATATTTAAGGTATTATTTTATGTAAATTTTAATTGCTAAGAAATTATATGGTAAAGGTTGTTTTATGTTAAATGGATAAAAGTTAAGTTTATTGGTTAAGTTAAGAAGGACTAATGGTGCAAAGTTAGAATTAAGGACTTCCCTAACTATAGATGTGATGGGGAGGGTTGAAATTGCTAATAGACCAAAGTTATATTAAATAAAAGAAATTAGAAATGCTGGAAATTGAATTTATTCACAAAAAAATAAAGAAACCTCCTGGTTGTATGTGTGTGTGTCGACTTGGAGGAGGAAGAAGAAGGAGATCACCAATTGATGAAATTAAACTCATGCAAGCTTGAATTTAGTGAAATCTAACACACCTTAATCACTCTAGCAAGCTTTAATCTTCCAATTTCACTCTTTTGGTGCACAATTAGGGTTCTTAAACTCTAAAAGACAAGGTATGGATTTTGTGTCTAGGTATTGCTTGTATTGTGTGTTAATGATGAGATTATGCTTAAGAAAGTTGCTATTTGTTAAATTGTGCACATTTGAATAAATTAGAATGGAATTGTTGATGATTTTGGAAGTAATTACATGTATGAACTTGCATTATAGATTTATGGCATGATTATGGTGAGATTGATGATGTTCTAGTTAGATTTCTAGTCATGCACACCAAGTGTTTGTTAAAATGTCTCAATGAGAAGTTTATGTGTTCTAGCTAGAAATTGTGATGAAGGATGTTCATGTATGAACTATGGTTATTGTTGAAGGTTATAGAAATTGATTATTTGATAATTTAAGGGTGTTAGTAATGAAATTGGATTGTATGCACATTTCTTAAATAATGAAAGGATTAAAGGAAAAGTTGCATGTATTGCTAAGAAATGAACTAGTAAATGTACTTGATTAAAGTTATGAAGTTTAATTGGTAATATTCTTGTTTTAGAAAAGATGAGATCAAGGCTAGAATGTATGTATGTTGTGATTAGGGGGTTAAGTAAATGTGAAAGTATATGATAGTGTATTAATACATGAAAGTTGTGATTTTCGATTGAGTGATGATTAATGAGATTAGCTCATGTATAGGTGCTAATCAAGGAAAAGAGGTTACAAGTGATCAAGGAAATTCAATTAAGCAAGGTGAGTTCATAGGGGGTAATATGGGCGGGTCAAGAGTGGCTTAGTGTTCTCGGATTGCATCCGTGCAAGAGAGAAACGACTAAGTGCACTAGTTATGTAGCTTAGATAGAACTATTGGGTTAACCTAATAGTTGTATCTATGGTTGATGTTTAGCTTAGGCAAGGTTATTACATTGCTAGTAATCTTGCCTATGGTTTGTGTTAGCTTAGACACATTAAGTGTCTATGAATGAGATGATGATAGCTTAGGCATATTTAGTATGTCTATGGTTAGCTTAGGCATGATTACTAGGTTCGGCCTAGTAAGTCATGTCTATGGTATGAATGAATTGGATCCGAATGTATGCAAGCAACCAATGGGTTGAAGGATAAGTGTTATGATTTATGCCCACATGTTTTGTGTTTTGTGTTTTATTACTTTCCTATAACTCACTAAGTGCAAAAGCTTACCCCTATGATGTTTTATGTTTTAGGTGCTAAGGTCCATCGTGAAGGTAAGGAGCCCGTGTAAAGCGCTAGAGGAGCATTGGCATAGCGTAAGTGGTATTGCAAGTCCCTTTTTGTAATCACGCTCTACGGTTACCGCTTATTAAACGCCAAGGGCTTTGAATGAGTCATGTTTGTTATTGTTGAACTTGGGACCAAATGATGGTTTTGATTCATGAAAACACGTTTTGTTGTCTAAATGTTGTTTATAGATGGTTCACGATGTTAGAAACTGATTTCTGATGTTTGTGTATGAATTATGCAGTTTTAAATATGTTTGAGTATGATGAAAAGTGAAAAAGTTTGGTTTAAGTGAAATGTTGCAGATCAGCCCCCGGATTAGTGTTATGTCGCGCCGCGGCCAAGGGCTCCGCGCCGCGGCATATAACTGATGTTGGGAACAGAAGCAAGGCTAAGAAGTATAAATTTTCCTGTGTATTGTCGCGCCGCGACAAGGCTGGCCGCGCCGCGGCATAAGCCTTGTCCAGGCAGTAACCTTGTTTTTCAAAAAAAAAAAAAAAATTTTACTCGATTCAAGGCGTTAAAAGTTGGTATCAGAGCTGTGGTTTAAGGGACTTGGATAACCCACGATAGGGATTATCTAGGCTTAAACCATTGTTGCGAAAGGATAAGCGGTTTAGGACTTGCATAAGTGTTAAAGTCGTATAGTTGTGCCATGCTCCATAGGGTAGAGTCATTGACAAGACCCATAGTATAATGAATAAGATTACGAATTGGTTTATGTAAGGAGTTTGATACTCGCTAGCCATGATGTCGTGGTAGACTAGATGTGTAATGAAATGGTGTAATAACAACAGGCCATTGCTATTACTTCATTTTAGTACACATGGACGTCTACTATGGTCATGGTGAATCGAGTTAGGAATTCTTTCGGATTGTTTGGTTTTGATGAATAATGGTGTTACCGGTATTTGAACTAATGGGTTGAATGTAATTTTCAGAATGGCTATTGTATCGCCAAACCGAGGTCAAGATGAGGATGATGAGTACGTCCGCACCCCATCCACGGAGTCTATAGAAGACTCTCAAAACGAATCGGAAGAAGTTAACATGCCAAATGACATTTCGGGGCAAATAGGGCAAGCCTTGATACGTTATACCCCAACCTTGTTAGAAAAGATCAAGACGTTGATCAATGATCAATTAGATGAGAAGTTAAAGACTTTTGTTGCCAATAACCCTACCTTAAGAGGTGAAGGGGGAAGTGGGGTAAGGCAAGAAGAGGTAGAAGCCCCTAAAAGAAAGGATGATCGTTTTGAATATAAGAACTTTGCAAATTGCCATCCCCCTGAGTTTCATGGTAAGGTTGACCCTATTGTTAGTCAAAGATGGATTGATGAGATTGAAGAAACTTTTATGCTATGTGAATGCCCCGAGCATTTAAAGGTAATTTACGCGGCACATCAAATGAAGGGTAGTGGTTATGAGTGGTGGAATTTTATAGTTAAGTCTCATGGGCGAGACGTGGCTACAAGTTTCTCATGGGACAAGTTCCGTGAAATGTTTATGACTCAATTTGCTCCACCCGCTGAGGTTAGTAGGTTGAAATCCGAGTTTATGAATATAGAGCATGGAAGTAAGTCGGTGACCGAGTTTAATGCCGAGTTCAATGATAAGTCTCGATTTTGTCCGGACTTTGTGTCAAGTCCCAAGTTGATGATGGATCATTATCATGAAAAGTTGAATCCCGAGATAAGTGAGTTTATTGACAAGAGCACGTATAAGACTTTGGCCGAAATGATGAATAGAGCACTTGTTAGAGAACACGAACTTAGGAAGAAGGCGGCGTTTAAGCGAAAGTTAGATCAAGACTCCAAGGCAATGCAAAATGTTAGTCCGAAGAAGGGTAAGTTTGGTTCCGAATCCCTGCACAAGTCAAAAGGGGGTTTTGTGTCGGGTAAGAGCGGTGGGAAAGAAGCCAAGTTGTGTACTAGATGTGGTAAAAATCATACGGGTGAATGTAAAGCGGGTACCTCCGATTGTTACTCTTGTGGAAAGCCGGGACATAGGGCCGCCGAATGTCCTAAGAAAGGTAAGCAATGTTATTATTGTTTTGAGAAAGGTCACTTTCAAGCCGAATGTCCGGAATACAAGAAGGATTTAGCTAGTGGTAGTGTTAAGAAAGAGGTTAAGACGGAACCGAAGACTAGTGATAGCCGACCAAGGGCCCGAGCTCATCAGATTACCGCACTCGAAGCGAAGGAGTCCCAAAATGTGGTGTCAGGTACCTTTATTGTAAACTCTTTACCTGCGCATGTTTTGTTTGATTCCGGTGCTACGCGGTCGTTCGTATCATATTCTTTTTGTAAGCATTTTAATATGACCCCTAGTATGTTAGAACACCCATTAGAGGTTGAAATAGCGGATAATAAGACTGTGATGGTGTATAGTATCATTAAAGGATGTGAAATTATTTTGGATGATGAAAAGTTTGTCATTGATTTAATACCCATGCATATGGGGGAATTTCAAGTAATTGTGGGCATGGATTGGCTAGATGACAATGAAGGGATAATTTTGTGTCGTAAGAAAATTGTGTTAGTTCAATCACCTAGTGGAAAGGTTATATGGATTTATGGGGAACGAGCTAGGCGTGCTATCCCTATATGCACGTATGCTAAGGCTAAAAGGTTTTTATCTCATGGGTGTTGTGCGTTTTTGGCACATGTTGTTGATAATTCGAGAAAGATTGTTGAATTAGATGATGTACCAATAGTTAACGAGTTTCCGGATGTGTTTCCAAGTGAATTGCCCGGTGTACCTCCCGAGCGTGAGGTAGAATTTAGAATAGATTTGATACCCGGGGCCACGCCAATTGCCAAAGCTCCATATCGATTAGCCCCATCGGAAATGAGAGAAATGATGACTCAATTGCAAGATTTGATAGATAAAAGTTTTATACGTCCTAGTAGTTCACCATAGGGAGCTCTGGTTTTATTTGTGAAAAAGAAGGATGGGACTATGAGAATGTGTATTGATTATCGAGAATTGAATAAAGTCACTATTAAGAATAAGTATCCGTTGCCAAGGATAGATGATTTGTTCGACCAATTACAAGGTGCAAGTTTCTTTTCAAAGATAGATTTAAGGTCGGGTTACCATCAATTGAAAGTGAGGGAAGAAGATGTCCCTAAAACGGCTTTTCGAACGAGGTATGGTCATTATGAGTTTGTGGTTATGCCGTTTGGATTAACAAATGCTCCGGCCGCATTTATGGATTTGATGAATAGGGTTTGTCGACCGATGCTTGATAGGTTTGTAATTGTATTTATAGATGATATCTTGGTATATTCTAAGAGTGAAGAGGAACATGCGGTGCATTTAAGACAAGTGTTAGAGACTTTAAGAAGAGAAAGATTGTTTGCTAAGTTCTCTAAGTGTGAATTTTGTCTTCGTGAAGTTCAATTTTTGGGCCATGTCATTAATAAGAAGGGTATTTGTGTTGATCCGGTAAAGATAGAGGCAATTATGAGATGGGAACCACCTACTAATCCTACCGAGGTTAGGAGTTTTCTAGGTTTAGCGGGGTATTATCGACGGTTTATACAAGATTTCTCTAGAATAGCCACCCCACTCACCAAGTTGACTCGTAAAAGTGTGCCATGGAGATGGGAAGAAAAGCAAGAACAAGCGTTTCAACTCCTTAAGGAGAAGCTTGTTCAAGCTCCCATATTGGTTTTACCGGAAGGGAATGAGAACATGACGGTTTATTGTGATGCTTCTAAGAAAGGCTTAGGGTGTGTATTGATGCAAAATGGAAAGGTCATAGCTTATGCTTCCCGGCAATTGAAGGAACACGAGAAACGTTACCCTACGCATGATTTAGAATTGACGGCCGTAGTTTTTGCTTTAAAGATTTGGCGTCATTATCTTTATGGTGTTAAGTTTTCCATTTATACCGATCATAAGAACTTAAAGTATTTGTTTGATCAAAGGGATTTGAATGATAGGCAAAGGAGAGGTCTCGATTTGGTGAAAGATTATGATTGTGAGATTTTATATCATCCCGGAAAAGCGAATGTGGTGGCGGATGCTCTTAGTAGGAAGTCGAGTCATCAACCGATTAAGATAACAAGTTTGGCTATGGTAATATCGCCTCGAATATTTGATGATATTCATGTTGCACAAGGTGAAGCGTTATCGCCCGAAAACGTGAGAAAAGAAAGGATCAAGGGGCAAGTTGATAATTTTGTGGTAGATTCCCGTGGTTTAAGGCTTAGATATGGGAGGATTTGGGTACCTTTGCAAAGTGGCGTTAGAAGTGAGCTCCTAGACTTAGCTCACAAGTCTAAGTATTCGATTCACCCCGGTGCTACGAAAATGTATAGAGATTTAAGGAAAGACTATTGGTGGCCGGGAATGAAGAGGGATATAGTTAAGTATGTACACAAGTGTCTTACTTGTCTTCAAGTGAAAGCCGATCATCAAATGCCTTACGGTAAGATGCAACCTTTAGAGGTACCGGTTTGGAAATGGGAGCATATTACAATGGATTTAGTGACTAAGTTGCCTAAGACCCCTAGACAACACGATGCAATTTGGGTTATTGTTGATAGATTGACTAAGAGTGCATTATTTTTGGCAATAAGAGAAGCTTCTTCATCGGAAGCAATGTCTAAGTTGTATATGAAGGAAGTTGTTGCAAGGCATGGAGTACCGGTTTCCATAGTTTCGGATCGAGACACTCGATTTACATCTCGATATTGGAGAAAGTTTCAAGAGGAAATGGGTACTAAGTTACATATAAGTACCGCGTTTCACCCACAAACGGATGGTCAAAGTGAACGGACTATACAAACTCTCGAGGATATGTTAAGAGCATGCGTCATCGATTTTGGTGGTAGTTGGGATACTCACTTACCTTTAGTTGAATTTTCGTACAACAATAGTTATCATTCTACAATCGGAATGGCGCCTTATGAGATGTTGTATGGAAGGAGGTGTAGAACCCCGATATGTTGGGGCGAAGTAGGTCAACGGGAATTAGGAAGCACGGAAATAGTACAACAAACCACCGAGATGATTGACCAAATTCGTGAAAGAATGAAGGCGGCGCAAGATTGACAAAAGTCTTATGTTGATAAAAGGAGAAAACCGATAGAATTTCAAGTAGGTGATAAAGTGATGTTAAAAGTTTCTCCATGGAAAGGCATCATTCGTTTTAGAAAGAGGGGAAAATTGGGTCCAAGGTTCGTGGGACCATTTGAGATAGTGGCGAAAGTTGGGAAGGTAGCCTACCGTTTGGCTTTACCCGATGAATTGAGTAATATTCACGACACGTTTCACGTGTCACAATTGAGAAAGTGTTTGGCGGATGAATCAACTTATGTTCCTTTGAATGAAATTGAGGTTGATAATAAGTTAAGATATGCGGAGAAGCCAATAAAGATATTGGAGCAAAAGGTTAAGCGCTTGAGAAATAAGTCGGTTACATTGTTGAAGGTATTATGGCAATTTAGAAAAGGTTCCAAATGTACATGGGAACCCGAAGAATGGCTCATGAAGTATTATCCGTCATTGCATCAAGAGTGGTTCGCGAGGACGCGAACGATCCAAGAGGGGGAGAGTTGTAACATCCCAAATATTTAAGGTATTATTTTATGTAAATTTTAATTGCTAAGAAATTATATGGTAAAGGTTGTTTTATGTTAAATGGATAAAAGTTAAGTTTATTGGTTAAGTTAAGAAGGACTAATGGTGCAAAGTTAGAATTAAGGACTTCCCTAACTATAGATGTGATGGGGAGGGTTGAAATTGCTAATAGACCAAAGTTATATTAAATAAAAGAAATTAGAAATGCTGGAAATTGAATTTATTCACAAAAAAATAAAGAAACCTCCTGGTTGTATGTGTGTGTGTCGACTTGGAGGAGGAAGAAGAAGGAGATCACCAATTGATGAAATTAAACTCATGCAAGCTTGAATTTAGTGAAATCTAACACACCTTAATCACTCTAGCAAGCTTTAATCTTCCAATTTCACTCTTTTGGTGCACAATTAGGGTTCTTAAACTCTAAAAGACAAGGTATGGATTTTGTGTCTAGGTATTGCTTGTATTGTGTGTTAATGATGAGATTATGCTTAAGAAAGTTGCTATTTGTTAAATTGTGCACATTTGAATAAATTAGAATGGAATTGTTGATGATTTTGGAAGTAATTACATGTATGAACTTGCATTATAGATTTATGGCATGATTATGGTGAGATTGATGATGTTCTAGTTAGATTTCTAGTCATGCACACCAAGTGTTTGTTAAAATGTCTCAATGAGAAGTTTATGTGTTCTTGCTAGAAATTGTGATGAAGGATGTTCATGTATGAACTATGGTTATTGTTGAAGGTTATAGAAATTGATTATTTGATAATTTAAGGGTGTTAGTAATGAAATTGGATTGTATGCACATTTCTTAAATAATGAAAGGATTAAAGGAAAAGTTGCATGTATTGCTAAGAAATGAACTAGTAAATGTACTTGATTAAAGTTATGAAGTTTAATTGGTAATATTCTTGTTTTAGAAAAGATGAGATCAAGGCTAGAATGTATGTATGTTGTGATTAGGGGGTTAAGTAAATGTGAAAGTATATGATAGTGTATTAATACATGAAAGTTGTGATTTTCGATTGAGTGATGATTAATGAGATTAGCTCATGTATAGGTGCTAATCAAGGAAAAGAGGTTACAAGTGATCAAGGAAATTCAATTAAGCAAGGTGAGTTCATAGGGGGTAATATGGGCGGGTTAAGAGTGGCTTAGTGTTCTCGGATTGCATCCGTGCAAGAGAGAAACGACTAAGTGCACTAGTTATGTAGCTTAGATAGAACTATTGGGTTAACCTAATAGTTGTATCTATGGTTGATGTTTAGCTTAGGCAAGGTTATTACATTGCTAGTAATCTTGCCTATGGTTTGTGTTAGCTTAGACACATTAAGTGTCTATGAATGAGATGATGATAGCTTAGGCATATTTAGTATGTCTATGGTTAGCTTAGGCATGATTACTAGGTTCGGCCTAGTAAGTCATGTCTATGGTATGAATGAATTGGATCCGAATGTATGCAAGCAACCAATGGGTTGAAGGATAAGTGTTATGATTTATGCCCACATGTTTTGTGTTTTGTGTTTTATTACTTTCCTATAACTCACTAAGTGCAAAAGCTTACCCCTATGATGTTTTATGTTTTAGGTGCTAAGGTCCACCGTGAAGGTAAGGAGCCCGTGTAAAGCGCTAGAGGAGCATTGGCATAGCGTAAGTGGTATTGCAAGTCCCTTTTTGTAATCACGCTCTACGGTTACCGCTTATTAAACGCCAAGGGCTTTGAATGAGTCATGTTTGTTATTGTTGAACTTGGGACCAAATGATGGTTTTGATTCATGAAAACACATTTTGTTGTCTAAATGTTGTTTATAGATGGTTCACGATGTTAGAAACTGATTTCTGATGTTTGTGTATGAATTATGCAGTTTTAAATATGTTTGAGTATGATGAAAAGTGAAAAAGTTTGGTTTAAGTGAAATGTTGCAGATCAGCCCCCGGATTAGTGTTATGTCGCGCCGCGGCCAAGGGCTCCGCGCCGCGGCATATAACTGATCTTGGGAACAGAAGCAAGGCTAAGAAGTATAAATTTTCCTGTGTATTGTCGCGCCGCGACAAGGCTGGCCGCGCCGCGGCATAAGCCTTGTCCAGGCAGTAACCTTGTTTTTCAAAAAAAAAAAAAAAATTTTACTCGATTCAAGGCGTTAAATGTGAATCAAATTGTCATGTTTCATGCAAGGTACAAGTATAAAAACATGTTAGAACGATTGCACAAATATTTGGTTAAGTTTGATTAAAAGTCAACTTGGTCGGGTCAAAGTCAACGAAAAAGTCAACATATTCGGGTCGGGTCCCGAACTATTTTTCTGAGGTTTTTAATCATATATGAGCATGTTAGAACAAGTTTCATGTGAATCGGAGGTCCGTAGTATGCCAAACATTTTTCGTATTTTGGACATGGAGGTCAGAACCTGACCACGGCTTATGTCGCACCGCGACATGAGCTGGCTGCGCCGCGGCATTGGTCGTGCGCTGGTACCTGGTCAGTCTCAATTGTTCAAGTCCCAAATCAAAACTCTTTCAAGCATAAATTACAAATCGCTAACTCTTAGAACTCGCACCTTATATCGTTGGAAAGGTAATTTGACAAAGAACACAACTAAATATATTTCACCAACCAAAAACACTATTTGTAACAATCGGCTTTCCAAAATAAATGATCGATTAATGCACACATTAAATACTCGAATTTGATAAGTGCACATTTATGATTCGGGCATTTAATGTATACATACAACACGCCGTTTTGTAGGTAATCGAGCATACAATACAACTAACTACTTACTAACAATAATTCATGGCATTCAATGTATCATCTATTCATTTCAAGCTTATCAAACCCTAACCCAAATTCACCAAAAATCACTAATCAAGTTTATGGAGTTTTCTCAAGCAATCTACACATCAAATTGAATCGAGTGATACTAGGAACACAATTAGAACATGAACTTTTAACATCTAACAACATATGATCATCCAAAATTCAAGAACAACACACCAAAATTCAAGTTCATGCTAGTTATACTAAAACAACGAGATCGAGCATACAAATTACATACACGACATCACAATGAGCCATAGACACTAACTAACACCATTTCAAGTCAAAAACACGAATTTAGAGAAATCTAGAGTTTTAGAAATGTTACCCAAACGAGATGAAGTTGGTACCAAAATGAAGAGGATGTAGAGAGGATTACGAATATGTTATTTATTTTGTTGTAAGCCTCCTAGATCGGATTTAGATGATGATTGAATGAATTTGGAAATGGTGTGTGTGTTCTTGCTAGAGAGGAAGAGAGAGGGATGGAGATGATAATGAATGAGTGAAAGGGGTTTGACCCTTTGACCTAGTCAAGGGTTTGATCCCTTGTCAAGTTTAGTCCCTCAACTTTCGTTCGGGTGCGTGAATTACCTAAACGAGATAATTTAAAACGCGTATCAACGGGAGATGTTATAAACATATAACGGACTTTATATTAGTATAATGGAAAAGTAAATGGAAAAAGGCGGGATGTTACATTACCTACTCCTTAAAAGAAATTTCGTCCCGAAATTTAAGTAGGCGTAGTAGTCGTTGTTTCTTCCTCGAGATCTTGCGTTTCCGAATTCACTAATAGATGAGGATACTTCCTTTGCATTTGATCTTGTCTTTCCCAAGTAAACTCGGGTCCCCTTTTGGCGTTCCAATGGACTTTAACAATCGGGATTCGGCTTTGTTTCAATGTCTTGACGGAGGTGTCCACAATTTCAACCGGTTCCTCCACAAAATGAAGTTTGTCATCAATAGTAAGTTCCTCGAGAGGAATGACGATATCGGGTTCGGCAAGACACTTTTTCAAGTTAGATACATGGAAGGTAGGATGAACGAAGCTCAATTGAGGCGGAAGATCTAAACGATAAGCAACGGTTCCAATACGCTCCAAGATTTCGAAAGGACCAATATACCGCGGATTTAGCTTCCCGCGTTTCCCAAAGCGAATTACACCCTTCCAAGGTGCGACTTTTAACATGACGCGGTCACCGACTTGAAATTCAAGATCGTTGCGTCGTTTGTCGATATAGCTCTTTTGACGACTTCGGGCCGTCCTAAGCCTATCTCGGATTTGAACGATTTTCTCGGTGGTTTCGTGAATGAGTTCGGGTCCGGTGATTTGCACGTCGCCTACCTCGGCCCAACAAAGAGGTGAACGACATTTACGACCATATAGCGCTTCAAAAGGTGCGGCTTTAATACTCGCGTGATAACTATTGTTATAAGAGAACTCGGCGAGAGGTAAGTGCTTGTCCCAAGCTTTTCCGAAATCAACCACGCAAGCTCGTAACATGTCTTCCAAGGTTTGAATTGTACGTTCGCTTTGTCCATCGGTTTGAGGATGATATGCGGTGCTCATGTCTAAACGCGTTCCCAACGCTTCTTGCAATGTACGCCAAAATCTAGAAACGAAACGGCCATCTCGGTCGGAGATAATCGATAAAGGTACACCGTGTCGGGCTACGATCTCCTTAATGTAAAGTTGTGCAAGTTTCTCCATTTTGTCCGTTTCTTTCATGGCAAGGAAGTGTGCGGATTTGGTGAGACGGTCAACAATAACCCAAATGGTATTATAACCGCCCGTCGTTTTTGGTAGTTTGGTGATAAAATCCATCGTTATTCTTTCCCACTTCCATTGCGGGATCTCGGGTTGTTGAAGTAGTCCGGACGGTCTTTGGTGTTCGGCTTTGACTTTGGAACATGTCAAACACTTGGAAACATAAGTAGCTATGTCCCTTTTGATGTTCGGCCACCAATATAGTTGTTTAAGGTCGTGGTACATCTTATTGGCACCGGGGTGAATCGAGTATCGTGACTTATGGGCTTCATCTAAAATAAGGCTTCGTAGGTCCCCATAACTAGGCACCCAAATCCTTCCAGCGTAATATCGGAGTCCGGTCTCCCTAATTTTGAATCGAGAGATGAGAATGTTCAAGAGCTCGTGTGAAAGGTTTTCATCCTTGAGGGCCTCATCTTGGGCTACACGAATTTGACTATTGAGGTTGCTGTGAATGGTGATGTTTAAAGCTCGGACATGAAGAGGCACCGCTCTTTCTTTTCGACTTAAGGCATCGGCTACTACATTTGCCTTCCCGGGATGGTAACGAAGCTCGCAATCGTAATCGTTCAAAGTTTCAATCCACCGTCGTTGTCTCATGTTTAGTTGCTTTTGATCGAAAATGTGTTGGAGACTTTTGTGGTCGGTAAAGATAGTACTCTTGGTTCCATAAAGATAGTGTCTCCACATTTTAAGTGCAAAGACAACGGCTCCGAGTTCGAGATCATGCGTCGCGTAGTTTCGTTCATGAATTTTGAGTTGTCGGGAGGCATAAGCAATGACTTTCTTTCGTTGCATCAATACACACCCAAAACCATGTTTCGAGGCATCGCAATATACAACAAAATCATCATTGCCTTCGGGAAGTGACAAGATAGGAGCGGTGGTTAGCTTTGTCTTCAAGATTTGGAACGCGGATTCTTGCTAGGTCGTCCAAATGAATTTCTTTCCCTTGTGAGTTAATGCGGTTAGAGGACGTGCAATCAAAGAGAAGTTTTCGATGAATCTACGATAGTACCCGGTGAGACCCAAGAATTGACGAATGTGAGTAGGAGTAGTAGGAGTCTCCCATTTACTAATGGCTTCGATCTTCGTGGGATCGACTTTAATACCTTGATCACTTACAACATGACCAAGAAATTGAACTTCCTTCAACCAAAATTCACACTTGGAGAATTTGGAATAAAGTCGTTCTTGTCTCAAGAGTTCAAGCACAAGTCGGAGATGTTGTTCGTGCTCTTCTTCATTTTTAGAATAGATCAATATATCATCGATGAACACAATAACGAATTTATCGAGATACAGTTTGCACACACGGTTCATAAGATCCATGAACACCGCCGGTGCGTTAGTGAGACCAAATGGCATGACAAGGAATTCATAACTACCATAACGAGTCCGGAAAGCGGTTTTGGAGACATCTTCCCCCTTAACCCTTAATTGATGATAACCCGAGCAGAGATCGATTTTCGAATATACACAAGACCCTTGTAGTTGATCAAAGAGGTCATCGATGCGAGGAAGAGGATATTGGTTCTTAACCGTCAATTTATTTAGTTCACGATAATCAATGCACATTCGTAGGGATCCGTCTTTCTTTTTAACAAACAAAATCGGAGCGCCCCAAGGTGAATGGCTAGGTTGGATAAAACCACGATCAAGTAGTTCTTGGATTTGACTTTGCAATTCTTGCATTTCGGATGGAGCAAGTCCATACGGTGCACGTGCTACGGGTGCGGCTCCCGGAATAAGATCGATTTGGAATTCTACCGGTCGATGAGGTGGAAGACCCGGCAATTCGTCGGGAAATACATCGGAAAAGTCACTAACAATTGGCACATCATCGATATGCTTCTCATCGGACTCGACTTTCTTAACGTGGGCAAGGATCACAAAACAACCCTTACGGAGTAGTTTTCTAACTTTAAGGCACGAAACGAGGTTGAGTCTGGTGCAACTCTTATCGCCATAAACAATCAAAGGTTCACCATTCTCGGTAGGAATTCAGATTGCGTTAAGATCACAGAGGATGTGAGATTTCATTTTGACTAACCAATTCATACCGATTATTACATCAAAGCTTCCTAGTTCCATGGGTATCAAGTCAATTTCAAATTCCTTACCCAAAATGTTTAACGTACACCCCCGGTAATATGTGTCAGCACTTAATAGTTTCCCGTTAACCACTTCAATGGTATAAGTGGTATCTAATGGAAGAGGTGGAGTGCTAAAAGAATGAGTCAAAGTCTTGGATACAAAGCATTTATCGGCACCCGAATCGAATAAGCAAGAGACATAAGAATTGTTGAGAAGAAACGTACCCGTGACTAGTTCAGTGTCATCCCGGGCTTCCTCGGTGTTGATGTTGAAAGCTCGGCCGCGCGTATTGGGGTTATCTTTCCTCTTCGGGCATGCATTTCTATAATGGCCCGTTTGGCCACATTCGTAACAAGTGCCCGTCTTTGGTGCATTGGGCCACTTTCGAGCGACGGGAGTGGCACTTTTACAATCGTTGGCCTTATGACCAATTCCTTGGCACCGATGGCAAATTAGCTTACTACATTCGCCAAAGTGATGTTTGTTGCATTTGTTGCAAAGAGATAGAATTCCGGCATAACCCTTCTTGCCGTCGGAGGTGAAAGATTTCTTGGCAAAGTTGTTGTTGCTTGATTGGGGAGCTTCCCATTTTCTTTTGTTGTTACCCGACTTGTCCTCGGATTTAGGTGCCGGTACTACGATTTCGTCCACTGTCTCTATCAATTTGCGGGCCATGTTCAAAGCTTCTTGATGATTAGGGGGTTTGGATGACATTACTCCGTGTTTGATGCTCTTTGGAAGACCATCCATGTAAAGTTCAACCCTTAAAGCTTCGGGGTTCACAAGATTTGGGCACATCAAGGTTAGTTCGGAAAATCGTTGATTATAAGCCTTGAGATCATTTCCGATCGCCTTTAAAGTTCTTAGCTCTTGTTCGAGCCTTCGGGTTTCTTCACGAGGGAAATATTCGACAATCATCTTTTCCCTCAAGTCGGCCCAAGAGAGGGCGTGAGCTTCATCGGTACCCACCGATTGTACATAAGTATTCTACCATGTAAGAGCGACACCGGCGAAAGTGTGAGTGGAGTATTTGACCTTGTCTTGGTCCCGACAACCGCTTATGCTAAAGACGGCTTCCGTTTGTTCAAACCATCGGGTGAGCACGACCGGTCCCCCGGTTCCATCGAAAGTGTGAGGTTTGCACCCCATGAAAGCTTTATAGGATCATCCCTCGTTTGAGTTACCGGCTCCATTGTTGTTGTTGTTGTGGTTGTTGTTATTATTGTTGTTGTTGTTGGATGAGTGACCGGCCATGGCCGCATCTACGGTGGTAGCTATCATCCGTTCGAGAGCTTGTTCGGGAGTTTCATTGCAGCGTACACGACGAGGAGCCATTGTTCCTTCAAGACACAAGAATATCATTGATTAGTATTCTCAATAATACTAACCGTGATATAGAATAAAGATAAAGAGAAGTTTTTCCTCGACTCGCCTTAAATTATTTATGTCATAATGTCGGAACGTTCATATGAGTCACCGTAATATAATCCTGGAAATTATATTACCCTGATTCATATGTGCATTCGACATCATTTCATATAGTCAAGGTGGCGTGTCAATCAAATTAAACAACGTGAGATTAAGATGAAGTAAGAGTAGATATGAGTAGGAGCGTTCGAGTATAAATGCACAAGTAGTCAAGTAATTCCTACTTCAAGTCTATATGCCGGTTGTAGTCTATACTCACCAATGTACCCTATGACTCGGGGTCGACACCAATGAACTCTAAATCCCTACAACCAACGCTCTGATACCATCTGTAGCGACCCGACCAAATCATGTTTGACGGCGCCGTCTACTTAGGTCCCGTTACGTGGTCATAAGTCTTTAAAACAACGTTTGACCAAAAGATATGTCGCATTCATTTCAAATGTAAAGATTGTTCAAAGTTTACAAGAATAGTTCCACCACAAGTTACGATACAAAGTTTTAAGTACAAATGAAACTTATGCGACACAATTTAAAGTAGCCAAAAGACGCTCCATGTATGCATATATACTCGACATCCAATGCAAGTATCAAAATAATGAGCGGAAGCATGTATCATGTATCGTTCAAGGACCTGAGAAAAACATAGAAATCTGTCAACGAAAACGTTGGTGAAATCATAGGTTTAAGTAAGTAAGTACAAGTGAACCACAAGATTTGCATCAATGAAATAATAGTAATACATTCCAATAGTTCGTTTCACGAGCACCCAATTATCAATGCTTAACATTCCTTCCATAGAACCCCATCACTTAGTGCTAGAACATACACTGTTTCTCGAAAATATATTTCATTCGTAAACGGTAGCGAACCGTTTGAATGAGGGTTTGTCAAACCCATATGGATCCATACAACATAAGTTCTCGCTTACACCCGGCAAGTGTAACTAATGATAATCGAATTGAGGATTTTGTTCTAAACTCGTATGTAGAATGTTTGTTTTCCTGTACTTGTGTTCACTTAGTAAAGAAATGTTTATGTTTTCTCATCCCAAATGTAAGTTCAAAAAGAGTAAAAGTGGGACTATGATCTCACCTTGAGTGCACGAGTAGTAAAGTACTTCAACAAGTAAACGTGTGCAAATAAAAATGCTAGTCTTGACCTAAACAATAGGTTGTATCATTAACGGTAAACACGATAAGCCAAAGATGTTCAATTAGTCCTATGGCTCGTTAAGACTCGATCATAATAGCATGTGAATCAAATTGTCATGTTTCATGCAAGGTACAAGTATAAAAACATGTTAGAACGATTGCACAAATATTTGGTTAAGTTTGATTAAAAGTCAACTTGGTCGGGTCAAAGTCAACGAAAAAGTCAACATGTTCGGGTCGGGTCCCGAACTATTTTTCTGAGGTTTTTAATCATATATGAGCATGTTAGAACAAGTTTCATGTGAATCGGAGGTCCGTAGTATGCCAAACATTTTTCGTATTTTGGACATGGAGGTCAGAACCTGACCACGGCTTATGTCGCGCCGCGACATGAGCTGGCCGCGCCGCGGCATTGGCCGTGCGCTGGTACCTGGTCAGTCTCAATTGTTCAAGTCCCAAATCAAAACTCTTTCAAGCATAAATTACAAACCGCTAACTCTTAGAACTCGCACCTTATATCGTTGGAAAGGTAATTTGACAAAGAACACAACTAAATATATTTCACCAACCAAAAACATTATTTGTAACAATCGGATTTCCAAAATAAATGATCGATTAATGCACACATTAAATACTCGAATTTGATAAGTGCACATTTATGATTCGGGCATTTAATGCATACATACAACACGCCGTTTTGTAGGTAATCGAGCATACAATACAACTAACTACTTACTAACAATAATTCATGGCATTCAATGTATCATCTATTCATTTCAAGCTTATCAAACCCTAACCCAAATTCACCAAAAATCACTAATCAAGTTTATGGAGTTTTCTCAAGCAACCTACACATCAAATTGAAGCTAGTGATACTAGGAACACAATTAGAACATGAACTTTTAACATCTAACAACATATGATCATCCAAAATTCAAGAACAACACACCAAAATTCAAGTTCATGCTAGTTATACTAAAACAACGAGATCGAGCATACAAATTACATACACGACATCACAATGAGCCATAGACACTAACTAACACCATTTCAAGTCAAAAACACGAATTTAGAGAAATCTAGAGTTTTAGAAATGTTACCCAAACGAGATGAAGTTGGTACCAAAATGAAGAGGATGAAGAGAGGATTACGAATATGTTATTTATTTTGTTGTAAGCCTCCTAGATCGGATTTAGATGATGATTGAATGAATTTGGAAATGGTGTGTGTGTTCTTGCTAGAGAGGAAGAGAGAGGGATGGAGATGATAATGAATGAGTGAAAGGGGTTTGACCCTTTGACCTAGTCAAGGGTTTGATCCCTTGTCAAGTTTAGTCCCTCTACTTTCGTTCGAGTGCGTGAATTACCTAAACGAGATAATTTAAAACGCGTATCAACGGGAGATGTTATAAACATATAACGGACTTTATATTAGTATAACGGAAAAGTAAATGGAAAAAGGCGGGATGTTACACTTTCTACTCAAAGCGTCATCTACCACATTCGCCTTCCCCTGGTGGTATCGAATCTCAAAATCATAATCATTCAACAGTTCAATCCACCTACGTTGTCTCATATTCAGTTGCTTCTGATTAAATATATGTTGGAGACTTTTGTGGTCGGTATATATAATACTTTTGACCCCATATGAATAATGCCTCCAAGTCTTTAATGCAAAAACAACAGCACCCAATTCTAAATCGTGAGTTGTATAATTTTGCTCGTGAATCTTTAATTGTCTAGACGCATATGCAATCACATTCGTTCGTTACATTAATACACAACCGAGACGTTGCTTTGATGCATCACAATAAATCACAAAATCATCATTCCCTTCAGGCAATGACAATATAGGTGCTGTAGTTAGCTTTTTCTTCAATAACTGAAACGCCTTCTCTTGTTCATCCTTCCATTCAAATTTCTTCCCTTTATGCGTTAATGCAGTCAAGGGTTTTGCTATTTTGGAGAAATCTTGGATGAATCTTCTGTAGTAACCAGCCAATCCTAAAAATTGACGTATATGCTTCGGAGTTTTTGGGGTTTCCACTTTTCAACGGTTTCGATCTTTGCCGGGTCCACCTGGATACCTTCTTTGTTCACTATGTGACCGAGGAATTGAACTTCTTCCAACCAAAATGCACACTTTGAAAACTTAGCGTACAGTTTTTCTTTCCTCAATACTTCTAGCACTTTTCTCAAATGTTCTTCGTGCTCTTGATCATTCTTTGAGTAAATAAGTATGTCATCGATGAAAACAATGACAAACTTGTCAAGATATGGCCCACACACTCTGTTCATAAGGTTCATGAACACAGGTGGTGCGTTAATCAATCCAAACGGCATAACCATAAACTCGTAATGACTATAACGCGTCCTAAAAGCAGTTTTTGGAATATCATCCTCCTTTACTCACATTTGATAATATCCAGAACGTAAATCGATTTTCAAATAAATCGACGAGCCTTGTAGTTGATCAAATAAGTCATCAATTCTCGGCAGTGGATAACGGTTTTTGATGTTAAGTTTATTCAACTCTCTGTAGTCAATATACAACCTAAATGTACCATCCTTCTTCTTGACAAACAAAGCAGGAGCTCCCCATGGTGATGTGCTTAGTCGAATGAAACCACATTCTAATAGTTCTTGCAGCTGGCTTTGCAGTTCTTTCATCTCGCTGGGTGCGAGTCTGTAAGAGCATGAGCTATTGGTGCAGCTCCTGGTACAAGATCTATTTGAAATTCAACAGATCGATGTGGAGGTAGTCCCGGTAATTCTTTCGGAAATACATCGGGAAATTCTTTTGCGACGGGAACATCATTGATGCTCTTTTCTTCAGTTTGTACTTTCTCGACGTGTGCTAGAACAGCATAGCAACCTTTTCTTATTAGTTTTTGTGCCTTCAAATTACTAATAAGATGTAGCTTCGTGTTGCCCATTTCTCCGTACACCATTAAGGGTTCTCCTTCTTCTCGTACAATGCGAATTGCATTTTTGTAACATACGATCTCTGCTTTCATCTCCTTCAGCCAGTCCATGCCAACTATTACATCAAAACTCCCTAACTCTACTGGTATCAAATCAATCTTAAATATTTCGCTACCCAGTTTAATTTCTCGATTCCGGCATATATAATCTGTTGAAATTAATTTACCGTTTGCTAATTCGAGTAAAAATTTACTATCCAACGGCGTCAATGGACAACTTAATTTAGCACAAAAATCTCTACTCATATAGCTTCTATCCTCACCCGAATCAAATAAAACGTAAGCAGATTTATTGTCAATAAGAAACGTACCCGTAACAAGCTCCGGGTCTTCCTGTGCCTCTGCCGCATTAATAATGAAAACTCTTCTGCGGCCTTGTCCATTTGTGTTCTCCTGGTTCGGGCAATTTCTAATAATGTGGCTCGATTTTCCACATTTATAACAAACTACATTGGCATAACTTGCTCCGACACTACTTGCTCTGCCATTACTCGTTCTGACACCATTTGTTCCTTTCGTTCTATTAACCCCTGGTCCGTAGACCTCACACTTCGCTGCGCTATGACCATTTCTTTTACACTTGGTGCAAAATTTGGTGCAGAACCCCGAGTGATACTTTTCACACCTTTGGCATAGCTGCTTCTAATTGTTGTTGTTGTTGTTGTTGTTGCGGTTGTTATCAATGTTGGGATGATTGTTGTAGTAGTAGTTGTTGTTGTGCCGTTTGTTGTAGTTGCGATTTATGTTGCGATTGTTGGGATAGTTGTTGTTGTTTTGGTGACTCTTATCACCGTTTTCCTCCCACTTTCTTTTGACTAACTTCACGTTGGCCTCTTCGACCGCCTGTTTTTTAATTCTTCCCTCAATCTGGTTCACTAGTTTATGAGCCATTCTACATGCCTTTTGTATGGAGGCAGGCTCGTGTGAACTTATATCTTCTTGGATTCTCTCCGGTAACCCTTTCACAAATGCGTCGATCTTCTCTTCCTCATCTTCGAACGCTCTCGGACACAATAGGCACAATTCTGTGAATCGTCTTTCGTATGAAGTAATATCGAATCCCTGTGTTCGTAACCCTCTAAGTTCTGACTTAAGCTTATTGACCTCGGTTCTGGGACCGTACTTCTCGTTCATCAAGTGCTTGAATGCTGACCACAGTAGCGCGTAAGCAGCATCTTGTCCCACTTGCTCTAGATAGGTATTCCACCATGTTAACGCAATACCTGTAAAGGTATGCGTAGCGTACTTCACTTTGTCTCCTTCAGCACACTTACTTATGGCAAACACCGATTCAACTTTCTCGGTCCACCGTTTCAATCCGATTGGTCATTCGGTCCCATCAAATTCTGAAGGTTTGCAGGCAGTGAATTCCTTGTAGGAGCATCCTACACGATTTCTTGCGCCGTTAGCTGTATTGCTAGATTCAAAGTTATTGTTGGTATGTAGCGCGGCCTGTACTGCGGCTATGTTTGAAGCAAGAAAGGCACGAAATTCCTCTTCGCTCATATTCAAGGTGTGTCGAGTAGTCGGTGCCATTTCCTTCAAAATAATCAAATGAAACAATTTAATCATATAGAATATTAAGAGTAGTCAATAGTATCTCGTAGCATAATATGAACTCATTTATAAAAACCTTTTCTTCATATTAGCGTTTTATAAGTTTAAATTCGGGTACTACCTACCCGTTAAGTTCATACTTAGTAGCTAATATACAATTCAACTACTACAATTCCATATGAAAAACTGATTATAGTAATATAACACATAAAAATATTCTTCAAACTTACAACTTCGCTATATTACATATAACATGAAATATAGTACACTATGATACAGGACAGTTTTGAAGATAAATCTAGTTAATACGCAAATTGTTCAGCAAAGGAAATAAAGACACGTAATTCATAAGTCCAGAAACAAGTCATGCATTCTGGTTTTACTAAGACGACTTACCATCCTTGGTCTTATGGAAAATAACCATTATGACCATTAGCTAGGCAGCATGTTGTAATGTCGTCAAAAGGACGAGGGTTTCGTAATGTCCAACAGCCCCGTAATAATCTAAAAACCTTGTTTCTCACCCCAACTACTGAATCCGTCACTTGTGGGAAAGTTTTAATTAAAAGCTGCAATCCGATGTTCTTTTTCTCACTTTGGTAAGAAGCGAACATCACTAACCCGTAAGCATAACATGCTTCTTTATGTTGCATGTTAGAAGCTCTTTCTAATTCACGAAATCCTATGTTGGGATATGTTGAGTCAAAATAGGTTCTTAACCCGTAGCGTAAAATTGCATTTGGGTTCCCCTCATTTAACACTTTAAAGAAAACACGGCATAACTTAAAGTCTCCCCAATGTGATATACCCCACCTATCAAAGGAAAGCCTTTTATAAACTAAGGCATTTCTGGAAAGTCTTTCAAATGTTTGACAAGTTAATTTCGCCATAACTAAATGTGCTGATGAATTCTGACCGACTCTAGACAAGATTTCCTCAATCATATCCTCTGGTAGGTCTTCTAAAATATTCGGATGTCTACCCTTAACGTCCATTTTGTTTTTATACTGTAAAATAGACAAGGATTAGATTCGTAAAAAACAAACAATACAAGCAATTTTTACATAGAACATAAAAGTACAAGCACACTACAATACATTTATTACACAACATGCTCACACCCCTCTAATCTGAATCACTGGTTTCTTTTTCTTCGGACTTGGTTCTTTTTTCTAATCTTCTAGGGATATATGATGTTCCTCTAATATGAGTCGTCATTTTCCACATTGGTTTAGAAAAACCTGGCGGTTTAGAGGTTCCCGGGTTATTGTCACGATATTGAAAATACGGGTGTTGACGGTACATATAAAGTTCATTGGGGTCGGAATCAGATTTCTCTATTTTAATGCCTTTTCCCTTAGTATTTTCTTTTGCCTCATTAAAATGGGTCGGGGTAATTTCTATAACATCATCGGAATCCTCATCAGGATCCGATTCATCGGAAAATTGGTAATTTTCCCAATATTTTGCTTCCTTAGCGGAAACACCATTATTAACTTTGGTCCATTGGTTGAGGATTTTCTTTTATTTGACCGGTTTTCTGTGGTTCCTACTATTCCCCCCTCCGGAACCTCTTCTTCTTCCGGTTCCTCTTCTTCTGGTTCCTCTTCTTCCGGTTCCTCTTCTTCCGGTTCCGTTTCCTCTTCTTCCGGTTCTTCGGGAACTTGTGAATCTTGCCAATATATATTCGACTCTTCGTTATTATTAGGTGAATCAATGGGATTTGTGCTAGAGGTAGACATCTATCACACAATATCAAACATGTTAAGAGATTAATATATCATATAATATTTACATGTTAATAATATATAGTTTCCAACAAAAATGTTAACCAATCATTATTAAAGAAAACACGGTCGAAGTCCAGACTCACTAATGCATCCTAACAAACTCGATAAGACATACTAATGCAAATTTTCTGGTTCTCTAAGACCAACACTCGGATACCAACTGAAATGTCCCGTTCATATTGATTATAAACGTTCCATATTAATTGATTTCGTTGCGAGGTTTTGACCTCTATATGAGACGTTTTTCAAAGACTTCATTCATTTTTAAAACAACCATAACCTTTATTTTATCAATAAAGGTTTTAAAAGCATTACGTAGATTATCAAATAATGATAATCTAAAATATACTGTTTACACATGACCATTACATAATGGTTTACAATAGAAATATATTACATCGACATATGTTTCTTGAATGCAGTTTTTACACAATATCATACAAACATGGACTCCAAATCTTGTCCTTATTTTAGTATGCAACAGCGAAAGCTCTTAGTATTCACCTGAGAATAAACATGCTTTAAACGTCAACAAAAATGTTGGTGAGTTATAGGTTTAACCTATATATATCAAATCGTAACAATAGACCACAAGATTTCATATTTCAATTCACATCCCATACATAGAGATAAAAATCATTCATATGGTGAACACCTGGTAACCGACATTAACAAGATGCATATATAAGAATATCCCCATCATTCCGGGACACCCTTCGGATATGATATAAATTTCGAAGTACTAAAGCATCCGGTACTTTAGATGGGGTTTGTTAGGCCCAATAGATCTATCTTTAGGATTCGTGTCAATTAGGGTGTCTGTTCCCTAATTCTTAGATTACCAGACTTAATAAAAAGGGGCATATTCGATTTCGATAATTCAACCATAGAATGTAGTTTCACGTACTTGTGTCTATTTTGTAAATCATTTATAAAACCTGCATGTATTCTCATCCCAAAAATATTAGATTTTAAAAGTGGGACTATAACTCACTTTCACAGATATTTCCTTACTCGGAAATAAGACTTGGCCACGGATCGATTCACGAACCTATACAAATATGTACATATATATCAAAGTATGATCAAAATATAATTACAACCATTTTTATTATGTTTTAAAGATTTGAGTGTATTAAGTCAGCTGTCCTCGTTAGTAACCTACAACTAGTTATCCACAGTAAGATGTACAGAAATAAATCGATATATATTATCTTGAATCAATCCACGACCCAGTGTATACATGTCTCAGGCTAGATCACAACTCAAAGTATATATATTTTTGGAATCAACCTCAACCCTGTATAGCTAACTCCAACATTACTGCATATAGAGTGTCTATGGTTGTTCCAAATAATATATATACATGGGTCGATATGATATGTCAAAACATTTGCATACGTGTCTATGGTATCCCAAGATTACATAATATATTAGAATACATGTATAATACAATATAAGTTAGCTAGGATATGATTTGTATAGATTTGTTAAACATTTCCCGTAGCTAAAAAGATCAAAAATATCCAATCTTGTTTTACCCATAACTTATTCATTTTAAATCCGTTTTGAGTGAATCAAATTGCTATGGTTTCATATTGAACTCTAATTTAAGAATCCAAACAGAAAAAGTATAGGTTTATAGTCGGAAATTTAAGTTACATGTCAATTACTAAAGAGGTAGTCATTTCTGTCGAAAGAAAGACATCTTGATGACCATTTTGAAAAACATACTTTCACTTTGAGTTTAACCAAGATTTTTGGATATAGTTTCATGTTCATATGAAAAATCATTTTCCCAGAAGAACAACTTTTAAATCAAAGTTTATCATAGTTTTTAATTATCCAAACCAAAACAGCCCCCGGTTTCACTACGACGGCGTATATCCGATTTTATGGTGTTCATCGTGTCTCCAGGTTTTAAATCATTAAGTTAGCATATCATATAGATATATAACATGTGTTTAGTTGATTTTAAAAGTCAATTTAGAAGGATTAACTTTTGTTTGTGAACAAGTTTAGAATTAACTAAACTATGTTCTAGTGATTACAAGTTTAAACCTTCGAATAAGATAGCTTTATATGTATGAATCGAATGATGTTATGAACATCATTACTACCTCAAGTTTTCTGGATAAAACTACTGGAAATGATAAAAATGGATCTAGCTTCAAAGGATCCTTGAATGGCTTGAAAGTTCTTGAAGCAGAATCATGACACGAAAACAGTTCAAGTAAGATTTTCACTCGAAATAAGATTGTTATAGTTGTAGAAATTGAATCAAAGTTTGAATATGAATATTACCTTGAATTAGAAAGATAACCTACTATAAATAACAAAGGTTCCTTGATCTTAGATGATTACTTAGAATGGATTAGAAAGCTTGGAAGTAAACTTGTAAACTTGGAAGTATTCTTGATTTTTATGAAACTATACTTATGACATTTATGAAGAACACTTAGAACTTGAAGATGGAACTTGAGAGAGATCAATTAGATGAAGAAAATTGAAGAATGAAAGTGTTTGTAGGTGTTTTTGGTCGTTGGTATATGGACTAGATATAAAGGATATGTAATTTTGTTTTCATGTAAATAAGTCATGAATGATTACTCATATTTTTGTAATTTTATGAGATATTTCATGCTAGTTGCCAAATGATGGTTCCCACATGTGTTAGGTGACTCACATGGGCTGCTAAGGGCTGATCATTGGAGTGTATATATCAATAGTACATACATCTAAAAGCTGTGTATTGTACGAGTACGAATACGGGTGCATACGAGTAGAATTGTTGATGAAACTGAACGAGGATGTAATTGTAAGCATTTTTGTTAAGTAGAAGTACTTTGATATGTGTCTTGAAGTCTTTCAAAAGTGTAAGAATACATAACAAAACACAACATGTATATACATTCTAATGGAGTCGTTAAGTCTTCGTTAGTCGTTACATGTAAGTGTTGTTTTGAAACCTTTAAGTTAACGATCTCAATTAATGTTGTTAACCCAATGTTTATTATATCAAATGAGATGTTAAATTATTATATTATCATGATATTATGATGTATGAATATCTTTTAATATGATATATACATTAAAATATCGTTACAAAGATAATCGTTACATATAAGTCTCGTTTCGTAATTCTTGAGTTAGTAGTCTTGTTTTACATATGTAGTTCATTGTTAACACACTTAATGATATATTTAAATATCATTTTATCATGTTAAATATAGTTTATCAATATCTTAATATGATACATATGTACTTAGTAGACGTTATCATAACGATAATTGTTATATATCATTTCGAGTTTCTTAACTTAGTAATCTCATTTCTTATGTATATCAAACATTGTTAATATATTTAGTGATATACTTACTCATCATAATATTATGTCAACCATATATATATGTCTATATATACCACAACATGTAGTTTTTACAATTTTGTAACGTTCGTGAATCGCCGGTCAACTTGGGTGATCAATTGTCTATATGAAACTTATTTCATTTAATCAAGTCTTAACAAGTTTCATTGCTTAACACGTTGGAAACATTTAGTCATATAAATATCAATCTCAATTAATATATATAAACATGGAAAACTCCAACATTACTGCATATAGAGTGTCTATGGTTGTTCCAAATAATATATATACATGGGTCAATATGATATGTCAAAACATTTGCATACGTGTCTATGGTATCCCAAGATTACATAATATATTAGAATACATGTATAATACAATATGAGTTAGGTAGGATATGATTAATATAGATTTATTACCAATTTTCACGTAGCTACAACAAGAAAAAATTATCCAATCTTGTTTTACCCATAACTTCTTCGTTTCAAATCCGTTTTGAGTGATTCAAGTTGCTATGGTTTCATA
The DNA here is from genome assembly GCF_046630445.1 of Rutidosis leptorrhynchoides. Lineage (NCBI taxonomy): Eukaryota > Viridiplantae > Streptophyta > Magnoliopsida > Asterales > Asteraceae > Rutidosis > Rutidosis leptorrhynchoides. The sequence goes on from NC_092337.1 coordinate 314,343,016, forward strand.
TTGAACTTAAGTTTATGAATCTAAACAGAAAAATTTATGTCTATAGTCGGAAATACAGGTTACAAGTCGTTTTTGTAAAGGTAGTCATTTCAGTCAAAAGAACGACGTCTAGATGACCATTTTGGAAAACATACTTCCACTTTGAGTTTAACCATGATTTTTGGATATAGTTTCATGTTCATAAGAAAAATCATTTTCCCAGAAGAACAACTTTTAAATCAAAGTTTATCATAGTTTTTAATTAACTAACCCAAAACAGCCCGCGGTGTTACTACGACGACGAATATCTTGTTTTACGGTATTTTTCGTGTTTTCAGGTTTTAAATCATTAAGTTAGCATATCATATAAATATAGAACATGTGACTAGTTGATTTTAAAAGTCAAGTTAGAAGGATTAACTTTTATTTGCGAACAAGTTTAGAATTAACTAAACTATGTTCTAGTGATTACAAGTTTAAACCTTCGAATAACGTAGTTTTATATATATGAATCGAATTATGTTATGAACATCATTACTACCTCAAGTTTTGTGGATAAACCTACTGGAAATGAGAAAAATAGATCTAGCTTCAAAGGATCCTTGGATGGCTTGAAAGTTCTTGAAGTAGAATCATGACACAAAAACAAGTTTAAGTAAGATTTTCACTCGAAATAAGATTGTTATAGTTATAGAAATTGCATCAAAGTTTGAATATGAGTATTACCTTGTATTAGAAAGATATCTTACTCTAAATAAGAAAGATTTCTTGAGGTTGGATGATCACTCAAAGTGGATTTGCAAGATTGGAAGTGAGCTAGCAAATTTGGAAGTGTTGTTGGTGTGTTCTTGAGTAGTTGTTTTATAACTTGGTTTATGTATGAATTTATGAACTAGATTGAGCTAGATTTTGTTGAAGATGATGAAGAACACTTAGAACAAAGGAAGAATACTTGAGAGAGTTTAGTTTGATGCATAAAAATTGAAAAGTGAATGTGTTTGTGAGTGTGTTAGAAAACGTGAATGTATGTTGTCATATAGTCTCCATTAGTTTGTTGTTTTGTTAGATATTTCTTTCTAGATGTTAAATGATAGTTCCCACATGGTTAGGTGACTCACATGGGCTGCTAAGATCTGATCATTAGAGTGTATATACCAATAATAAATACATTTAGAAGCTGTGTATTGTACGAGTACAAATACGAGTGCATATGAGTAGAATTGTTGATGAAAATGAATGAGGATGTAATTGTAAGCATTTTTGTTAAGTAGAAGTACTTTGATAAGTGTATTGAAGTCTTTCAAAAGTGTATGAATACATATTAAAACACTACATGTATATACATTTTAACTGAGTCATCGTTAGTCGTTACATGTAATTGTTGTTTTGAAACCTTTAAGTTAACGATCTTGTTAAATGTTGTTAACCCATTGTTTATTATATCAAATGAGATGTTAAATTATTATATTATCATAATAATATGATGTATTAATATATCTTAATATGATATATATACATTTAAATGTCGTTACAACGAAAATCGTTACATATATGTCTCGTTTCGAAACCCTTAAGTTAGTAGTCTTGTTTTTACATATGTAGTTCATTGTTAATATACTTAATGATATGTTTACTTATCAATTATCATATTAAAACATAGTGTAACAATATCATAATATGATTCATATGTATTTAGTAAGACGTTGTTATAACGATAATCATTATATATATCGTTTCGAGTTTCTTAATTTAATAGTCTCATTTTTATGTATATAACTCATTGTTAAAATACTTAATGAGGTACATACTTATCATAATAGCATGTTAACTATATATATATATGTATATATATATATATATATATATATATATATATATATATATATATATATATATATATATATATATATATATATATCATTATGTAGTTTTTACGAATTTGTAACGTTCGTGAATCGCCGGTCAATTTGGGTTGTCAATTGTCTATATGAAACCTATTTCTATTAATCACGTCTTAACAAGTTTGATTGTTTAACATGTTGGAAACACTTAATCATGTAAATATCAATTTCATTTAATATATATAAACATGGAAAAGTTCGGGTCACTGCACCTACCCTCACGGTAACTCACACACTTACACCGACATCACCGACAACATCAGATGTTGCTGCTGCTGTTCCAATTGTTACTTTTCCACCATCACCCCCACATTCACCAAATTATTATGAAGCTTTGGAGCAAGCGTACTTCATTCGTATGTTTTCTAAGATTAATATTGATGTTCTTCAACGTACTTCTGAAAGGACCCGTTCATATCGATTATAAACGATTCACAATAGTTGATTACATCGTGAGGTTCTGACCTCTATATGATACATTTTACAAACATTGCATTCGTTTTTAAAAGAAAAACTTTCATTACATCGAAAGTTGACAGGCATGCATACCATTTCATAATATATCAAATTATAAATTACTTAAGAATAATCTTGTTGAACTCAACGACTCGAATGCAACGTCTTTTGAAATATGTCATGATTGACTCCAAGTAATATCTCTAAAATGAGCAATTGCACAGCGGAAGACTTCTTTCATACCTGAGAATAAACATGCTTTAAAGTGTCAACCAAAAGTTTGGTGAGTTCATTAGTTTATCATAATCGATCATTTTCATTATTTTAATAGACCATAAGATTTTCATTTCCATTTCTCATAAATATACGTCCCATGCATAGAGACAAAAATATCATTCATATGGATTGAACACCTGGTAACCGACATTAACAAGATGCATATAAGAATATCCCCTATCATTCCGGGAAATCCTTCGGAAATGATAAAAACGAATTCAAAGTACTAAAGCATCTGGTACTTTGGATGGGGTTTGTTAGGCCCAATAGATCTATCTTTAGGATTCGCGTTAATTAGTAGATCGGTTTACTAATTCTTAGGCTACCAAGCAAAAAGGGGCATATTCGGCTTCAATCATTCAACCATATAATGTAGTTTCGATTACTTGTGTCTATTTCGTAAAACATTTATAAAAGCGCATGTATTCTCAGTCCCAAAAATATATATTGCAAAAGCATTTAAAAAGGGAGTAATGAAACTCACAATACTGTATTTTGTAGTAAAAATACATATGACGACACTGATCTGAATAATGCAAGGTTGGTCTCGGATTCACGAACCTATATCATTTATATATATTAACACACAACATTAATCAACAAATTTTTATTATATTGTTAATAATAATATTAATAGTAGTATTGATAGTAATAATAATAGTTATGATATTAGTAGTAAAAATGGTAATAATAATAATAATAATGTTAGAAATAATAATATTAATGTTACAAAAAAATAATAATAATGAAAATAAAGATAATAATGATAAAAATAATGATCATTCTAATATTAATAATAATGACAGTTTTAATGAAAATAAATGATAATTTTAATAATAATAATATTCATAATAATAATAACAACAAATAATATCTTTATTAATAATACCAATAATAGTAATAATAATAATAATAATAATAATAATAATAATAATAATAATAATAATAATAATAATAATAATAATAATAATAATAATAATATGTAATGATAATAATAATAATAATAATAATAATATCAATAATAATAATTAAAAATAAGATTTATACCATCTTGATTAATATCCTCATCATCGTACGTATCATCATCACCATTTAGTATTATCTTTATGATCATTATCATTATCAATACCACAGTCGCCAACATAATTAAAACCTAATTTTAATCATCTTCATCTAATAATCGCCATGTGTAAAGACCCCGACCTAATCCATCCGGACGAAGTCTTCAACATTTGGTCCCATTGCGATGATCGACTCCAAGAAATGTCCTTAAAATGAGCAAATGCACAGCGGAAGACTTAATTCGTACCTGAGAATAAACATGCTTAAAAGTGTCAACCAAAAGGTTGGTGAGTTCATAGGTTTATCGTAACAATCATTTCAATATCTTAATAGACCACAAGATTTCATAATCATAAACATAATACACTCGCAAGTGTATGTAAAGCATTCTAAGTGGTTGAGTACTTGGTAACCATACTTAACATTTAATCAACATCGCATATTCCCTTTATTATGAAATCTCACTACACCGTACCAAGTGTAGTCACCAAAACGAAGTACTGTGCAACCGTTGAATACTGGTCGTCCAGTCCGGTTGGGGTTGTCAGGCCCGATAGATCTATCAACAGGATTCGCGTTTACAATACCCATGTAAATAGTAGTTACCAAGCTACAGGGAAGTATGCCAGTGGTACAACTCAACGTAGAATATATTTTTAAGTACTTGTGTCTATTTCGTAAATATTTATAAAAGCAGCGCATGTATTCTCAGCCCAAAAATATATATTGCAAAAGCAATTAAAAAGGGAGCAAATGAAACTCACCTAATGTATTTTGTTGTAAAATACATAGGACTATATTGAACAATGCAGGGTTGACCTTGGATTCACGAACCTATATCAAGTATATATATTAACACATAATATAAATCAACTAAGTTTATAGATCTTATAATGTATTATAATTAATATCTTTGTATATAATTATATTAATACTTATAATAGGTTATTTTATATATATACTATGTAATTTAATTAATGATATATTAGTTTTCATGCTAGTTGTCCAATTTATGTAATACATCTCCACTGTCCGTTTTAATATATATATTTCACATTGTAACAAAATAAATATGATTAAAATTTAGCTATCACAAATACGCAAAATTAAAGTTATAGCCTTTTACCTTTTTAATTCCATGTGTGCTCATTTTTTAGAGTTTCAAAGTCTTGATATGTTGAAAATGGGACACACGAATACTATAACAAAAATTGGGTCGTTTAAGTTGACCACTTTTTCAGTAGAAAGTAAACACTACGATACGAGTACTACTTAACAAAAAGTAAATGAAATATTACAAGATCTATGATTTAGATTTTATGAGTTAATATCAGTAAATTGACAAATATTAAATGAACGCATCACATATATCTAGATATATATCTTCATATTTAAAAATGATAATATACCACATTAATTAGTATGATGCTATCATGATGTGCAAAGTAGTAACATCTTTTATGTGAGTAATTAAACTTGACTAAAGTCCAAGGACCAGATGTGCAAACTTAGAAAGAAAAAAAAAATCTCAATTTCTTTTTGTTCCAATTTTTGTTCGTGCAAGTCAAGAACAATTTATATATCTTTATTAATTTTTTTTAAGCCATATTTATTGATTTACTAGCTTTTGTAAATTAACTTATAGTTTAGGGACTAATGTTGTAGATAATTTAAACATCACTATCATCTTTTTCTTTTGATTTGCTGTACTTAACTCTTAAACAACTTGATCAGAGTACTATATCTACTCTTATAAATTCTTTATATTTAAGTTGCAAATTTATAAAAAGATTATTTACGTATATAATTTATAAATATCATTTCATTTATAATCATAACATTAAAATTATAGTAACAATAACATAGTGATAAAAAAAAAAAAAAAAAACTTAAGTTTTATAGTTTATACCTTCGGGGTAAGACGAACGAAAAAAAAGACGATCGAGTGGGGCTCGGAGATGGAGGTGATCGGTGATTGTTCTCGGAATCTCGGTTATCATAGAAATCGAATATCAGTTGCACAAAAAATAAAAAAATAAAAACTGAGAATGGTTCATGGTTGGTGGTCTGTGAAGATGGTGTGGTGATGTATAGGTGGTTTGGTGGTTATAGCTATGGTGAAAGAAAAAAAAATTGATGAAGTTTTATCCTCTATATGCTTCGTATGTATGTATATATATACAAGCATGTTACTGTTTTCGTAAAACTGAATCAGAGATAGATGGATAGACTTGAGAAAAAAATATTCTCCTTGTCCCACTTGCTTTCTTTCCCAACAGTACCAACATAACCTTTTTATTTTATTTTATTTATTTATTTATTTATTTATTTTTTATTATTATTTTTTTTGACTAAAAACCGCAGGTGGGTCCCACGAATTGTGCAATCCTTCAACAATTGTTTTAATTTTTCCTGTACGTCGATCGACCTCAAGGGTCCTATCTCTATGTGTGTTGTATGCTTATATAAAAGAGGTAGGATAGTGATAATTTAAAAAAACAGTATTTAATCATTCTCAATCAATTATCTATAGTGAGGAACAATTATTAATAGTAAAGCCGTCGAGATTTTTAAATTCTTGTACCGACAGTTGACGGACTATTATTTCGTACCCCGTTGTTAAATCAGTGGCAGATAAAAGTACTCAGATAAATTCCAAAATTTTAAATTAAATTCCTTTATTTATTTCAGTCATTATGGTATAAAATTCGATTATTAATTTATTAAATAAAAATTACATCAACTTTCCCTCTCAATTTTTGGTAAAATATAAAAAGTGCTAAAATTTAATAACTAGATCCTAAATACATTTTTAGCAAGACTAAAATTTATGGAACTCATTTTCGACTCCCCGTTTATTCTAAAATCATATAAGTTCGAATTAAACTTCTCTAAATAATAATCGAAACGTCCAACGAGTATTACAATCATTATTTAATATACTCTATGCATATTTTTATATTTATTTTTATATGTAAACACATTTATTAACAGATAATGGTTCGTGAATCGTCGAGACTGGTCGAAGGTCAATTGAATATATGAAATAGTTCAAAATTTTTGAGACTCGACCTAATAGACTTTTCTTAACATGTCAAAAATATAATATCGTATCGAGAGTTTGGTTTAAAATTAGTCGAAATTTTCCGGGTCGTGACAGTACCTACCCGTTAAAGAAATTTCGTCCCGAAATTTTGATCGAGGTCGTCATGGCTAACAATAAAAATGTTTTCATGACGAATATGAGTTGATAATTAGAGTTTTATCATTATTGAGTAATATGGATAAAATAATTCGATTACGTGAAGCGTATGAGTGGAGCTATCACAAAAGAGTGAAAAGTTTCGTCCTAACTTTTCACGTAGTCATGGTGGATTTCCGGAATTCAAGGAATTTAAGGAAATCTTCTAATCAGAAGAAAATGAAATAGCACTATTTATTAGTAAATTGTTGGAATTACGAAAGAACAGAAATATCCAGGAAATATTTCCGTTATATGCTTAGAAATTAAGTAGAATGAAAGAGTTATGTAACATGACACATGATGAGGGCAAGGTCTGTGAACCATCATCACGTTCCATTAGAAATTTAGCATGACTTACTGTAATATAATCACGTTGGCCAAGCGCATTATATTATACTAACCCATGCTTCAATTCCCAACACTTCTCATCAATTCATTCATAGTTTATACTTAGATTTTACAGAAGTTTTCAATATAATGGAATACAGAAAACACGAAGAGGTAGATACTTTGGGACAAGAATATTTATGAAAATATCCTCAGAAATATCAAAGATATTTATGATGATATTTTAGAATTTCTAAGTTCGAAGGTTGATGAAGAAAAATTTTTCGCAAGATTTTAACATGACTTTAGAGCAAGTTATTCTCTAAAGATTTCATCGGATCCAGAATTACCTGAATTCTTTAAATATAGGGTTTGGTCCTTGTCTTTGTCCTTGGTCTCCTTTATGGTTAGCTCACTCTGTTTTTCAATACCAAATTTTCTATCGAGTTCCTAACACTCCTTTCTTTATCATCAAACTTTTGTCCGTTTAGACCATCTACAACATGCTGCTTCGTCAGCATTTTCAAATTTAACAGATCTGGGTCATCGGTTATCAAATCGAGGTGGTTTCAGGAGAATTGTGTTTTTAGATGATTAAATGCTGATGGTAGTATGGTGGAATATAAAAGGTTCTCTGGTAACAATAAATGAACACGCATATATAACAAGGTTATAATAAGGTTGTTTCGAACGAGAAGTTGGAGTTGTCTTGCTGGAGCTGTGACAAAATTTGCTACTTTGAAAGGGATTACCAAATTACTTTGGGTAATAATAACGCTAAAGGAATTAGCACAGCTACGTGTTAAACGTTTACTCAGTTTCCGAGGGTTTTTCAGGTGCATAACTATATGCATCAATCTTTTCTTCCGTAGATGAAATGCGGCTGGTTCATCCTCTCGATCGAGGTGTTTTCAAGAATCATGAAAGATTTGAACATGGATTGGAATCGTCAAGATTCAAATGAGGTTTAAAATGAAATCAAGTGGCAAACTTGAAGAATTGTTTAATTTCATATGTTATAATCAATATTTTAATTCATTTTAATTGTCCACTGTTGATAGTCCATAGTTCAAAGTCCACAGTTAGCAATTCAATAATTCATATATAGTTTAATATATAACATTCGAATTAATTAATACGTTTCGTGACCCGTGTACATGTCTCAGACTCGATCACAACTCAAAGGATATATATTATTGTAGAATCAACCTCAACCCTGTATAGCTAACTCCCGCATTACCGTATATAGAGTGTCTATGGTTATTCCAAATAATATATATACATGCGTCGATATGATATGTCAAAACTTTGTATACGTGTCCCGATATTTAAAGTGCGTAAAATAAATAACAGAATTTAAATGACGATAAATAAAATTGCGAGAATATAAATTGTGATAATTAAATTGCGGTAAATAAAATGTAACCAGTTAGCTAGGAACAGTTAGCTAGGAACAGTTAGCGTGGATTCTTAACAAGATTTTTCTCATAGTCAATTCGTTTGTTTCTAACAAATTTTATTTTGTCAAATGTTTTCTTCATTATGCCACTTGTTGGATTCTGAGAAGTCAAAATCCAAATATGAAATTGAATGAAAATGACTATTCTGCGGTGATCGGATTCGTATCTTTATGGATGTAAGTACGATAGTAAATGACTGTTGAATCGGATTTGAAGAATGTACAGTGTAACTTATTAATGTGAAACCCAAATATTCCTCGTGTATTACCTACCCGTTAAAATATTTTCATCATTAACAGTTGGTACAAAAGAATTTTTAATTACAATCTTTATGAAAATATACATACATATATATTTTCTTCAGATGTAATCATGGATTTAATGAGTCAATAAGATATTAAACTCATTTGATTTATCGTTAATACTAGATTACATAATCTCTAAAACTTTAGAAATTACATAATCACCATGTCGAGCGAAGATAATCGATGTAGAACGATATGTAGAACGAAGATAAAGTAGATAGAATGATACGTAGAACGATGATTATGCTCGAGGTACAGAATGAGATATTGAGGCATGTGATGTTGAAACTTGGGTTATTGATGGTAGTGATGGTACTGTTGATGTTGTTGATGGTGGTACCGTTGCTGCCGGTGATGCTGCTGGTGCTTATGGTATTGAGGCTTGCGATGTGGACGTTACTGGTGGTACTGGTGTTGCTGATGGTGCTTGTAATCTTTGCACCATACGTTCCAAAGCCACTACTCGAGCGCGAAGCTCGTTGACTTCTTCTATTACACCGGGGTGATTGTCGGTTCGGACGAGCGGATAAATAAAATCTAGAATTTGATGTAGTAAATAATCGTGACGAGATACTCTAGAAATGAGAGAGAAAATGGTGTTTCGAACAGGTTCGCCGGTAAGTGCTTCAGGTTCTTCACCCAGAGGTGAATTCGGTTGGTGGAAGGGATCACCTTCTTCTTGTCTCCAATGATTAAGTAGACTACGAACCCATCCCCAATTCATCCAGAATTGGTGATGGCTAATTGGTTGATCCATTCCGGTTACACTGCTTTCGGAGCTTGAATGGGACTCCATATCGGAATTTGAGGGGCTTGAACTAATGGTGAGTTCCATTTTGCTCGGTTAGATACAGAGTTTTTGGTATGAAATGAATTTCGGATATCGGATGATATTCTAATTACATAGATTACCTATACATAGTACAGGAAATCCCGTAGATTACGGAGGGAATTAAGAAAACGTGTTAGACAAGACTTAATGTGATGAGATGTGAATTTGTCTGTACACCGTCTATGCAATAATTGCAATAAGACGCGTCGAGACTGAAAATGAAAAGTAGATTTTTTCGACAAATGGTGGTAAGCAAACACTTTTAACATGCAGACCAGGTTCAAGTCTAGACTCATTAACATAACCTAACAACTACTAGATCGAAGTCCAGACTCATTAATGCACCCTAACCACTACTAGTTAGACACACTAATGCAAGACCTGGTTCACTACGACCACCGCTCTGATACCACCTGTAAAGACCCCGACCTAATCCATCCGGACGAAGTCTTTAACATTTGGTCCCATTGCGATGATCGACTCCAAGAAATGTCCTTAAAATGAGCAAATGCACAGCGGAAGACTTAATTCGTACCTGAGAATAAACATGCTTAAAAGTGTCAACCAAAAGGTTGGTGAGTTCATAGGTTTATCGTAACAATCATTTCAATATCTTAATAGACCACATGATTTCATAATCATAAACATAATACACTCGCAAGTGTATGTAAAGCATTCTAAGTGGTTGAGTACTTGGTAACCATACTTAACATTTAATCAACATCGCATATTCCCTTTATTATGAAATCTCACTACACCGTACCAAGTGTAGTCACCAAAACGAAGTACTGTGCAACCGTTGAATACTGGTCGTCCAGTCTGGTTGGGGTTGTCAGGCCCGATAGATCTATCAACAGGATTCGCATTTACAATACCCATGTAAATAGTAGTTACCAAGCTACAGGGAAGTATGCCAGTGGTACAACTCAACGTAGAATATATTTTTAAGTACTTGTGTCTATTTCGTAAATATTTATAAAAGCAGCGCATGTATTCTCAGCCCAAAAATATATATTGCAAAAGCAATTAAAAAGGGAGCAAATGAAACTCACCTAATGTATTTTGTTGTAAAATACATAGGACTATATTGAACAATGCAGGGTTGACCTTGGATTTACGAACCTATATCAAGTATATATATTAACACATAATATAAATCAACTAAGTTTATAGATCTTATAATGTATTATAATTAATATCTTTGTATATAATTATATTAACACTTATAATAGGTTATTTTATATATATACTATGTAATTTAATTAATGATATATTAGTTTTCATGCTAGTTGTCCAATTTATGTAATACATCTCCACTGTCCGTTTTAATATATATATTTCACATTGTAACAAAATAAATATGATTAAAATTTAGCTATCACAAATACGCAAAATTAAAGTTATAGCCTTTTACCTTTTTAATTCCATGTGTGCTCATTTTTTAGAGTTTCAAAGTCTTGATATGTTGAAAATGGGACACACGAATACTATAACAAAAATTGGGTCGTTTAAGTTGACCACTTTTTCAGTAGAAAGTAAACACTACGATACGAGTACTACTTAACAAAAAGTAAATGAAATATTACAAGATCTATGATTAAGATTTTATGAGTTAATATCAGTAAATTGACAAATATTAAATGAACGCATCACATATATCTAGATATATATCTTCATATTTTAAAATGATAATATACCACATTAATTAGTATGATGCTATCATGATGTGCAAAGTAGTAACATCTTTTATGTGAGTAATTAAACTTGACTAAAGTCCAAGGACCAGATGTGCAAACTTAGAAAGAAAAAAAAAATCTCAATTTCTTTTTGTTCCAATTTTTGTTCGTGCAAGTCAAGAACAATTTATATATCTTTATTAATTTTTTTAAGCCATATTTATTGATTTACTAGCTTTTGTAAATTAACTTATAGTTTAGGGACTAATGTTGTAGATAATTTAAACATCACTATCATCTTTTTCTTTTGATTTGCTGTACTTAACTCTTAAACAACTTGATCAGAGTACTATATCTACTCTTATAAATTCTTTATATTTAAGTTGCAAATTTATAAAAAGATTATTTACGTATATAATTTATAAATATCATTTCATTTATAATCATAACATTAAAATTATAGTAACAATAACATAGTGATAAAAAAAAAAAAAAAAACTTAAGTTTTATAGTTTATACCTTCGGGGTAAGACGAACGAAAAAAAAGACGATCGAGTGGGGCTCGGAGATGGAGGTGATCGGTGATTGTTCTCGGAATCTCGGTTATCATAGAAATCGAATATCAGTTGCACAAAAAATAAAAAAATAAAAAATGAGAATGGTTCATGGTTGGTGGTCTGTGAAGATGGTGTGGTGATGTATAGGTGGTTTGGTGGGTATAGCTATGGTGAAAGAAAAAAAAATTGATGAAGTTTTATCCTCTATATGCTTCGTATGTATGTATATATATACAAGCATGTTACTGTTTTCGTAAAACTGAATCAGAGATAGATGGATAGACTTGAGAAAAAAATATTCTCCTTGTCCCACTTGCTTTCTTTCCCAACAGTACCAACATAACCTTTTTATTTTATTTTATTTATTTATTTATTTTTTTTTACTAAAAACCGCAGGTGGGTCCCACGAATTGTGCAATCCTTCAACAATTGTTTTAATTTTTCCTGTACGTCGATCGACCTCAAGGGTCCTATCTCTATGTGTGTTGTATGCTTATATAAAAGAGGAAGGATAGTGATAATTTAAAAAAACAGTATTTAATCATTCTCAATCAATTATCTATAGTGAGGAACAATTATTAATAGTAAAGCCGTCGAGATTTTTAAATTCTTGTACCGACAGTTGACGGACTATTATTTCGTACCCCGTTGTTAAATCAGTGGCAGATAAAAGTACTCAGATAAATTCCAAATTTTTAAATTAAATTCCTTTATTTATTTTAGTCATTATGGTATAAAATTCGATTATTAATTTATTAAATAAAAATTACATCAACTGTCCCTCTCAATTTTTGGTAAAATATAAAAAGTGCTAAAATTTAATAACTAGATCCTAAATACATTTTTAGCAAGACTAAAATTTATAGAACTCATTTTCGACTCCCCGTTTATTCTAAAATCATATAAGTTCGAATTAAACTTCTCTAAATAATAATCGAAACGTCCAACGAGTATTACAATCATTATTTAATATACTCTATGCATATTTTTATATTTATTTTTATATGTAAACACATTTATTAACAGATAATGGTTCGTGAATCGTCGAGACTGGTCGAAGGTCAATTGAATATATGAAATAGTTCAAAATTTTTGAGACTCGACCTAATAGACTTTTCTTAACGTGTCAAAAATATAATATCGTATCGAGAGTTTGGTTTAAAATTAGTCGAAATTTTCCGGGTCGTGACACCATGATCATTGTGTTTGTTTTGACATCATTAATATAATCGTATCATCACCATAATCATATCATCTCACCATAATCATATCATCTCACCATAATCATCATAAATGTTTTTGTCTCCTCACCGTCATCCTAACAATCGATAATTATCATCATGACTATATCATAATCATAATCTCTATCACTTAACATATTATGTTCATTATTTATCATCAATCATAATCATCTCCTATTACTCGTTATCGTTTTATCATCACCATTTCTAAACATGATCGGCTATCACCATATTCCTCATCATTTATTTAATCTCAACTTAATCATATACTTAATCTAAACTTCATCATCACCACTCGTTATCATTGTCTATTAATCGTTATTATTTGCGGATGTCTATAATTTGTCACTAGTATTATTATTTGGCCCAACACTACATCGGCCCAAGATGCTCTTACTAGTGCTTTAATGATGAAGCCCATGAATCATTTGTGACCCAAGTGGAATGTAATAATACTTAGTCGACCCAAAACCGTTTTTCCCAAGCCCAACTGAATTTGAATTTACGGTTTATCCAAAAAAAAAAAGAATTCCAACATGTTATCTAAAGTGGTTGGCCATGAAGATTTAAAATGTGCCACACATATTCTTTATGTTTTCCACTACCAAAAGGTTTTGGTTCCCTTTCCTATATCAATGCCGATTGAAAAAAAATATAACAGTAATGCTACCGTAATATTTGAATGGGTTATGGTTTAATCATAAATCGAACAGCAACAGTAGTTTGCAGGTTGATTTCGTTGGATTTTTAGATGGGTTTCATGGTGGTGATTGTAGTGAAGGTGGTTTACATGTTGAAGGTGGCGATCGGTTATTGTGGTTGTGGGTTTAATGTTTGAATGGTTCAAGGAAGAGAAAAGAAAAATAACATGGCAACAACCCTTTTGGTTTTGGTTTTGAATGCAACCTTGCAGGTGATTCTCGGTTGTTACTGCAGAGAAATAAAATAAAGTAACGACAGTGATGGCGTTTTTATGGTGAGTGAATCAGAAATAATAGTAACGGTAGGAGCAGTTTAAAATGTAGTAATGATAGAACCAAAAGGTAATGGTTTATGGTGATGTGAAGGTTGTCGATGGTTTGTCTAAAGAACAAAGGTGGTGGCGGTTTATACAGGCAACATTAAGCATGACAGTCAGTTCAGTTTAATGGGTATAGTAGGTGTTTAATTAGATAATGGTTTTTCATCATAACTTGTTTGGTGGTAGTTTTCGTTCAGTGATAAGGCGTAAGATGATAGCAGTAACCAAATTTATGATGGTTTATGGTTGTTGTATTGTTCTTGACTCAAAACAGAAACAGAAATTTCATAGGTGGGTTTGATGTTGGTTGATGGTTTGATGAAGGTTTTGATAAGGTGATGATCAAAGTGGGTTTTGTGGGAGTTGCACAGAGAACCGAAAGTTGATTAGAAGGTTTAAGTAACTAATGGGTTTAAGATTTTAGTGATCGAATAAGACTATTGGGGGTGGTAATCACTCTTATGCATGTATATACATTCAATGTGTTAGTGTGGTTTCTGTGTTATATCTAAAGTAAATAGAGAATTGAAAACAATACTACATTCAGTTGGGTTGTAAGATGATTTTAAGGGAATTAAGAGATTGGTGGTAAAATGTTACTTAACTATATCTGTATATAAATTAAAAGAAAAGTTGCCTTACCAAGAAGAGTTTGTAGTGACCCGACCAAATCATGTTTGTCGGTTCCGACTACTTAGGTCCCGTTACGTGGTCATAAGTCTTTAACATGACGTTTAACCAAAATATGTCGCATTCATTTCATAAGAAAAAGGATGTTTCAAGTTTACAAATGTAGTTCAAAAGACTAGTTACATTACAATGTTTGACGTACGAATGAAACCTATAAGACACAATTTAAAGTAGTCAAAAGACGCTCCACCTATGCATGTATACTCGACATCCAAGCAAGTATCAAAAAGAGTGCGGAAACATGTATCAAGTAGCTTTCAAGAACCTGAGAAAACATAAAGAAAACTGTCAACGAAAACGTTGGTGAAATCATAGGTGTTTTAGTAAACGTTGCATTTGAACCACAAGATTTATTATAATATGATTATCAAAATCATTTGCATTCCAAAGTTTTTATCTGTTTCGCGGGCACCCAATTATCAAACTTAACTGTTTTGCACCCTTTACGTAGTGTTAGAACATACACTAGACCCGAAAATATATTTCATCCGCCAACAGTAGCGAACCGTCCGAATGAGGCTCGTCAAGCCCATGTGATCACATAATATAAGTTCACGTTTACACCCTGCAAGTGTAACTAATGATAATTGAATTGAGGATTTTCGTTCAAACCCGTACGTGGAATGTTCGTTTTCGTACTTGTGTTCAATGTGTAAAAGTATGATACGTATATGTTTCTCATCCCATAGTTTAAAGCATAAAAGTTGTTTGAAAGATGGGACTATGATCTCACCTTGAGTGCACGTATGAAAAGTACTTCACAAAGTAACGTGTGCGAAGGATAGTGCTAGTCTTGACCTAAACAAATAGGTAGTATCAATAACGGTAAACTCAATAGGTCAAAGATGTTCAATTAGTCCTATGGCTCGTTACGACTCGATTATGTAGCATGTGAATCAAATTGTCAAGTTTCATGCAAGATACAAGTATAGAAACAAGTTAGGAAGGTTGCGTAATCATTTGGTTAAGTTTGAACAAAAGTTAAACTTTGGTCGGTCAAAGTCAACGAAAAAGTCAACAGGTTCGGTTCGGGTCCCGAACTATTTTTCTGAGGTTTTTATTCATATATAAACATGTTAGAACAAGTCTCATGTGAATTGGAGGTCCATAGGGTGCCAAATATTTTTCATATAATTGACATGTAGGTCAGAACCTGAACACGGCTTAGGCCGCGCCGCGACCCAGGATTGCCGCGCCGCGACAATACACGGGAGCTGGTACCTGGTCAGTCTCAAATGTCCAAGTCTCAATTCAAAACACTTTCAAGCATAACTCGCAAACCGCTAATACTTAGAACTCGTATCTTATATCGTTAGAAAGGTAATTTGACAAAGAGCACAACTAAATACATTTCACCAACCAAAAACGTTATTTGTAACAATCGGCTTTCCAAAGTAAATGATCAATTAATGCACACATTTAATACTCAAATTTGATAAGTGCACATTTATGATTCGGGCATTTAATGCATACATACAACATGTCATTTTGTAGGTAATCGAGTATACAATACAACTAACTACTTACTAACAATAATTCATGGCATTCAATGCATCAAATATTCATTTCAAGCTTATCAAACCCTAACCCAAATTCACCAAAATCACTAATCAAGTTTATGGAGTTTTCTCAAGCAACCTACACATGAAATTGAAGCTAGTGATGTTAGGAACACATTTAATACATGCATTTATGTCATTTAACATCATTCAAACAACCAAATCACCAAATCAAACATACCAAAGTTTATGGTCATGCTAGTTACTTCAAATAACAAATTCGAACATATAAATCATATATTCATGTTAGACTTGAGCCATAGACACTAATTAACAACTTTATAAGTTAAAAACATCAAGAACACCAAATCTAGTGATTTTAGAAAGTTACCCAAATGTAATGAAGTCGGTATGGAATCGAAGAGGAAGTTTCAAGGATTCCAAATATGTAATTTGTTTTGCAAGACACCCGCTAGCTTGGATTTAGATGATGATTCTTCAAAATGGAGAATTGAAAGAAAATGTGGAAGTAGAAGAAGAAAAGGAAAATGAAAATGAAAAAGATAGGTGGTGGGGTGACTAGTCACAAGTTAGTCACCTCTTTGGCTCTTTGGCGAAACTAGTCCCTCGAGTTCGGTTGCGGGTGCGTGAATTACCTAAACGAGATATTTTTAAAACGCGAATTAACGAGGGATGTCATAATCATATAACGGAATTTAAATAGTTAAACGGAAAAGTAAACAGAAAAAGGTGGGATGTTACATTACCTACTCCTTAAAAAAAATTTCGTCCCGAAATTTAAGTAGGCGTAGTAGTCGTTGTTTCTTCCTCGAAATTTTGCGTTTCCGAAATCGGGAATAAGTGAGGGTATTTATTTTGCATTTGATCTTGCCTTTCCCAAGTAAACTCGGGTCCTCTTTTAGCATTCCAACGAACCTTGACAATCGGGATTCGGCTTTGTTTCAATGTCTTGACGGAGGTGTCCACAATTTCAACCGGTTCTTCCACAAAATGGAGTTTGTCATCAATAGTAAGTTCCTCGAGAGGGATGACAATATCGGGTTCGGCAAGACACTTTTTCAAGTTAGATACATAGAAGGTAGGATGAACGGAGCTCAATTGAGGCGGAAGATCTAAACGATAAGCAACGGTTCCAATACGCTCCAAGATTTCGAAGGGACCAATATACCGCGAATTTAATTTCCCACGTTTTCCAAAACGAATGGCACCTTTCCAAGGTGCGACTTTTAACATGATGCGGTCACCGACTTGAAATTCAAGGTCGTTGCATCTTTTGTCGGTATAGTACTTTTGACGACTCCGGGCTGTCTGAAGCCTATCTCGGATTTGAACGATCTTCTCGGTGGTTTCGTGAATAAGTTCGGGTCCGGTGATTTGTACGTCGCCTACTTCGGCCCAACAAAGAGAACGACATTTTCGGCCATATAACGCTTCAAAAGGTGCGGCTTTAATACTCGCGTGATAACTATTGTTGTAAGAGAACTCGGCGAGAGGTAAGTGCTTGTCCCAAGCTTTTCCAAAATCAACCACACAAGCCCGTAACATGTCCTCTAAGGTTTGAATTGTGCGTTCACTTTGTCCATCGGTTTGGGGATGATATGCGGTGCTCATGTCTAAACGCGTTCCCAACGCTTCTTGCAAGGTACGCCAAAATCTAGAAACAAAACGGCCATCTCGGTCAGAGATAATCGATAAAGGTACACCGTGTCGGGCTACGATCTCCTTGATGTAAAGTTGTTCAAGTTTCTCCATTTTGTCGGTTTCTTTCATAGCGAGAAAGTGTGCGGATTTGGTGAGACGGTCAACAATAACCCAAATGATATCATAGCCGCTCGTTGTCTTTGGTAACTTGGTGATGAAGTCCATCATTATTCTTTCCTACTTCCATTGCGGGATTTCGGGTTGTTGAAGTAACCCGGACGGTCTTTGGTGTTCGGCTTTGACTTTGGAACATGTCAAACACTTGGCAACATAAGTAGCTACGTCCCTTTTGATGTTCGGCCACCAATATTGTTCTTTAAGGTCGTGGTACATCTTATTGGTACCGGGGTGAATCGAGTATCGTGACTTATGGGCTTCATCTAAAAAAAGACTTCGTAGGTCCCCATAACTAGGCACCCAAATCCTTCCGGCGAAATATCGGAGTCCGGTTTCCTTAGTTTCGAACCGAGAGACTAGAATGTTTAAGAGCTGTGTGAAACGTTTTCATCCTTGAGAGCCTCATCTTGGGCTACCCGAATTTGGCTATTAAGGTTGGTGTGGATGGTGAAGTTTAAAGCTCGGACATGAAGAGGCACCGCTCTTTCTTTACGACTTAAGGCATCGGCTACTACATTTGCCTTCCCGGGATGGTAACGAAGCTCGCAATCGTAATCGTTTAAGGTTTCAATCCACCTTCGTTGTCTCATGTTTAGTTGCTTTTGATCGAAGATGTGTTGGAGACTTTTGTGATCGGTAAAGATAGTACTCTTGGTTCCATAAAGATAGTGTTTCCACATTTTAAGTGCAAAGATAACGGCTCCGAGTTCGAGATCATGTGTCGTATAGTTTCGTTCATGAATTTTGAGTTGTCGAGATGCATAAGAAATGACTTTCGTTCGTTGCATCAACACACACCCAAAACCATGTTTCGAGGCATCGCAATATACAACAAAATTGTCATTGCCTTCGGGAAGTGACAAGATAGGAGCGGTGGTTAGCTTTGTTTTCAAGATTTGAAATGCGGATTCTTGTTTGGTCGCCCAAATGAATTTCTTTTCTTTGTGAGTTAATGCGGTTAGAGGACGAGCAACCAAAGAGAAATCTTTGATGAATCTATGGTAGTATCCGGCAAGACCCAAGAATTGACGAATGTGAGTAGGAGTAGTAGGGGTCTCCCATTTACTAATGGCTTCGATTTTCAATGGATCGACTTTAATACCTTGGTCACTTACAACATGACCAAGAAATTGAACTTCCTTTAACCAAAATTCACACTTGGAGAATTTGGCATAGAGTCGTTCTTGTCTTAAAAGTTCAAGCACAAGTCGGAGGTGTTAATGAATTTGTCAAGATACGGTTTGCACACGCGGTTCATAAGATCTATGAACACCGCCGGTGCATTAGTGAGACCAAATGGCATTACAAGAAATTCATAGCTACCATAACGAGTTCGGAAAGCGGTTTTGGAGACATCTTCCCCCTTAACCCTTAATTGATGATAACCCGAGCGGAGATCGATTTTTGAATATACACAAGACCCTTGTAGTTGATCAAAGAGGTCATCGATGCGAGGAAGAGGATATCGGTTCTTAACCGTCAATTTGTTTAGTTCACGATAATCAATGCACATTCGTAGGGATCCGTCTTTCTTTTTAACAAACAAAATCGGAGCGCCCCAAGGTGAATGGCAAGGTTGGATAAAACCATGATCAAGTAGTTCTTGGATTTGACTTTGCAATTCTTGCATTTCGGATGGAGCGAGTCTATATGGTGCACGTGCTACGGGTACGGCTCCCGGAATAAGATCGATTTGGAATTCAACCGGTCGATGAGGTGGAAGACCCGGCAATTCGTCGGGAAATACATCGGAATAGTCACTAACAATTGGCACATCATCGATGTGCTTCTCATCGGACTTGACTTTCTTAACGTGAGCAAGGATCGCAAAACAACCCTTACGGAGTAGTTTTCTAACTTTAATGCATGAAACGAGGTTGAGTCTGGTGTAACTCTTATCGCCATAGACGATCAAAGGTTCACCATTCTCGATAGAAATTTGGATTGCGTTAAGATCACAAAGGATGTGAGATTTCATTTTGGCTAGCCAATTCATACCGATTATTACATCGAAGCTTCCTAGTTCCATGGGTATCAAGTCAATTTCAAACTCATTACCCAAAATGTTTAACGTACACCCCCGGTAATATGTGTCGGCACTCAATAGTTTTCCGTTGGCCACTTCAATGGTATAAGTGGTATCTAGTGGAAGTGGTGGAGTATTAAAAGAATGAGTCAAAGTCTTGGATGCAAAACTCTTATCGGCACCCGAATCGAATAAACAAGTAACATAGGTGTTGTTGAGGAGAAACGTACCCGTGACTAATTCATTATCATCTCGGGCTTCCTCGGTGTTGATGTTGAAAGCTCGTCCGCGTGTGTTGGTGTTGGCTTTCTTCTTCGGAACGCATTTCTAAAATGACCCGTTTGGCCACATTCATAACAAGTACCCGATTTTGGTGCATTGGGCACCTTTTGAGCGACGGGGGCGGCACTTCTACAATCGTTGGCCACATGACCACCCCTTTGGCACCGGTGGCAAAATAGATTGCTACATTCACCATAGTGGTGTTTGTGGCATTTGTTGCAAAAGGGTTTATTTCCGCCATAACTTTTCTTGACGTCGGAGGTGAAAGGCTTTTTGGTGAAGTTGTTGTTGTAGTTGTTGCTTGATTGGGGGGCTTCCCATTTTCTTTTGTTGCCGCCCGATTTATCCTCGACCTTAGGTGCCGAAACTATGATTTCATCAACCGTTTCGATTAATTGGCGGGCCATGTTCAAGGCTTGTTGTAGGTTAGCGGGTTTGGATGACATCACTCCTTGTTTGATGCTCTTTGGAAGACCATCCATATAGAGTTCAACCCTTTGAGATTCGGGGTTCACGAGGTTGGGCACATCAGGGATAGCTCGGCGTATCGTTGATTGTAGGCCTTGAGATCGTTTCCGACCGCCTTTAAAGTTCTTAGCTCTTGTTCGAGCTTTCGGGTTTCTTCACGAGGGAAAAATTCGACGATCATCCTTTCTCTCAAATCGGCCAAAGAGAGGGCGTGAGCTTCATTGGTACCCACCGATTGTACATACGTGTTCCACCACGTGAGGGCGATATCGGTAAAGGTGTGGGTGGAATATTTGACTTTATCTTGGTCCCGACAACCGCTTATGCTAAAAACGGCTTCCGTTTGTTCAAACCATCGAGTGAGCACAATCGGTCCCCCGGTTCCATCAAAAGTGTGAGGTTTGCACCCCATGAAGGCTTTGTAGGAGCACCCTTCGCTTGAGTTACCGGCCCCTTGATTATTGTTGTGGTTGTTGTTATTGTTAGAGGAGTGATCGGCCATGGCCGCTTCCACAGCGGTGGCTATCATTCGTTGTAGTGCTTGTTTGGGAGTCTCATGGCGTGGCACACGACGAGGAGGCATTGTTCCTTCAAAACACAAGAATACCATTGATTAGTATTCTTAATAATACTAACCATGATATGGAATAAGGATAGAGAGAAATTTTCCTTGACTCGCCTTAAATTCTTTATGTCATAATGTCGGAATGTTCGTATGAGTCACCGTAATATAATCCCGGAAATTATATTACCCTAATTCATATGTGCATTCGACACTAATTCATATAGTCAAGGTGGCGCGTCAATTAAATCAAGTAACGTGAGATTAAGATTGAATAAGAATTAGATATGATAGACGAGTTCGAGTATAATGCACAAGTAGTCAAGTAATTCCTACTTCAAGTCTATATGTCGGTTGTAGTCTAGACTCACCAATGTACCCTATGACTCGTGGTCGACACCAATGAACTCTAAATCCCTACAACCAACGCGCTGATACCATCTGTAGCGACCCGACCAAATCATGTTTGACGGCGCTGACTACTTAGGTCCCGTTACGTGGTCATAAGTCTTTAACATGACGTTTAACCAAAATATGTCGCATTCATTTCATAAGAAAAAGGATGTTTCAAGTATACAAATGTAGTTCAAAAGACTAGTTACATTACAATGTTTGACGTACGAATGAAACCTATGCGACACAATTTAAAGTAGTCAAAAGACGCTCCAACTATGCATGTATACTCGACATCCAAGCAAGTATCAAAAAGAGTGCGGAAACATGTATCAAGTAGCTTTCAAGAACCTGAGAAAACATAAAGAAAACTATCAACGAAAACGTTGGTGAAATCATAGGTGTTTTAGTAAACGTTGCATTTGAACCACAAGATTTAATATAATATGATTATCAAAATCATTTGCATTCCAAAGTTTTTATCTGTTTCGCGGGCACCCAATTATCAAACTTAACTGTTTTGCACCCTTTGCGTAGTGTTAGAACATACACTAGACCCGAAAATATATTTCATCCGCCAATGGTAGCGAACCGTCCGAATGAGGCTCGTCAAGCCCATGTGATCACATAATATAAGTTCACATTTACACCCTGCAAGTGTAACTAATGATAATTGAATTGAGAATTTTCGTTCAAACCCATACGTGGAATGTTCGTTTTCGTACTTGTGTTCAATGTGTAAAAGTATGATACGTATATGTTTCTCATCCCATAGTTTAAAGCATAAAAGTTGTTTGAAAGATGGGACTATGATCTCACCTTGAGTGCACGTATGAAAAGTACTTCACAAAGTAACGTGTGCGAAGGATAGTGCTAGTCTTGACCTAAACAAATAGGTCGTATCAATAACGGTAAACTCGATAGGTCAAAGATGTTCAATTAGTCCTATGGCTCGTTACGACTCGATTATGTAGCATGTGAATCAAATTGTCAAGTTTCATGCAAGATGCAAGTATAGAAACAAGTTAGGAAGGTTGCATAATCATTTGGTTAAGTTTGAACAAAAGTCAAACTTTGGTCGGTCAAAGTCAACGAAAAAGTCAACACGTTCGGGTCAGGTCCCGAACTATTTTTCTGAGGTTTTTATTCATATATAAACATGTTAGAACAAGTCTCATGTGAATCGGAGGTCCATAGGGTGCCAAACTTTTTTTATATAATTGACATGTAGGTCAGAACCTGAACACGGCTTAGGCCGCGCCGCGACCCAGGATTGCCGCGCTGCGACAATACACGGGAGCTGGTACCTGGTCAGTCTCAAATGTCCAAGTCTCAATTCAAAACACTTTCAAGCATAACTCGCAAACCGCTAATACTTAGAACTCGTATCTTATATCGTTAGAAAGGTAATTTGACAAAGAGCACAACTAAATACATTTCACCAACCAAAAACGTTATTTGTAACAATCGGCTTTCCAAAGTAAATGATCAATTAATGCACACATTTAATACTCAAATTTGATAAGTGCACATTTATTATTCGGGCATTAATGCATACATACAACATGCCGTTTTGTAGGTAATCGAGCATACAATACAACTAACTACTTACTAACAATAATTCATGGCATTCAATGCATCAAATATTCATTTCAAGCTTATCAAACCCTGACCCAAATTCACCAAAATCACTAATCAAGTTTATGGAGTTTTCTCAAGCAACCTACACATGAAATTGAAGCTAGTGATGTTAGGAACACATTTAATACATGTATTTATGACATTTAACATCATTCAAACAACCAAATCACCAAATCAAACACACCAAAGTTTATGTTCATGCTAGTTACTTCAAATAACAAAATCGAACATATAAATCATATATTCATGTTAGACTTGAGCCATAGACACTAATTAACAACTTTATAAGTTAAAAACATCAAGAACACCAAATCTAGTGATTTTAGAAAGTTACCTAAATGTAATGAAGTCGGTATGGAATCGAAGAGGAAGTTGCAAGGATTCCAAATATGTAATTTGTTTTGCAAGACACCCGCTAGCTTGGATTTAGATGATGATTCTTCAAAATGGAGAATTGAAAGAAAATGTGGAAGTAGAAGAAGAAAAGGAAAATGAAAATGAAAAAGATAGGTGGTGGGGTGACTAGTCACAAGTTAGTCACCTCTTTGGCTCTTTGGCGAAACTAGTCCCTCGAGTTCGGTTGCGGGTGCGTGAATTACCTAAACGAGATATTTTTAAAACGTTAATTAATGAGGGATGTCATAATCATATAATGGAATTTAAATAGTTAAACGGAAAAGTAAACGGAAAAAGGCGGGATGTTACAGAGTTCACCGGTAGATGGTTGTTAATATAACAAGTAGTAGTAAGTGGTTTTTAACAAAAGGGTTTTGATCAAGTATAATTCAGGAAGTATGTGAGGTTTGATAATTGATGAGTGTAGTGGCTTTTGGTTTTTACACAGAAAAGAAGCAAGTGGAAAACATGTTACTCTTCAACTTGCATAATATTTGCATATATGTCAAGACATCCGTGATTTTCCATCTCAATTTTCAATAACAATAATAATATAATAATAATTATAATATAATATAAAATTTAAAACGTGTGATTAAGTTAGCCGTCGTCTACTATTTTATTTACGGACTAAAATTCATACTCCGTTGATAAAGTAGTGGCGGATTAAAGTGTTCAGAAAAATTCCATATTTTTAGATTAACTATATTTATTTATTTTGGTCATTATGGTATAAAATTCGATTATTAATTTATTAAATAAAAATTACTTCAACTGTCCCTCTCATTTCTGGGTAAAATATAAAAAGTTTTAACACTTAACAAATGGTTCCTAAATACATTTTTAATAAGCCTAAAATTTATAGAACTCATTTTCGTATCACCGTTTATTTTAAAATTACATAAGTTTGAATTTAACTTGCTTAATAACAATCGAAACATCAAACGAGTATTACAATCATTTAATATTTATTTTTAATATACTTTATTTATATATAGAGATATATTTTAAATAATAATTATTATAATATCCTGTTTTTATTTTATTAATTTTTAATAACAACAACATATAATATTTAAAATTATATTTCCAATTTTTATTTATATATATGTACACATATCAAGTTACAATTAATTGTTCATGAATCATCGGAACTGGTCGAAGGTCAAATGATTTCATAAAATAGTTCTAAAATTTTGATATTCAATTTAATAGACTTTACTTATCATGTCAAAACCATATAAAGATTAAGTTTAAATTTGGTCGAAAATCTCTGGGTCGTCATAACTTCACTCCAAGCTATGTTTCGTGCTCGTATAAGGCATCCACTTACTTCCTGTTCTTCTCCACTGAGTCCTTACCGAGATGATGAACATGACGATTCTGATCCTCGGAATAGTCATGAGGGGAGATAGGAGTAGATGGAGAATTTCTTACGGTGAACATTTCTTCTCAGGGTGGTGGAGCGAGGTCTGCTTCAACTTCACAAGCTCAAACGGTTAATGTTGAATCTAAGACAATACAAACTCATGATGATGTGATTGAGAATGTAGAGTCTGAGCAAGTGATTATTCCAATTTATAAACCAACTCAAACTGAGGTTGAAGGCGAACAAATTGATGAGGATTTGAACCTAAGTGACTTTCATCTTGAAGAAACTGACGATGATGGGTTTGTTATTTTTAGTACATTGTCTTCATTATCTGCTATTCCAAATGATGTGGAGATTGTTGATGAAGGGAATTCTGAACCAATGATTGAAAGTGATGATGAGGAGGATTCTACTGACGAAGATGGTGGTGATCAATATGATAATCCAAATGTGGATGAGATCTTTGATCATATTGAAGATGATAATACTCCAAGTGAAAATCTGACAAATCACATTGATCAATCAACATCAAGTTCAAGTCCAACTAATGCAAATGAGAGTTCGACTTCTGGTGCAACAACATCAAGTTCTACAACGAATTCCTGGTTTAAATAAAACAATGGTTTATTTTTCAAGAAATCGGGATCATCGATTGCAATTGGGAGTTGAACATGACTTCATGACGTTAAGAAACACATTCATCGAGGAAAATGCTTATAAGATCTTCCGCATTAAAGAAACTCCAAGAAGTGAAAGGTTTACCTATATTGGTTCACAATTACTTCTGGCTGGTGAAAGAAATTGGTATCGGTTTTTGTGGAGGAAACATATCAACAGAAATGAAGGGGATTAGTGGTTACAACGTAAGTATCGGTTGTTAGAAGTGTTGGATATTACTATAGTAGGAGTAGAAATTAGTGCGAAGAGATACGTCATTAGTCAGTTCCATGTCATTCGAGAAGATGAGAAGGAGTACAAGTTTACAGAAGCTAATTTTCAAAATCTTGATATGCTTGACATCATTCACATCTATAACTACGTCAGTATTCTCACGAATCGACCTTATGCAAAAACACAAGCTTTGGAAGCTGTAAAGAGATACATGATGGAGACAATTGAACTGATGAGACGTGAGGACTTTCAAATTGGTCTCGAAGCTAAAAGGAAAAAGATTCAAATAACGTGTCCGGATCAATTTCTAGAGGGACTGGAGGACATGAGGATGTTTCAAATACAATTTGAACCCAAAGGGTTTGTGTTTTTCAATTCTCAGAAAGAAAAGGTGTTCATCAGAATGAAAGAGCTAAACAAATATTCAGATGGAACACTTAAGGCTGCACTGAAGTATCTCAAGTTTCGTCAAAGCAAGTTTGATGACATTGACATGAAAATGGGTCTTGGAGAATTCATTAAGCACATCAGAGATAGTCTAAAACTCCGGATCCGAACAAGACAATTTGAGATTCTTCGTGGTCAAAGAAAGTGAAGGTATTCTAAGGAAATGGATGAATCCATTACATGAGAGAGATCCAAGAAAAGTACGGGGTACCTTGAAACCTTCAAAGAAGATTTTAGACAATCAAGTTGAATTTTCTGACCCAGCGGGTACAAGATGAAAAGCTACTTATGGACCTCTCAAGATTTCAAAATAGGATTACATTGTAATTTTCACATTTAACACTAAGGGGGGATTGTTAGGACCCCGAAATGTGTATAGTGTTAATGTGAAACATGCTTATTAGATGGTTCCTTAGAAGATGGTTATATAAGAAACCTTAGTAGTCCTAATTAGATAGCCATTGCATTGTAACTGAGTTTAAGAAGCTGTGGAATGTAAATTTACTGAAACTCTCTAATATCGAATCTGATCTTTCTCATACCGAGTCTCATTCAATCTATCACATCTTCAATTATCACTATGATATGACATATCATATACTATCTTTCTAGGGGGAGCTTTTTTACTTTCATGTTAACTCCCTATGCATATATTTCATTGGTTATCATAGGGGGAGGTAACTGATTGATATCTTGTTTCAAGGGGAAGTTATTAAATTTTCTTATGGGATGATCAAAATGGTGACTTACTTAACATTATATCACATTTTGAGGGGGAGAAAGAGAGAAAATAAAAAAGAAAATTGATTTTCAAAAGTGAATTTATAAAAACTTGTGTTTTAATTTGATAAAATTCACTTTTGCTTGTATACATCTCAGTATGCAACCCGTTTTAACTATTGGTATCACTGAAGATTTGTGCTTTGTTCATAATTCAAAATTTTATAAGTACAAATCTTGATTTTAGAAAATTCATAAAAATTTGAAATATAAAATCCAAAGAGATTTGAATTTTCTTGAATAATGCCATTTTTAGCATGTTTACCGAATGTGACAACCAAACAGTGCAGATTCGGTAAGTCTAAAAAATGTTCAATGTTCACTCAATCTTAAGGTTTGATGGAAAAACAGCAAACTTGTGATGTTATTGATCTTGATTTTCCAAAGTTTGAAGACAAAATGGATAAAAATCTTAAATGGACTGACATTCGATATTTAAGGCCCATTCGGTATCAATTCGGTAAAGCTCGTATTTGACTCAGATTCGGTGTGTATAAATAGTAGAGTCAAAGTTAAAAACTCTTACGTTTTCAGAAGCAAAAACCGAATCTGCATATTATACCGAATCTGAGCCTAATATACTGAAACCGTCTTCTCTTTCCATCAAATCTTTGGTAATTCTTCATTTTAATCAATTTTATTCATTATAAAGTATAGATCTGAGTTGAATATGTGTAGATAAACCAGAAAAGATCACCAATTTCATGGAAAAGACATTTAAATGACAGAATCTTTGAAAAACCGAATCTGGATTCAAAACTTTAAATTTTTTTATTAAATTAGATTCATGTACTTGATTGATGTTATTTAAAGTCTATTCGATCTCTGATAAGTTGATCTACCATGTAAACGACCTAGATTGCATGTTTAATCAGTGTTTAATGGATTTAGTATATACCGAAGGTGTTCTTGCTATAGTTACCGAATCTGTTCTACATGTCACATGCTTATCTGCTTATTTTGTGCTTAAAATGTGATTCTTGTTTTGAACATAAGATTTATATGACTAGAGATGCATGTTTAGAATATCATCTGTGAAGTTTGATGTTACTGAATCTGATATATATTCTTAAAACCTAATCTGGTATCTAGTAAATTAAAACTTCATGCATTGAACCTATGCTTTGTATTAGAAAAATCTTTCATGCCTTGGTGTCCCGTTCATATCGATTATAAATGTTCCATATTAATTGATTTCGTTACGAGATTTTGACCTCTATATGAGACATTTTTCAAAGACTGCATTCGATTTTTAAAACAAACCATAACCTTTAAAATATTACGACGATTATCAAATAATGATAATCTAAAATATAGCGTTTTCACACGACCATTACATAATGGTTTACAATAATATTACACAACACTATATATGTCTTCGAATGCAGTTTTTAAATAATATTATACAAGCATGCTGACTCCAACTCTTGTCCATAAATTAGCATGCAACAGCGGAAGCTCTTAATAATCACCTGAGAATAAACATGCTTTAAACGTCAACAAAAATGTTGTTGAGTTATAGGTTTAACCTATATATCAAATTGTAATAATAGACCACAAGATTTCATCTTTCAATAACATGCAATCTGCATAAAAATCATTCATATGGTTGAACACCTGATAACCGACATTAACAAATGCATCTAGAATATTCCCATATATAAATGTCAAAGTACTAAAGCAGTTCAAATCCTATGACTCGGGCGTGGCAAAGCCCATAGATCTATCTTTAGGATTCGCGTCAATTGGTGGCAATTATAATAAACACCAATTCTTAGGCTACCAAGTTCAACAAGGGCGATATCCGGTATAACGATTCAACATAGAATGTAGTTTCAATACTTGTGTCTATTTTGTAAATCATTTTCAAAACTGCATGTATTCTCATCTCAAAAATATTAGATAGTAAAAATGGGACTATAACTTACTTTCACAGATTTTCACTTCGTCGAAAAATAAGACTTGGCCACGGGTCGATTCACGAACCTATAACAAATATGTACATATATATCAAAGTATGATCAAAATACATTCACAACATTTTTTTTTGCGTTTTAACGATTTAAGTTTAGTAAGTCAGCAGTCCTCGTTAGAAGAGGGCTATATAAGGAACCTTAGTAGTCCTAATTAGATAGTTATTGCATTGTAACTGAGTTTAAGAAGCTGTGGAATGTAATTTTACCGAAACTCTCTAATACCGAATCTGTTCACTGTTAACCCGAATCTCATTCTATCTTTTATTTCTTCAATTCTCACTATGATCTGATCTATCAATTTCACATAAAAAAAAAAAAAAGATTAACATGAACATTATGTTATTGGAAAGGATCCAAATCACATACACCAATTCAAAATTAGCCCTAACATCAACGATCTCCTTGTCTCTCCATGCATCACCATTGTTCTCATGTAGGTGTTATTTTCGTTAATGTTAATATGGATAAATACAACTAATCATGCAGTTTTAAATATATAAATTTAAATATTTATATTCAGCAATTATTTTATATCTATCCGACTAATAATAAAAAATCTTACATATAAATTTACGTGTGTACTAAAGGAGAACTTATCCATTTGTGAGATATACACTATATAGTTTGGTACTATGACAAACTTTGTTTCTTTTATAGGCTAATTCCTTTGTTAAAAACAATTAAAAAACAAAGAAAAAAATTTAAGCATGGTGGGTGATTTCATTAATCTAAATAATTTTGAATTAAAATTAAATCTTATTAATTATTTATTATTATTATTAAATCTTATTAATAATTATTTTACTTATTAAAATTGAATAATTTTGAATTATTTTAATTAATTATTTTGAATTGAGTACGAGAAGGTATAAAAACTAGACAGAAGGAAAACAATTCTAAATTTATATTTTAATTTATACTTTTAAAATAAAATGACAACCAATATTATCTCTTATGATTTGATGTAGATTGTTTTTAGATGTTTGATGAAATGTTCAGCTGACGAGTTTCTTAGTAGGACTCTGTGGTTCAACGGGTCATTAAACTAAATAAATTTAGCATTTACGTTTACTTAATATACCTAAAACATATCATTAAACTGTTTCGTTTAAACAAACCCGTGATTTCACGGGTCATTTCAATAATATATATATATATATATATATATATATATATATATATATATATGGAGAGGATCCAGTGAGAACTTTTTTAGTGTGAGAACTTTGGGAACACCAGATACACTCCAAATACACTGAAATTCGAACAAAGAAAGTGGCGGGCGTGCAAAAAATAGAAAATTCGAGCAAAAATTAAAAACACGGACGAACAAAAAAATGATGATAGAGCAAAAAAAAAAAAAAGTTTCGAATTTAAAAAATGTGTAACACATTTTTCTTCGACTATCATGTGTTCTACATTTTTTTGTTCGAATTTCAAAAATGTAGAACACATTTTTGTTTGCCCGTCTTTTTTTGTTCGACTATCAATTTTTTGCTCGCCCGCTTTTTTTTGTTCGAATTTCAAAAATGTAGAATACATTTTTATTCGACTATCATGTGTTCTACATATTTTTGTTCGAATTTCAAAAATGTTGAACACATTTTTGTTCGCCAACCTTTTTTTGTTCGACTATCAATTTTTTGTTCGCGGGCCTTTGTTTTTGCTCGAATTTCCTCATTTTTCTCTCGAATTCATTGGTTTTTGCTCGCCCGCCACTTTTTTGCTCGAATTTCAGTGTATTTTGGTGTATTTTTGAGTTCTCGGGGTTCTTACACCAAAAAAGTTCTCATTTGATCCCTCTATTATATATATACATACATACATATATATATATATATATATATATATATATATATATATATATATATATATATATATATATATATATATATATATATATATATATATATAGTGGTAGGATCAAGAGGGAAGTAACCAATCGGGGGAAGTGGGGGGAAGCAAATTTTTTTTTCTTCGTTTTTTGAAAAATTTTATTCACGAACATTATAGATTTGATGAAAATATGAACATTTAATAAAGACACTTTGTGATAAATGTTTTTATTTTGGCAGGAAAATGCTCGAAGAATTAATATATAACAATTATCGTGTTTTTCGAGCGTATGTTGAGGTTTTAGATATTAGGGTTTAGATATTAGTGTTTAGAAATTTAAGGTTTAAGGTTTTATTCATAGGAGTGGCAATTTTAGAAAAATCTTTTATGAAATGTCGGTAAAAACCGGCATGCCCTAGAAAACTCCTAACTCCTCTAACATTGGTGGGATGTGGAAGTTTAGCAATTACATCTACTTTAGCTCTATCCACTTCAATTCCCTCCTTTGAAATTTTATGACCAAGAACGATGCCTTCTTTAACCATGAAATGGCATTTCTCCCAATTAAGTACTAGATTTGATTGTTCGCATCTAATAAGCATTCGTTCAAGATTAACTAGACATGTTTCAAAAGTATCACCGAAGACTGAAAAATCATCCATGAAAACTTCCATGCATTCTTCTATCATGTCGTGAAAAATTGCCATCATGCATCTTTGAAAGGTTGCAAGGGCGTTGCAAAGTCCAAATGACATGCGTTTATAAGCAAAAGTACCATAAGGGCATGTGAACGTGGTTTTCTATTGGTCCTCGGGTGCTATTGGAATTTGAAAATATCCGGAAAAACCGTCAAGAAAACAATAGTAACTATTTCCGGCTAATCTTTCCAAAATTTGATCAATGAAAGGTAAGGAAAAGTGATCTTTTCTGGTGGCGTCATTTAATTTTCTATAATCAATACAGACACGCCATCCTGTTACAGTCCTAGTAGGAATAACCTCATTTTTTTCATTTGTGATGACAGCCATGCCACCCTTCTTAGGTACACATTGATCTGGGCTTACCCATGGGCTCTCAGAAATTGGATAAATTAAACCTGCATCAAGTAGTTTAATAATTTCTTTCTTAACAACATCTTGCATATTAAGATTTAGTCTTCGTTGGCGTTGCACATACATTTTATGACCTTCTTCCATAAGGATTTTATGTGTGCAATACGAAGGACTTATGCCTTTAATATCATGAATCTTCCATGCAATAGCTGGTTTATGAGCTTTTAGCATAGAAATGAGTTGAGATTTTTCATTTTTTGTAAGAGAAGACGATATTATTACAGGTAATTCAGATTCACCATGTAAATAAGCGTATTCCAAATGGTTTGGAAGTGGCTTTAACTCAAATATCGGTGGTTCTTCTATCGATGATTTGTATCGATATCTGTATTCTTCTTTTAGCATTTGAATTTCTTCTGTTGTTGGTTCATACCCATTAACCATAAGTGCGGCTAATATTTCAGCTTCATCAATTGGTTCAGTTCCTTCTCCTAAAGAACATTCTCATGTTCCTTGTAATTCTGGAAATTCTTCTAACAATTCTGCATGTGAATCTATAGTTTGAATATAATAACATGTATCATCTGCAGATTGCGGTTGTTGCATGGCTCTATCAACTTAAAAGGTAACACTCTCGTCCTCTATACTTAGGGTCAGTTTCTTACCGAACACGTCTATTATTGCTTTAGCCGTGTTTAAGAATGGTCTTCCTAATATGAGAGGAACTCGAGAATCTTCTTCCATATCCAGAATAACAAAATCTACTGAAAATACTAAAGTACCAACTTTAACTAGCATGTTCTCCATTATCCCTCTAGAATATTTTACTGATCGATCGGCTAGTTGTATACTTATTCGTGTTGGTTTCAATTCTCCAAGGTCTAGTTTAGCGTATAGTGAATACGACATTAGATTTATACTAGCACCTAAGTCTGCCAATGCTTCTATTGAACTAAGACTACCCAGAAAACATGGAATTGTGAAACTTCCTGGATCTGATAATTTTTCTGGTATCTTATTCAACAACACTGCAGAACAATTAGCATTCATAGTAACAGCCGAGAGTTCTTCCATTTTCTTTCTATTTGTGATTAGATCTTTCAAGAATTTAGCATATCTTGGCATTCCTGAAATTACATCAATGAAAGGAAGATTTACATTTATTTGTTTAAACATATCCAAGAATTTGGATTGCTCGGCTTCAAGTTTTTCTTTTCTCATTTTACTCGGGTAAGGAAGTGGTGGTTGATATGGTTTAACATAAGGTTTAGCCTTAACTGTATTTTCTTCATTAACCTTTTCAACTAATGGTTCTGTTTCCTTATTTTTCTCAGGTTGTGGTTCTTGTGGAGTGGGAATTACTTCATCAGAAATTACAGGCATTTCAGGTGGTTTAAGTGTAATACCACTTCTTGTGGTAACGACTTTAGCTGTTTCATTCCGGGGGTTAGCATTTGTATCGCTAGGTAGACTTCCCGGTTTTCTTTCACCTATCAACCTTGATAGGTTGCTTACTTCTTGTTTCAAATTTTGAATAGAAGCTTGTTGATTTCTAAATGCTTGAGCATTTTGTTCATTGGTTTGTTTCTGAGATGTGAAAAACTGCGTTTGAGATTCAACTAGCTTCGACATCATATCTTCTAAATTTGGCTTTTTATCATCGGTTTGTGGTGTTTATTTTGAAAAATAGGTCTTTGATGATTGTAAGTATTATTGGATACTTGTTGATTGCTAGGACCTTGTTGGTTGTTGTATGGAACATTTCAGTTATAATTCTGATTTTTATTGTAGATTGGTCTTGGCAGTTGATAATTATTCTGATAATTATTTCCAGGCCTTTGGTTCATGTATGAAACATTCTCTCTTTGTTCCATTGTTTGTTCAATACTGAGACAATCTTTTGTCAAATGTGGTCCTCCACACTGCTCACAACTAATTCGTATTGAGTGAATATCCTTAGTCATCTTTTCCATTCGTCTCTCGACAGCATCCATCTTTGCAGAAATGGAATCAAAGTCATGGCTAGAATCGGCTCTAGCCGCTTTAGATGATCTAACGATATCTTTTTCTTGGTGTCACTCATGTGAGTGGGAAGCAGTGTTATCAATAATTTTGTAAGCTTCAGTTGCAGTTTTCTTCATAATGGAACCACCAGCTGCTATATCGATGTCTTTTCTTGTAGTGATGTCGCATCCTTGGTAGAATGTTTGTACTATTTGATAAGTGTCTAAACCATGTTGCGGACATCCTCTTAACAACTTTCCAAATCTTGTCCACGCTTCATATAGAGTTTCATTTGGCCTTTGTGTGAACGTAACAATTTCTCCTTAAAGTCTTACGGCTTTAGATGCCGGAAAGAATTGTTTAAGAAAATTTTCAACTAAAACGTCCCATGTATCAATCGCCCCTTCAGGTAATGATTCTAACCAATCTTTGGCTTCTCCCTTTAAAGTCCAGGGAAATAACATGAGATATATCTGTTCATCCTCCACTTCTCGGATTTTAAATAGAGTACATATCCTATTAAAGGTACGAAGATGTTCATTTGAATCTTCCTTCGACGCACCACTAAATTGGCATTGATTAGTCACCATGTGTAGGATTTGTCCTTTAATTTCATAATCTGGCGCATTAATGTCTGGTTGAGTAATTGCGTGACCTTGGCCAGTGCGTTTAGCTCTCATTCAGTCTTCCATACTTAGAGGTTCCAGATTCTTCATGATTGTATTTGTTGAATCTGAATCACTAGAGGATTCTGATTTAATAGTTTGTTCCTCGACAATCTCTGTTTGAATGATTGGTGGTTCTGGAGGAAAGATTAATGGTTCAGGATCTCTGAATTGTCCCTGAATATCCTCCGGATTCTCAATTGTGAGGTCGGGTTCAAAAAATGGATTATCGGAAATTTGAATTGGAGTACTTGGTCGACTAGATGACGATTCTAAAGAAAAATCAACGGCGACAATATTGGCTAGATGTCTTGATCGAGTTACAGGTGGACGTTTTGCTCGGTGCATTCACTGAATATCCTATTAGTTATAAAAGATAAAAATTATATAAGTTATCAAATTAATAGACTTTTCTGATTTTGCCCACGTTTCGAATAGCCAATAGATGCAGCAGGTAGCCAGGACCCTTTAAATCAGAAGCCCACAACTCGCCACTAACAAATCCAACTATTACTATGAACCAGAAAATTTTGGATGTCTATCAATTTAACCGCTTAAAATAATTTTTCGTCGAAATTTAAAGAAATTTTAGAAAAGAAATAGAAAATTCTATGTCCTAAAAACTAGAGCGTTGAGAAATAAGAAAGAAAAAGAGTACGTCGAAAAATAAAAGGTCGAAAAATAAGCGTCGAAAAATAAAAGTCTAAAAACTAAAAATTAAAACTTACGTCTAAAGGTATTAAAGCTTAAAGGAATTCTAAATCCAAAACGGCAATAACTTAAAAAGTACTAAAATCTTAAAACGGCGTCGCAAAATTCTAAAGCACCTAAATCTTAGTCTAAAGAAAAAGCACTTAAGGGATTTTACGGCAAAGCCTAAAAATCTAGAAATAAAAATAACTATGGCAAAATAATACACTTAAAACTAATTACGAACGAAAAATACAAATTACGAATAAACGACTAAAAGATACAAAATTAAAAAATAAATAAAACTAAAGTTATAAAAATACAATTTTTACAAAAATATTATTTTTATATTATTATTTTATAAAAGTATTAATTTATATAATTAATAAAACTTAATTAAAACTAAATATTACAAATTAAATAAAACTAAACTAAATATTAAAATAAACTAAACCTAATTAGGTTTTATAATAATAATAATAAAAATATACTCTGTAATTAATGCAGTAGGTCAGAGGTATCAGGCGTGTCAGTAACCCTCATGCGGTCGCATGAGTTTTATTCATATTGGCCATGCGATCGCATGACTTCTGGATCCAGCTCTGATCTTGGGCTGCTACAGTACCGGGCCTCGTACACTTTTTATATTTATTTTTTTTGTTTTTAATATATATAAAATATAGATATAACTTATAAGTTTTTATAACTTTTTACAAAAAAAAAAGTAAACTTTTTAATTTAACAAAACTTAAAAATATAGATATATTTTTCTTTTTCTTGTTTTTGGTATTTTTGGTATTTTTGATATTTAAAACGTATATTTTTACAAAAATAGATTACGAATTAATAAAAATCTTTATATATATATATATATATATATATATATATATATATATATATATATATATATATATATATATATATATATATATATATATATATATATATATATATATATATATATATATATATATATATATATATATATATATATATAGCGTTTCGCTTTCGGCGTTTAAGTAGTTCCCTGGCAGCGGCGCCAAAAATACTTGATGTGCGTAGAGGTGTATACGAAATAGTTATATTTTTGTTACGAAATACTATTAAATACGATACAATTTTACACAAGTTATTTATTTATTTATAGAGTGGATATACCTAAACCTTGCTACAACACTTATAGGCAGTGTACCTAATCATACAGTAGTGTAGTTTTTAGTAAGTCCGGTTCGTTCCACATGGAGCTAGCCAAGTTTAACGCTATATTTTTAAAACTATATTTGTAAATATATAAATATATATATAAGTAGTATTATTATTATAAAAGGAGGTTTTTACCGTTTAATGACCGGTTTGTCGATTTTAAAACTTTAGTCGCAGTTAAAACCTAATGTAAAATATTAAAAATAAAACTTAATTTAAAGCGTAAATTAATGACAATAATTAAAGTGCGATAAATAAAAGTGCGATAAATAAAATGATAATAAATAAAATTGCGATAATTATAAAGTACGATAATTAAAAGTGCAATTAAATAAAATGACAGTAAATAAAAGTGCGATAAAATATGAAATAAAGGAATTATGCTTATTTAAACTTCCGTAATCATGATGTTTGACGTGTTGATTTTAGTTTATTACCATGGGTTAATTGTCCTTTGTCCTGGATTATTCAATATGTCCATCTGGTTTTTGTCCATAACAGTCCATCGGTCATAAATATAAAGTGCGAGTGTCCTCGTCAAATTTTCCTTATATCCGAAGTCAAATATTCCAACTAATTGGGGACTTAAACTATAATTACACCAATTTTCCTTGTATGTAATTCACCTCTATTTTAATAAGTCCATTAACTATTAATCCATTCCCGTGTCCGGTTAAATGAACGATTATTAGTACTTATAAATATCCCGCCCATCGTGTCCGATCGAGTGTATGTGGTTATTTATAATTACGTCCAATTGTAAATCTTTATATTAAATTAACGAACTATCATTCAATTAAACAAATATAAAGGCCATTAATAGCCCATAGTCCAATTTCCACAAGTGTCGTTCTTTTGTCCAAACCACAATTATGGTACAAAGCCCAATTATCCCGTCTTTAATATTTAGCCCAACATCATGATTACTTCGATTTAATTAAGCATAATAATAACTTAGCTACGAGACATTAATTTAAAAAGGTTGAACATAACTTACAATGATTAATAATAGCGTAGCGTTACACGGACAGAATTTCGACTTACACCCTTACAACATTCGCTAACATACCGTTATTATTATTATTATTAAATTAAAATTAAAATTATAATATATATATATATATATATACATATATATATATACATATATATATATATATATTACGTGAGAGATAGAGAGAAAAAGGTTTATCACATTCGACTGAATTCGTTGCTTTTTATAGGATGTGGCCTGATACTGTTCACCATGCGATCGCATGGAATTTGTGCCTTCTGGCCATGCGATCGCATGGCCTTCTTTTACAGCTCACATGCTTTTATTTGTTTATTTGCCGACAGTTTATATATAATATAATATATATATAATTTTAAGAATTATTTATATATTATATTATATTTATGTGGATAGTTGACTTGTAATTTTTAGTCCGTTGCGTCGAGCATTGAGAGTTGACTCTGGTCCCGGTTTCGGATTTTCGAACGTCCTTTCTGTGACGACCCGGGAATTTCCGACCTACTTTAAACTTAATCTTTATATGTTACCGACACGATAAGCAAAGTATGTAATGTTGAGTCTAGAAAATTTTGAAACGATGTTCATATATTCAATTGACCTTCGACTGCTCTCGACGATTCACGAACCATTAATTGTAACCATAAATGTAAATATAAATAATTATATGTGTAAATAATTACATTAAATATATTAATGAACTATTAATTAATATAGTTATTATGA
The DNA here is from genome assembly GCF_046630445.1 of Rutidosis leptorrhynchoides. Classification (NCBI taxonomy): domain Eukaryota; kingdom Viridiplantae; phylum Streptophyta; class Magnoliopsida; order Asterales; family Asteraceae; genus Rutidosis; species Rutidosis leptorrhynchoides. Next base: position 314,381,803 of record NC_092337.1, read on the forward strand.
AAGATAACTTTAAATAACTAAAGCTTGTTATTATGAATATAAATAGTATTACTACTAGTATTATATATTATAGTCTGTTATTGTTACGATTTACGAACGCGATTAACTAAATTTACATATTTTAATATTAAACATTATTAATATATAATTTTCCATCATTTGCAAACTTGTGTGAAACCGTGTTATGAAATTGATATGATAACACTTTTAAAAGCAAGTTCACGGATTGTTGTCACTTGTTTACTCACATTATTATAAACCAACTCTCATCATTTATTATATTCATGGATTCAAGAAAGGCCTCATCCTTAATGCTATATTCGATTACCAAATTATCATCAATTTGTCACTAACCCACACTTGCTTTAACTTTTGACAAATACGTACATACATACATCACACGAATTAAACTAAACGGAAAGCAAGTCTCAAAACAATCATTCATTCATGCTATTATTATCATGATATGTATATAAAATTATAATATGTGGGGCTAGTTTCTTGTTAGCTTGCATGAACTAAAATGAAATGTAGATACATTTACGTGGCTTTGTCATCCACCACCACACCACAAACTTTTTCCATTTGTCTTTTGTTGATAATAGATATTATCTTCATTACAAATACTAGTTCATTTATTGATGCTATCAAGAACATACGTATATAGTTTTACAACTTTATAAGATCATCAAAGCTCATATCACCACCAACAAGAATCCTTACTCTACCTATGATGTACTTATTTCTGTTTCTTTTCAATGATCAAACCATCACCTACAATCTGCAAATACCACCTTACATTGATCACTTCAATCACCATTGTTGCAACTGATTTTGTACCATTCGAAACAACCACAACTTGTTATATAATCACTGTTTATGTTCAATGAAGATCAACACCATCGAGTTGTGTTTTGCTAATACTACATAATTGTTGTTGTTTTAATCATGAACACCGACACCATTATCTTCACCTCACAACCACCATTTTCATCGAGCCAACATCAAATTTTGATTTTTTCTGTTGTCTTTAACTGTAACCACACGCCACCCATTAAGGGTTGTTGCTGCTATTCTGTCCCATTTTTCCGTCAACCAAAGTTCACCCACCAACAACTGCCCAAACTGCCACTTTACAACCATCTTCCAACACCATCTTTGTAACATCCCGCCTTTTTCCGTTAAATTTATTTTAACACCGTCTTTTTTCTTTTAAATAATACCTTTCGTTATTTAAATTCGTAGTTTCCGTTGACTAACGTTCATAATAATTCCGTCATCTAATTATAACTTCTCTCGTTAACTTGCGTTTTAAAAATATTCGATCGGTTAAATCCCGCACCCGCTTTGAAACTCGAGGGACCGGAGTTGCCAAATGGGCAAACTAGTTGACTAGGTCAACTAGTCAACCCATTTTTCCACCATTCAATCCCTCCCTCTCTCTCTCTTTCTTTCTTTTTTTTTCTCTCAAGAACACAAACATAATTCATCATCTAAATTCGGATCGGGAAGCAAACTTCAAAACAAATTACATATTCGTGATCCTCTCATCATCCTCTTCGATTTGGTACCAATTTCATCCATTTTGGGTAACATTTCTAAAACACTAAGATTTCTCTAAATTCGTGTTTTTGATTTGAAATGGTGTTAGTTAGTGTCTATGGCTCGTGTCTAGCATGAATATATGTTTGGTTTGCTCGATTTGATGTTTTGGTGTAACTAGCTTGAAAATGAAAAGTGTATGCTTAATCTTTGATTTTGGATGATGAAATGTGTTTAGATGTTAATGCTTGTGTGTTCAAAGTGTTAGTTACTTCAATAGCTTCGTTTTGGTGTGTTGATTGACATGAAAACCTTACATTAACATGATTAGTGATTTTGAGGTTTGGTTAGGGTTTGACAACTCTTAAAACGAACTTTTGATGCGTTGAATGCTTATTAATGTTATTGATAAGTGTTTAGTTGTATTACATGTTTCATTACCTTCAAAACGGCATATCATATGTATAAATCGGATTCCCGAAACTTGAATTGCAATTGATGAACTTGAAACCTTGTTTTGAAACGTTTAACGAACTTTCGACGAGATTTTTGTTGTCTAAAATGATAAATTTGATTTAGGAAATGTATCTAGTTGTGTTCCTTGTCGAAAGAGCTTTCCGGTGATATAAAATACATGTCTTGATTGTTTGCGGATCATAAACTAGGATTGATTGAAGTTTGGCTCGTGCCTTGTGTTTTCTGCAAACAGGACCTGTAAGCCTCTTGGGACGCCGTCCCAACCTCCTAGACGCCGTCCCACCTTTTGAACCTAGACGCCGTCTAGGATATCAGGACGCCGTCCCACCCTTCAATGTGGGACGCCGTCTAGCAATTTGGGACGCCGTCCCATTGTGCTAAAACTGGCTGTTTTGCTTGGTCATTTGACGTAAAATGTTTGATATGCTACGGACCTCCGTTAACGTGAAACTTGGCCAACATGCTCATATATGATTATATAACTTAGAAAAATTGTCGGATACCCGACCCGACATCGTTGACTTTGACTTTGACCAAGTTTGACTTTTAGCCAAACTTAACCAAACGTTTATGCAATCGTTCTAACATGCTTTTATACTTCATTCTCGCATGAAACTTGACAACGTGATTCACATGCTATACTTTTCGAGTCTTAACGAGCCATAGGACTAATTGAACACATTTCACCCGACCTTGTGTCGTAACCGGTTAATTGATATAACTTACTTGTTTAGGTCAAGGCTAAGCAACTTTCATGCACACGTTTACTTGTTGAAGTACTTTTATACTCGTGCACTCGAGGTGAGATCATAGTCCCACCTTTTCAACAACTTTTTATACTTTAAATTGTGGGCTGAGAAACATATACTTTGTTACATTTTGTACTACTTGCTTTTATACTTTGAACACAAGTACAAGGAAAACAAACATTCCACAGCGAGTTAGAACAAAAATCCTCAATTCGATTATCATTAGTTACACTTGCAGGGTGTAAGCGAGAACTTATATTGTGTGGCCATACGGGTTTGACAAACCCTCATTACGGACGGTTCGCTACCGTCTACGGATGAAATATATTTTCGGGAAACAGTGTATGTTCTAACACTATTGTGATGGGGTTCTATGGAAGGAAACGTTAAGTCTTGATAATTGGGTGCTCGCGAACCAACTTTTGGAATGCAACTTTTGGATGATCAATTTATGGAAATACTAAATCTTGTGGTTCAAAATATAACTTTTACTAATACACCTATGATTTCACCAACGTTTTTCGTTGACAGTTTTCTATATGTTTCTCAGGTTCATACTCGGCTACTTGATACATGCTTCCGCACTCTTTGATTACTTGATTGGAGTCTACCATGCATGCATACGGTAGGGATAGAATTTTTGGATTCAAACCTTTGTCTACTTACTTACGCTATTTATAGCAACTGTGTTTTTAAACTAATTATGTCGCAAGTTATTTCATTTATACTTTATGACTTTTGTAAACTTAAACTTATTGTCGATCCGTTTGCTAAACTAAACTTTGTACCTTTCAAATGAACGCGACATAATTTTGGTCAAACGAGTCTCATATAGGGACTACGACCACGCAACGGGACCTAAGTAGTCGGCGCCGTCAATGACGATTTGGTCGGGTCGTTACAGGTGGTATCAGAGCGTTGGTTGTAGGGAACTAGGATGTGCATTAGTGTGTCTAACAGAGTCGTTAGGACGCATTAGTGAGTCTAGACTACAACCGGATAGTTAGCATTTGCATTATGACATACATTGCTATAGATAGCACTTACTTGACTACTTGTGCATTATACTTGAATCATTCTTAGGCAAACTTTTTAATGGTACCCAACCTTCATCATACGAACTCGTATTCCGCCACTTTTTGGTAACACACGTAAATTCATGATTCGTACACGTATGGATGACGACGACTTCATTAGTCACACTTGTTCGGGAACTCAGTCTCCCGGATTGTTATTTGCCACCGTTTCAACTTACTATCGGTTTCCCACTGGTGTTTCTTACTATCTACTTTTTGGTGTTACTACCATCACTACTCTAGGTGAGTATCGTCATCAACATTTATCGCTACGGTTGCGTGCTACTCGTTATCATGACTCGTTACTCTTTTCATACCTAAATACATTATTGTTTGAATCGAACCGATTTGACGTTAACAATCATTTATACACTTCCCGTGGGGAAACGCTTCTTTAGAGTTGTAGAAACTATTTCGATTTAATACGAGTCACGTTTGAGACGTCGTTACATTTTGTTCATTTTAGATTTTCGCGATGACACGAACTTGAATCTATAGAGTGATGTGGGAATGGAGGTATGAGTTAGCGTAATATAACGACACTCGATCAACGTGGTTATATTACGGTAAGACATACCAAAGTTCTAGTGACGCGTGATGGTGGTTAGACTCGATCAACCTAAACACCACCATGTGCCATGTACATGACTTCATCTTTTCAGGTTTGGACATCCGAAAACTCCGAGAATATTTATAACAACCATACCGGGGACACACCTTCAATTATTGTCAAATTATATTTATGCTTCCGAATGAATTACCGATTTCATTCGACTTCAACCGTATGTCACACGGGTATACTAGCTCGTCCTCGCACAGTCTTATTGACTAACTACAATTTACTCGTTATGCTCACATCGGGGCGGAAACTTCTTTTGCATCACCCTCGTACTTCCGGTTCAGGAGGTCCTTATTCTAAATTCTCAATGGAGGGCGACTCTTCACGTCATACAAGTATTCGCCGCGAGGGTGGATAGTCCTAACAATCGTTTTCAAAACCCGATAAGAACTTGCCCCGACGAATGTTTTTGGAAACCGATAAATCTTCCGCGACGCGAATTTTCTTGAGAAACTTGTCCTAACAAACTTGTCCAAATATACCATACGGAATGTACTCCGTTTCGGACCGAGATCCTCGTTTCACTTCTAGATTTTGGAGTGCCTCACAAAAAGTCTCGGGACCACGTTTAGACATGAGTACCGCACATCAACCATAACCCGACGGACCGAACAAACATACGATTTAAGTCTTGAAAACCATAATACGAATTTGTATTACCAACTTCAAATTTACTTGAGAAAAGTATTTTCCTTTAACCGAATCCTCGTACTACAATGATTTTCATTCGAGTTTTAACGTCACTACTTTTGAAACCACATGTGACCGGAAACGTCATTCTCCTTTATCGAACCAAGTAAACGATGATCAATTCACCGGGGCCGAGGTTATTCATGAGCAACCGAGAAAATTTATTCATATTCAGGTAAAACCCTACGCGACTCGTAATCACCAAGAGCTACGCCGATGTTAGACGTAAACATTTCAAATTCCACGTGGGAAACCGCGTCACGTTAAGAGTCGCACCTTGGAAAGGTGCAATCCGTTTCGGGAAAACGTAGGAAACTAAATCCGCGGTATTTTGATCCTTTAAATTCTTGGGGTGTTTTGGACCCGTCGCTAGCCATTTAGACTTTTCCGACTCATTTTGGGTCTCCGTTTATCCTACATTCGATGTATCAACTCCAAGACGTGTTTTGCGAAACGAGAACTTGTTATCTCCTTTGATGAACTCACTATCGACGATAACCCTCACTTCCTAGGAGGACCGGTTGAAACCATAAATCGTGAAGCCAAACCTTAAAACAACATATGATCCCGACCGTCGAAATTCGTTGAAATACCCTAGGACGTACTTCTCCCTCACTCGTGGAATTTACAACGCAAGATCTCGAGTAAGATTCAACAACTACTACTTCCAACTAAATTTCGGGACGAAATTTCTTTTGAGTTGTGGATAATGTAACATCCCGCCTTTTTCCGTTAAATTTATTTTAACACCGTCTTTTTTCTTTTAAATAATACCTTTCGTTATTTAAATTCGTAGTTTCCGTTGACTAACGTTCATAATAATTCCGTCATCTAATTATAACTTCTCTCGTTAACTTGCGTTTTAAAAATATTCGATCGGTTAAATCCCGCACCCGCTTTGAAACTCGAGGGACCGGAGTTGCCAAATGGGCAAACTAGTTGACTAGGTCAACTAGTCAACCCATTTTTCCACCATTCAATCCCTCCCTCTCTCTCTCTTTCTTTCTTTTTTTTTCTCTCAAGAACACAAACATAATTCATCATCTAAATTCGGATCGGGAAGCAAACTTCAAAACAAATTACATATTCGTGATCCTCTCATCATCCTCTTCGATTTGGTACCAATTTCATCCATTTTGGGTAACATTTCTAAAACACTAAGATTTCTCTAAATTCGTGTTTTTGATTTGAAATGGTGTTAGTTAGTGTCTATGGCTCGTGTCTAGCATGAATATATGTTTGGTTTGCTCGATTTGATGTTTTGGTGTAACTAGCTTGAAAATGAAAAGTGTATGCTTAATCTTTGATTTTGGATGATGAAATGTGTTTAGATGTTAATGCTTGTGTGTTCAAAGTGTTAGTTACTTCAATAGCTTCGTTTTGGTGTGTTGATTGACATGAAAACCTTACATTAACATGATTAGTGATTTTGAGGTTTGGTTAGGGTTTGACAACTCTTAAAACGAACTTTTGATGCGTTGAATGCTTATTAATGTTATTGATAAGTGTTTAGTTGTATTACATGTTTCATTACCTTCAAAACGGCATATCATATGTATAAATCGGATTCCCGAAACTTGAATTGCAATTGATGAACTTGAAACCTTGTTTTGAAACGTTTAACGAACTTTCGACGAGATTTTTGTTGTCTAAAATGATAAATTTGATTTAGGAAATGTATCTAGTTGTGTTCCTTGTCGAAAGAGCTTTCCGGTGATATAAAATACATGTCTTGATTGTTTGCGGATCATAAACTAGGATTGATTGAAGTTTGGCTCGTGCCTTGTGTTTTCTGCAAACAGGACCTGTAAGCCTCTTGGGACGCCGTCCCAACCTCCTAGACGCCGTCCCACCTTTTGAACCTAGACGCCGTCTAGGATATCAGGACGCCGTCCCACCCTTCAATGTGGGACGCCGTCTAGCAATTTGGGACGCCGTCCCATTGTGCTAAAACTGGCTGTTTTGCTTGGTCATTTGACGTAAAATGTTTGATATGCTACGGACCTCCGTTAACGTGAAACTTGGCCAACATGCTCATATATGATTATATAACTTAGAAAAATTGTCGGATACCCGACCCGACATCGTTGACTTTGACTTTGACCAAGTTTGACTTTTAGCCAAACTTAACCAAACGTTTATGCAATCGTTCTAACATGCTTTTATACTTCATTCTCGCATGAAACTTGACAACGTGATTCACATGCTATACTTTTCGAGTCTTAACGAGCCATAGGACTAATTGAACACATTTCACCCGACCTTGTGTCGTAACCGGTTAATTGATATAACTTACTTGTTTAGGTCAAGGCTAAGCAACTTTCATGCACACGTTTACTTGTTGAAGTACTTTTATACTCGTGCACTCGAGGTGAGATCATAGTCCCACCTTTTCAACAACTTTTTATACTTTAAATTGTGGGCTGAGAAACATATACTTTGTTACATTTTGTACTACTTGCTTTTATACTTTGAACACAAGTACAAGGAAAACAAACATTCCACAGCGAGTTAGAACAAAAATCCTCAATTCGATTATCATTAGTTACACTTGCAGGGTGTAAGCGAGAACTTATATTGTGTGGCCATACGGGTTTGACAAACCCTCATTACGGACGGTTCGCTACCGTCTACGGATGAAATATATTTTCGGGAAACAGTGTATGTTCTAACACTATTGTGATGGGGTTCTATGGAAGGAAACGTTAAGTCTTGATAATTGGGTGCTCGCGAACCAACTTTTGGAATGCAACTTTTGGATGATCAATTTATGGAAATACTAAATCTTGTGGTTCAAAATATAACTTTTACTAATACACCTATGATTTCACCAACGTTTTTCGTTGACAGTTTTCTATATGTTTCTCAGGTTCATACTCGGCTACTTGATACATGCTTCCGCACTCTTTGATTACTTGATTGGAGTCTACCATGCATGCATACGCTAGGGATAGAATTTTTGGATTCAAACCTTTGTCTACTTACTTACGCTATTTATAGCAACTGTGTTTTTAAACTAATTATGTCGCAAGTTATTTCATTTATACTTTATGACTTTTGTAAACTTAAACTTATTGTCGATCCGTTTGCTAAACTAAACTTTGTACCTTTCAAATGAACGCGACATAATTTTGGTCAAACGAGTCTCATATAGGGACTACGACCACGCAACGGGACCTAAGTAGTCGGCGCCGTCAATGACGATTTGGTCGGGTCGTTACAATCTTCAACAACCAAACCACCAAGGATTACTATGGTTGCTTTTATGCTTCTTTCTCTCTTTTTTTCTTCATCACCCAACTACTACTATGTTATATTCGAATCACTTCTAATTTGTGGATCAAAGTTGCTGTAAGACTATTACTACAATTGCAGGTCTCCTATTCGTACCGAGACTCGTCTTCTGTTTTCGCTTGAAAGATGATCCAACACTCTACCACTTGATCTTGCCCTGCAGCTGAGAAACCTTCACCATCTCACTTTTCTTTCTATTTTGGAAACCAGAAACAAATACACCTCAAACAACCACCCACGATCACTATCATTACCAAATCAAAACTGCTACTGTTTTCTTATTCAATAAACTCAAACAATCATCAACTTCCACCACAAAACACTATCAAACCCTTTTACCCGAATTGAACCTGTTCACGAATTCAATAGGATTTTTTTTTTTTTTTTTTTTTTTTTTTTTTTTTTTTACAAATAAGCAAAAGGAAACAGAATACTACAACCTTCATATTCAAACCAAACAGGTAGATTACATTTCTGTAAATTGAATGAATCGATTAAAAACTTAGGAGAACGATGATGGATAATAAAGGTATATAATTATAAAACTAGATAATTAAATAAATAAAAAGAAAACTAATTACGGTCTCTGTTCCCTGTGGTTACTCGATGAAGATGATAATCGATGGTAATTAGATCAAGGATAATGATAATCGATGCAGTACCTGTGATTACTCGCAGAGGTGATTTCTGATTCCTTCCCAGATGAACAAACACAAAACCGAACCCTACCTTGTTAAAGGCTGCTGCTCCATTGACTAGTAAGATGTTGCAGCTGCCTTCTTCAAATCCTGATTGATTGATGATGAACCAATAACCTAGATTGAATCACTTGTTGCTACTTAAATCGTCTGAGCCAACACCCACCACACACCCATCGGTTTAAGTAAGGGGAAACAATTGGGCCGATTAAACATATGTGGATTGCAAAATTGGGTTCTTTGTAAATGACATTGGACTTGTATTCATGGGCTTTAGTTATATGGAATGGACTTCCAATTCCATTAAGGTATATACATATTTACATATATATATATTTTCCATTTATCTTGATATTATTATTATTATTATTATTATTATTATTATTATTATTATTATTATTATTATTATTATTATTATTATTATTATTATTATTATTATTATTAGGATTATTATAATTATGAACATTTAAGGTTTCTATAATATTGTTAAGATAATGATTAAATATAATGATTATAAATACGAAAATGAAGATGATTTAAATTATAATTAAACTATGATTTAAATAAAATATCATTTTTATCATTATTATTATTATCATGATTATTAAAAATTATCATTTTAATTAATAATTATTATTATTTTTTATTACTATCATTAATATTATTAATATTAATATAATTATTATCATTATTATCCTTATTTTGGTATTATTATAATTATTAGTTGCAAACAAAGGATATTATTATATAAAAATATATTTATTACATAAGTATACTAATACTACATAATATTATGTTTTAACTAATATAATATTATCTATATTGATATTATACTAATTAAATTATATATCAAATAAGTATTTTAACATATTATAAGTAGTAATAAAATTATATATAAAAATATTAATCTTAATGCATAACAAACTATATATATACTTAGTTGATTTATATTATAATGTGTTAATATATATATACTTGATTTAGGTTCGTGAATCCGAGGCCAACCCTGCATTGTTCAATTTAGTCATATGTATTTTTACTACAAAATACAGTATGGTGAGTTCATTTGATTCCCTTTTACTCTTTACATTTTTGGGACTGAGAATACATGCGCTGTTTTTACAACTACTTTATTAAATGCGTTTGAAATATATTTTGAACCGCGAATACATGAAATTCTTTTATAAATGTTTGACGAGATAGACACAAGCAAAACATTCCTCGAATGAATTATTATGCAGACAGAAGTTTTGCGGATTATTATTGAATTATGTGGACATGATAATTGCCACCATTGAATTATGTGGACATGATAATTGCCACCATTGAATTATGTGGATATGATAACTGCCACCATTGAATTATGTGGACATGATAATTGCCACCAATTGAAGTGAATGTTATGTATCGAGAGAATGATTTTATACACAGGTTATGTGTATGTTATTTTTGTGCACGAGATATGTGTACGGTTACTAAGATTTATGAAAGATGATTTCGTACACGAGAAAGGTGTACTGTATTTAAAAGATATCACTTGTACATTACAGGTGGGTATAGGATTCGGGCCCATTTGTACCATGCAGCATTTAAATCTTGTGGTCTATCAAAATGATGAATTTTATTGTTTTATGATAAACTTATGAACTCACCAACCTTTTGGTTGACACTTGAAAGCATGTTTATTCTCAGGTATGAAAGAAATCTTCTGCTGTGCATTTGCTCATGTTACATGGAGTTATTTATGGCATATAGAGGTAAGAACCTCGCAATGGGACCAACTGTTGAAGACTTCGTCCAGATGGATTAGGACGGGGCATTTCACTTTCGTACTATTTAATATCTTGTACTTTGCGTTTTGCGGCTCGTACTCTTGTAATTTTGAGACGTTTCTCATCAATAATTTGAACCACTTTGATTGTACTTTATATTTTTGAGCTTTTGGTCGTTTGCGTCTTCAATTCGTCGAATCTGTCTTTTGTCTTCACCTTTTATTATTTAAACGAATATCACTTGTAAATAGAACAATTGCAACTAAAAGCTTGTCTTTCTTGAGGGATAATGCTATGAAATATATGTTCATTTTTAGTATTATCACAATCCATGATTGGTATTGAACTTCGCGTAAAATTCCAGCCCTCACCAATTTTGTTACCTCTTCACATAACCACTTCACGCGATCTGGGGCCATGCCTCTTCGCTTTTGTACTACATGTTTTAAAGCTGGATTTACATTATGTTTATGTTCCACAATGTGACGCGGAACACCAGTCATATCATTCTCACACCAAGCAAAAATATCCATGTATTGGACAAGTAAGTGCACAATTTGTTTCCTTGTGTCCGCACTAACATTGCATCTCACTTTAATTTTTTGCTTGGGATATGTAGGATTAATCACTACCATGTTGTCCGAAGCATCAGCGGTTTCTTTCTCTGCGCTTTTTACATTAACAGCCGCACAAATGGGCATGATGCTCATTGAACTTATTGTCGCGATACCTTTATGTGTTGCGAATTTAATCATGCCATGAATTGTAGATGGAACAATTCCGAATTTACCTAAGGTAGTTCTGCCTAACAACACGTTATAGTGAGATGAGGTTCGCATAACATAGAAATCTAGCCGCGCTCGACACACTAAACCATCATTACTTTCATCAACAAGCTCAACATCTAAGGGCAAAACGCCCATAGGCAATGAGAATTCTCTCGCAAAATCGGTTAGCGAAGCTGCGGTTGGTTGTAAAGTTGCTCTGAGACTCTCCGGCAGTTGAACAAAACATTGTTCATAAACAATATCAACGCTACTACCATTATCAACATGAACTTTCCTGATCGTGATTCCAGCTTCCGCGATTTTGCACGATACTACTATCGGCATTTCAGAGAAATCATCGCTCTGCATTTTTGAAAAACTAATTGGCGTGAACTGCCAATTTTGATACATTCTTACCGACTTTCCCTTTCTTCCTCTTTTTTGAACATTCACTTGCACAACAACATCAATATCGCTATCCATTCCGATATTGCTCATTATTTCAATTAATCAAGCAATTTACCGCCGATTACAAACGTATTCGCCTGTGTATCATCAAAATAACACACGATTAGAATTAAACAAGTCAATTAATCGTTTGATAGCACAAAACAAAAAATTTTCAGTTTAATTCTTAAAACGTGTCCCACGGATGGTGCCAATTGATCAATTCTTAATTAATGAGTTACTTAATTACGGATTGAGTGCAATGAGATTATGATGGAGGATGGGATGTTTGATGATTATTTTGGGCCCCGATGATCGTCTTTCACTTTATCAATCAAGTGATCAACCACCCCGACACGGTCTTGATTGTCGATTAACATGATTCACCTTAGCGCAATGTAGAAATTCCTTGGGCAAGATCACAAGTGAAAATCACAAAGGCTAGAGCAAATGGCAGAGAATCAACAACCTATAAATGAGAGGCCATGCTCTTTATTTATAGTATTCGAAATATCCGCGGTCTGCGGATTGCTTAACTATCCGCGGAAACTTAGCGGATTAAACGGCAGTCTTTTATTAATGCGGAAATATAGCGAATATTCCAAGCGTTTTGGCTATAATTCGCATAACTTCTGCTTTTGGCTTTTAGCAAATAAAATATACATATACAATGCTATGTATATGATCAATTAACGTACACATTAGTAAATTTTAGAACAAAGTATATAGTACTGTAAATAGAAAAATGCCACATTTTGTAATTCAATTGTCGGTCAAAAAATACACACTTTAAGAAAAAGTACCTGACACATGTACTTTTTTCTTAACTTTTTAGTCTTACCTATTACTTTTTACCTATCTTTTTTTCCTAGATGAATAAAGTAGAGGTACCAAAGAGTTTTATCACATTATTCTTATCAATTTATAGAAGTGGACAATTAATTTATGACATCTCAAAATAGAATACTAAACTATAGATTTGGAACGTAGGAAGTAATAAAAGTTAGAAGTAAATAATTGTAAAAAAAAATACATTCGCGGATTGGTAGAAACATTTTGTTAATTAGAAAGAGAAATAAATAAAAAGAAAAACATTCACGTTAAACATTAAACATTAAGGAAAAAACTAAGAGAACTTTTAAAAAGATAAAAATATAAAACAACAAAAAAAGGATAAAAATAAACAAAAAAAAATAAAAAATAACTAAATAGTAAATAGTAAATAACAAAAACTTCCAACTCTAACAAAAATAAATAAATAAATAAATAATTACACATATGCCAATGAGTGAATATTATTTCTATATTCAAATAGAGAACACAAGAACACAAAAAAATTATACTATTCATATGAAACTTTTTTGTAATTTTGTCACCTTACCCCCTGATCTTTACATTATGTTAAATTTCACCCTTTTTGATTACCTTTTTATTTTATTCAAGCCAAAACTTGCACTATTTATATATTTGTCTTCTTGTTTAAGTTCTTTTCGTTTCACACAGTTATTATTATGAACGAAAGAAAAGTAAATAGAATGAAATTTACAAGCTTTAGTGTTCTCGAATTTTTACTACGAAAGAAAGGAAAAGATGTGGAATGATAGTTGTTATTCATACATAATGTAGGGGCTATATAGAACTAATAGATTGTGTAAGGGAATATTTGGAAGTCAATATATGGTTACCCGCAAACAAACGTAAATTTGCTGATGTCATGGTGCCATCCATGCTAATCGTCATACTTAAAAGTGACATATGACGCGTCTTCCGGATATTAAACAGGATGGCAATGGGCACGAAAAAAAATCTGTTACCCGCGGGTACACATATTCGTGACGGGCGGGTATTTACGAAATAATTTTCCCGCGGACACGAGCTAGGTAAATATTTGTACACGGCGGGTCAAGAGCGGGTCACGGTTAGGTCACGGGTATTTCATATCTGTCGCGGGTAATACTCGACTTGTGAGTCAGTAATGCCCGTTTGAACTACCTGTGAGTATCCGTTTACCCGCATACATATATATACTTATTTATATATATTATATGATTTAATTTTTTTAATGTATTATTATCATTTATAATTATTTGTGGGTAAAAACTCGGGGGTAGTGAGTATCAGTGATTAAAAAAGTAGTCAAAGTGCACATTTTGTAAACTTGCCAGTTTATCTGCGGGTCACGGGTACCAACATATTACGGTTATGGACAGAAAAATTTACCCATTGGCGAGAAACGGGTACCTGCGAGTAAAGAAAAATCTTTTGGAGCGGGTACCCGCGGCTAATATTGTTCTTAATCATTGTTTGGTAATATATAGTTTTGTCTCTATTAAATTGATATTGTTTTTAATAATTATAGGTTAAGGTTATTATAATACAATTTAATAGTGGTGTAAACGAGTCAAGCGATTAGTGTATTTATTTGATACTGTGGTAATTATTACTCCATCATTCTGATATTAAGACTATAAATAACTATGACCGTGACGTGAAGTCAGTTCATACACTTTCTAGTTTTTAGTGAAAAAGCGGGTTTCTAATTGTAATGTGACAATGTCATTGAGTGGAATTAAATAGTGGTGATTGTTAAATATAAGTAAGAAAAAAATTGGAGTGATATGGAAAAATATTATTGAAAGTTGGTGCGAAAAATAATAAATTAATAATATAAATAAATATGAGTTTTATTTATCTCTATATCTAAAAGGGAGAGGGCAAATGAATAGTCAAGTTTATAAATTTCACAAATTTACAACAAACTTTTTCTTTTTATAATCCAACCACATCCTTTATAATAGTTAACTTTATAACTTTTAAAAACTCACCACAAACTTTACACACTTAACAATTTAACCATAAAACTTCTCATTTTTTATAAATCGACCACATAATTTTTCTATCTAACAATTATTCATCATCATCATCATCATCATCATCATCATCATCATCATCATCATCATCATCATTATTATTATTATTATTATTATTATTATTATTATTATTATTATTATTATTATTATTATTATTATTATTAAATCAATCACATAATTTTTCACTTTATTATTGTTTAACTATTTTTCTTATTACAAATTAACCACGTAACTCATTTTTTAATAACCATTTTATTGTTATTATATATATACACACACACATATATTATATAAATATTTTTTCCTATTTTATTAAATAGTTTGTACCAATCGTTGATGTACGTCTCACTTTATTGATTGAGCATTTGAGTCTTTTCTCTCGACAAGACGAAACTAAAGCAAAAAATGATGAATAATTATTTCACGCTTATTACAAATCAATCACATAACTATTTTGGGTCATTCCTCGAAAAACGAAAAATAAAACAAAAAAATGATAAATAGTTACTTTCTCAATAATTAGCTATATAATTAATGTTAACCAAGGGTGAAGAACCGGCGTAAAGCCAGGTCGCCCAACTAGTTGTAACTGGATGAAAAAACTCTAGCGCCATTATTTTTTTCTGTCAGCACTTTGACTGATGTCAAAGGCGGAGGTACATGGATATGAAGGCAGGCCTCCGACACCCCTATAAGTCCAAAGCTCACAACCCATATTTGTTCACATTGTGTAAATCAATGGACTTTTGTTATGTAGTGACCCGAACTTTTCCATGTTTATATATATATTAAATAAAATTGTTATTTACATGATTAAATGTTTCCAACATGTTAAGCAATCAAAGTTGTTAAGACTTGATTAATTGAAATATGTTTCATATAGACAATTGACCACCCAAGTTGACCGGTGATTCACGAACGTTAAAACTTGTAAAAACTATACGATGACATATATATATGGTTATATATATAGTTAACATAATTTTATTATAAGTATGTATCTCATTAGGTATTTTAACAATGAGTTATATACATAAAAATGAGACTATTAATTTAAGAAACTCGAAAACGATATATATAACGATTATCGTTATAACAACGCCCTACTAGGTACATATGAATCATATTAAGATATTGATACACTTGGTTAATTATGTTAAATGATAATTAAATATATTATTAAGTCTATTAACAATGAAATACATATGTAAAAATAAGACTACTAACTTAATGATTTCGAAACGAGACATATATGTAACGATTATCGTTGTAACGACATTTAACTGTATATATATCATACTAAGATATATTATATATCATAATATCATGATAATATAACAATCTAACATCTCATTTGTTATAATAAACAATGGGTTAACAACATTCAACAAGATCGTTAACCTAAAGGTTTCAAAACAACATTTACATGTAACGACTAACGATGACTTAACGACTCAGTTAAAATGTATATACATGTAGTGTTTTAATATGTATTCATACACTTTTGAAAGACTTCAAGACACTTATCAAAATACTTCTACTTAACAAAAATGCTTACAATTACATCCTCGTTCAGTTTCATCAACAATTCTACTCGTATGCACCCGTATTCGTACTCGTACAATACACAGCTTTTAGATGTATGTACTATTGGTATATACACTCCAATGATCAGATCTTAGCAGCCCATGTGAGTCACCTAACACATGTGGGAACCATCATTTGGCAACTAGCATGAAATATCTCATAAAATTACAAAAATATGAGTAATCATTCATGACTTATTTACATGAAAACAAAATTACATATCCTTTATATCTAATCCATACACCAACGACCAAAAACACCTACAAATACTTTCATTCTTCAATTTTCTTCATCTAATTGATCTCTCTGAAGTTCTATCTTCAAGTTCTAAGTGTTCTTCATAAATTCCGAAAGTTCTAGTTTCATAAAATCAAGAATACTTCCAAGATTGCAAGTTTACTTCCAAGTTTTCTAAATCCATTCCAAGTAATCATCCAAGATCAAGAAACCTTTATTACTTACAGTAGGTTATCTTTCTAATACAAGGTAATAATCATATTCAAAATTTAATTCAATTTCTATAACTATAACAATCTTATTTCGAGTGGAAATCTTACTTTAAATTGTTTTCGTGTCATGATTCTGCTTCAAGAACTTTCAAGCCATCCAAGGATCCTTTGAAGCTAGATCCATTTTTCTCATATCCAATAGGTTTATCCAAGGAACTTGAGGTAGTAATGATGTTCATAACATCATTCGATTCATACATATAAAGCTATCTTATTCGAAGGTTTAAACTTGTAATCACTAGAACATAGTTTAGTTAATTCTAAACTTGTTCGCAAATAAAAGTTAATCCTTCTAACTTGACTTTTAAAATCAACTAAACACATGTTCTATATCTATATTATATGCTAACTTAATGATTTAAAACCTGGAAACACGAAAAACACCGTAAAACCGGATTTACGCCGTCGTAGTAACACCGCGGGCTGTTTTGGGTTAGTTAATTAAAAACTATGATAAAATTTGATTTAAAAGTTGTTATTCTGGGAAAATGATTTTTATTATGAACATGAAACTATATCCAAAAATTATGGTTAAACTCAAAGTGAAAGTATGTTTTCTAAAATGGTCATCTAGACGTCGTTCTTTCGACTGAAATGACTACCTTTACAAAAACGACTTGTAACTTATTTTTCTGACTATAAACCTATACTTTTTCTATTTAGATTCATAAAATAGAGTTCAATATGAAACCATAGCAATTTGATTCACTCAAAACGGATTTAAAATGAAGAAGCTATGGGTAAAACAAGATTGGATAATTTTTCTCATTTTAGCTACTTGAAAATTGGTAACAAATCTATTCCAAGCATAACTTAATCAACTTGTATTGTATATTATGTAATCTTGAGATACCATAGACACGTATACAATGTTTCGACCTATCATGTCGACACATCTATATATATTTCGGAACAACCATAGACACTCTATATGTGAATATTGGAGTTAGCTATACAGGGTTGAGGTTGATTCCAAAATATATATAGTTTGAGTTGTAATCAATACTGAGATACGTATACACTGGGTCGTGGATTGATTCAAGATAATATTTATCGATTTATTTCTGTACATCTAACTGTGGACAACTAGTTGTAGGTTACTAACGAGGACAGCTGACTTAATAAACTTAACACATCAAAATATATTAAAAGTGTTGTAAATATATTTTGAACATACTTTGATATATATGTATATATTGTTATAGGTTCGTGAATCAACCAGTGGCCAAGTCTTACTTCCCGACGAAGTAAAAATCTGTGAAAGTGAGTTATAGTCCCACTTTTAAAATCTAATATTTTTGGGATGAGAATACATGCAGGTTTTATAAATGATTTACAAAATAGACACAAGTACGTGAAACTACATTCTATGGTTGAATTATCAAAATCGAATATGCCCCTTTTTATTAAGTCTGGTAATCTAAGAATTAGGGAACAGACACCCTAATTGACGCGAATCCTAAAGATAGATCTATTGGGCCTAACAAACCCCATCCAAAGTACCGGATGCTTTAGTACTTCGAAATTTATATCATATCCGAAGGGTGTCCCGGAATGATGGGGATATTCTTATATATGCATCTTGTTAATGTCGATTACCAGGTGTTCACCATATGAATGATTTTTATCTCTATGTATGGGATGTGTATTGAAATATGAAATCTTGTGGTCTATTATTGCGATTTGATATATATATATATATATATATATATATATATATATATATATATATATAGGTTAAACCTATAACTCACCAACATTTTTGTTGACGTTTAAAGCATGTTTATTCTCAGGTGAATACTAAGAGCTTCCGCTGTTGCATACTAAAATAAGGACAAGATTTGGAGTCCATGTTTGTATGATATTGTGTAAAAACTGCATTCAAGAAACTGATTTCGATGTAACATATTTGTATTGTAAACCATTATGTAATGGTCGTGTGTAAACAGGATATTTTAGATTATCATTATTTGATAATCTACGTAAAGCTTTTTAAACCTTTATTATAAAATAAAGGTTATGGTTTGTTTTAAAAATGAATGCAGTCTTTGAAAAACGTCTCATATAGAGGTCAAAACCTCGCAACGAAATCAATTAATATGGAACGTTTTTAATCAATAAGAACGGGACATTTCAGTTGGTATCAGAGCGTTGGTCTTAGAGAACCAGAAAATTTGCATTAGTGTGTCTTATTGAGTTTGTTAGGA
Source organism: Rutidosis leptorrhynchoides (assembly GCF_046630445.1). NCBI lineage: Eukaryota > Viridiplantae > Streptophyta > Magnoliopsida > Asterales > Asteraceae > Rutidosis > Rutidosis leptorrhynchoides. Next base: position 314,401,107 of record NC_092337.1, read on the forward strand.
TGCATTAGTGAGTCTGGACTTCGACCGTGTTTTCTTTAAAATTGATTGCTTAACATTTTTGTTGGAAACTATCTATTATTAACATGTATATATTATGTGATATATTAATCTCTTAACATGTTTGATATTGTGTGATAGATGTCTACCTCTAGCACAAATCCCATTGACTCACCTAATAATAACGAAGAGTCGAATATATATTGGACTGATTCACAAGTACCCGAAGAAGAACCGGAAGAAGAATCAGAACCGGAAGAAGAATCAGAACCGGAAGAGGAGGAACCGAAGGAGGAAATAGATCCGGTGGGGGAAATAATAAAACGGTTAAGTAAAATAAAATCCTCAACCAACCGACCAAGGTTAATTATGGTCAATGGTGTTTCCGCCAAGGAAGCAAAATATTGGGAGGATTACCAATTCTCCGATGAATCGGATTCCGACGAGAATTCCGGTGATGTTATAGAAATTACCCCAACTGAATTTAAAAAGGCAAAAGAAAATAATAAGGGAAAGGGCATAAAAATAGAGAAATCTAATTCCAACCCCGATGAACTTTATATGTATCGTCAACCCCCGAAGCCCTTAAGTTGTAACAATGACCCGGGAACCTCTAAACCACCAGGTTTTTCTAAACCGTTGTGGAAAACGACAGCTCGTATTAGGGGAACATCATATATCCCTAGAAACTTGGCAAAACGAACCAAAACCGAAGAAGAAGAAACGAGCGAGTCGGAATAAGATAGTTGTATTCGTGTGGTGTAATATATGTAATATAGTGTGCTTATGCTTTATGATATATATAAAAATTGCTTGTATTAATAAGTATTTTTTTTTATGAATCTAACTCTTGTCTATTTTACAGTATAAAAACACAAAATGGATAGACAACCCAATATTTTAAGCGACCTACCCGGAGACATGATTGATGAAATCTTGTCTAGAGTCGGTCAGAATTCTTCGGCACAACTATTTACGGCGAAATCAGTTTGTAAGACATTCGAAGAACGTTCCAAGAATGTCTTGGTTTATAAGAGACTTTCATTTGAAAGATGGGGGATATCACATTGGGAAACCCATAAGTTACGATGTGTTTACTTTGACGCATATATTGTGGGGAACCCAAATGCTATTTTACGCAATGGGTTAAGAAATTATTTTGACTCAATGTATCCGAATATAGGACTTCATGATTTAGAAAAAGTGGCTAACATGCAACATAAAGAATCATGCTATGCTTACGGGTTAGTAATGTTCGCTTCTCACCAAAGTGAGAAAAAGAACATCGGGCTACAACTATTAAACAAAACGTTCCCACAAGTGACGGAGTCGGTAATTGGGGTAAGAAATGAGGTTTTTAGGTTATTACGAGACTGTTGGTCATTACGTAACCCTCGTCCCTTTGACGACATTACAACACGCTGTCTTATCAATGGCCATAACGGTTATGTTCCACAAGACCAAGGATGAGAAGTAGTCCTAGTAAAACCAGAATGCATGAGTTTTTTCTGGACGTATGAATTACGTGTCTTTATTGCCTTTGCTGAACGACTTGTGTACTAGCTAGAATTATCTTCATAACTATCTTGTATCAAAGTTATTGTGTGCTATATTTCATGCTTTATGTAAAATAAGCGGTATTGTAAGTTTGTAAAATATTGTATAAAAGTTTGAACGCGAAATATTATTATAATCAGTTTTTCATATAGAATTGTAGTAGTTGAATTGTATATTAGCTACTAAGTATGAACTTAACGGGTAGGTACTACCCGAATTTAAACTTATAAAACGCTAATATGAAGAAAAAGCTTTTATAAATAAGTTCATATTATGCTACGAAATACTATTAACTACTCTTAATATTCTGTATGATTAACTTGTTCCATTTGACTATTTTGAAGGAAATGGCACCGACTACTCGACACACCGTGAATATGAATGAAGAGGAATTCCGTACTTTTCTAGCTTCAAACATAGCCGCAGTACAGGCTGCGCTACATACCAACAATAACCTTGGATCTAGCAGTACAGGAAATCGTGTAGGATGCACCTACAAAGAATTCACTGCCTGCAAACCTTTGGAATTTGATGGAACCGAAGGACCGATCGGATTGAAACGGTGGACCGAGAAGGTCGAATCGGTGTTTGCCATAAGTAAGTGTACTGAAGAGGACAAAGTGATGTACGCTACGCATACCTTCACAGGTTCTGCGTTAACATGGTGGAATACCTATCTAGAGCAAGTGGGACAAGATGATGCGTACGCACTACCGTGGTCAGCATTCAAGCACTTGATGAACGAGAAGTACCATCCCAGAACCGAGGTCAATAAGCTCAAGACAGAACTTAGAGGGTTACGAACCCAAGGATTTGATATTACCACGTACGAAAGACGATTCACAGAATTGTGCCTATTGTGTCCGGGAGCGTTCGAAGATGAGGAAGAGAAGATCGACGCGTTTGTGAGAGGATTACCGGAAAGAATCCAAGAAGATATAAGTTCACACGAGCCCGCCTCCATACAACAGGCATGTAGAATGGCTCACAAACTAGTGAACCAGATTGAGGAAAGAATTAAAGAACAGACGGCTGAAGAGGCCAATGTGAAGCAAGTCAAAAGAAAGTGGGAGGAAAACGGTGATAAGAATCACCAATACAACAACAACAGCAATTACAATAATAATCGCAACAATTATCCCAACAATCGCAACATCAATCGCAACTACAACAAACGGCCCAACAACAACAACAACAACAACAGCAACTACAACAATCATCCCAACAACAATAACAACCGCAACAACAACAATAATTAGAAGCAGCTATGCCAAAGGTGCGAAAAGTATCACTCGGGGTTCTGCACCAAATTTTGCAACAAGTGTAAAAGAAATGGTCATAGCGCGACGAAGTGTGAGGTCTACGGACCAGGGGTAACAGAACGAAAGGAACAAATGGTGTCGGAACGAGTAATGGCGGAGCAAGTAGTGTCGGAGCAAGTTATGCCAATGTAGTTTGTTATAAATGTGGAAAACTGGGCCACATTATTAGAAATTGCCCGAACCAGGAGAACACGAATGGACAAGGCCGCTGAAGAGTTTTCAATATTAATGCGGCAGAGGCACAGGAAGACCCGGAGCTTGTTACGGGTACATTTCTTATTGACAATAAATCTGCTTACGTTTTATTTGATTCGGGTGCGGATAGAAGCTATATGAGTAGAGATTTTTGTGCTAAATTAAGTTGTCCATTGACGCCGTTGGATAGTAAATTTTTACTCGAATTAGCAAACGGTAAATTAATTTCAGCAGATAATATATGCCGGAATCGAGAAATTAAACTGGGTAGCAAAATATTTAAGATTGATTTGATACCAGTAGAGTTAGGGAGTTTTGATGTAATAGTTGGCATGGACTGGCTGAAGAAGGTGAAAGCAGAGATCGTATGTTATAAAAATGCAATTCGCATTGTAAGAGAAGAAGGAGAACCCTTAATGGTGTACATAGAAAAGGGCAACATGAAGCTACATCTTATTAGTAATTTGAAGGCACAAAAACTAATAAGAAAAGGTTGCTATGCTGTTCTAGCACACGTCGAGAAAGTACAAACTGAAGAAAAGAGCATCAATGATGTTCCCGTCGCAAAAGAATTTCCCGATGTATTTCCGAAAGAATTACAGGGACTACCTCCACATCGATCTTTTGAATTTCAAATAGATCTTGTACCAGGAGCTGCACCAATAGCTCGTGCTCCTTATAGACTCTCACCCAGCGAGATGAAAGAACTGCAAAGCCAACTGCAAGAACTATTAGAACGTGGTTTCATTCGACCAAGCACATCACCATGGGGAGCTCCTGTTTTGTTTGTCAAGAAGAAGGATGGTACATTTAGGTTGTGTATTGACTACAGAGAGTTGAACAAACTTACCATCAAAAACCGTTATCTACTGCCGAGAATTGACGACTTATTTGATCAACTACAAGGCTCGTCAGTTTATTCGAAGATCGATTTACGTTCTGGATATCATCAAATGCGAGTAAAGGAGGATGATATTCCAAAAACTACTTTTAGGACGCGTTATGGTCATTACGAGTTTATGGTTATGCCATTTGGATTGACTAACGCACCAGTTGTGTTCATGGACCTTATGAACTGAGTGTGTGGCCATATCTTGACAAGTTTGTCATTGTTTTCATCGATGACATACTTATTTACTCAAAGAATGATCAAGAGCACGAAGAACATTTGAGAAAAGTGCTAGAAGTATTGAGGAAAGAAAAACTGTACGCTAAGTTTTCAAAGTGTGCATTTTGGTTGGAAGAAGTTCAATTCCTCGGTCACATAGTGAACAAAGAAGGTATCCAGGTGGACCCGGAAAAGATCGAAACCGTTGAAAAGTGGGAAACCCCAAAAACTCCGAAGCATATACGTCAATTTTTAGGATTGGCTGGTTACTACAGAAGATTCATCCAAGATTTCTCCAAAATTGCAAAACCCTTGACTGCATTAACGCATAAAGGGAAGAAATTCGAATGGAAGGATGAACAAGAGAAGGCGTTTCAATTATTGAAGAAAAATCTAACTACGGCACCTATATTGTCATTGCCTGAAGGGAATGATGATTTTGTGACTTATTGTGATGCATCAAAGCAAGGTCTCGGTTGTGTATTAATGCAACGAACGAAGGTGATTGCTTATGCGTCTAGACAATTGAAGATTCACGAACAAAATTATACGACGCATGATTTGGAATTAGGCGCGGTTGTTTTTGCATTAAAGACTTGGAGGCACTACTTATATGGGGTCAAAAGTATTATATATACCGACCACAAAAGTCTTCAACACATATTTAATCAGAAACAACTGAATATGAGGCAGCGTAGGTGGATTGAATTGTTGAATGATTACGACTTTGAGATTCGTTACCACCCGGGGAAGGCAAATGTGGTAGCCGACACCTTGAGCAGGAAGGACAGAGAACCCATTCGAGTAAAATCTATGAATATAATGATTCACACTAACCTTACTACTCAAATAAAGGAGGCGCAACAAGGAGTTTTAAAAGAGGGAAATTTAAAGGATGAAATACCCAAAGGATCGGAGAAGCATCTTAATATTCGGGAAGACGGAACCTGGTATAGGGCTGAAAGGATTTGGGTACCAAAATTTGGAGATATGAGAGAAATGGTACTTAGAGAAGCTCATAAAACCAGATATTCAATACATCCTGGAACGGGGAAGATGTACAAGGATCTCAAGAAACATTTTTGGTGGCCGGGTATGAAAGCCGATGTTGCTAAATATGTAGGAGAATGTTTGACGTGTTCTAAGGTCAAAGCTGAGCATCAGAAACCATCAGGTCTACTTCAACAACCCGAAATCCCGAAATGGAAATGGGAAAATATTACCATGGATTCATCACTAAATTGCCAAGGACTGCAAGTGGTTTTGATACTATTTGGGTAATAGTTGATCGTCTCACCAAATCAGCACACTTCCTGTCAATAAGAGAAGATGACAAGATGGATAAGTTAGCACGACTGTATTTGAAGGAAGTCGTCTCCAGACATGGAATACCAATCTCTATTATCTCTGATAGGGATGGCAGATTTATTTCAAGATTCTGGCAGACATTACAGCAAGCATTAGGAACTCGTCTAGACATGAGTACTGCCTATCATCCACAAACTGATGGGCAGAGCAAAAGGACGATACAAACGTTTGAAGACATGCTACGAGCATGTGTTATTGATTTCGGAAACAGTTGGGATCGACACCTACCGTTAGCAGAATTTTCCTACAACAACAGTTATCATTCTAGTATTGAGATGGCGCCGTTTGAGGCACTTTATGGTAGAAAGTGCAGGTCTCCGATTTGTTGGAATGAAGTGGGGGATAGACAGATTACGGGTCCGGAGATAATACAAGAAACTACCGAGAAAATCATCCAAATTCAACAAAGATTGAAAACCGCCCAGAGTCGACAAAAGAGCTACGCGGACAGTAAAAGAAAAGATATAGAGTTTGAAATTGGAGAAATGGTCATGCTTAAGGTTTCACCTTGGAAAGGCGTTGTTCGATTTGGTAAACGGGGGAAACTAAATCCAAGGTACATTGGACCATTCAAGATTATAGATCGTGTCGGACCAGTAGCTTACCAACTGGAGCTACCTCAACAACTCGCAGCTGTACATAACACTTTCCACGTCTCAAATTTGAAAAAATGTTTTGCTAAAGAAGATCTCACTATTCCGTTAGACGAAATCCAAATCATTGAAAAACTTCAATTCATTGAAGAACCCGTCGAAATAATGGATCGTGAGGTTAAGAGACTTAAACAAAACAAGATACCGATTGTTAAGGTTCGATGGAATGCTCGTAGAGGACCCGAGTTCACCTGGGAGCGTGAAGATCAGATAAAGAAGAAATACCCGCATTTATTTTCAGAAGATACGTCAACACCTCCAACTGCTTAAAATTTCAGGACGAAATTTATTTAACAGGTAGGTACTATAGTGACCCGAAATTTTCCATGTTTATATATATATTAAATGAAATTGTTATTTACATGATTATGTGTTTCCAACATGTTAAGCAATCAAACTTGTTAAGACTTGATTAATTGAAATAGGTTTCATATAGACAATTGACCACCCAAGTTGACCGGTGATTCACGAACGTTAAAACTTGTAAAAACTATACGATGACATATATATGGTTATATATATAGTTAACATGATTTTATTATAAGTATGTATCTCATTAGGTATTTTAACAATGAGTTATATACATAAAAATGAGACTATTAATTTAAGAAACTCGAAAACGATATATATAACGAATGTCGTTATAACAACGTCTTACTAGGTACATATGAATCACATTAAGATATTGATACACTTGGTTAATTATGTTAAATGATAAGTAAATATATTATTAAGTGTATTAACAATGAAATACATATGTAAAAATAAGACTACTAACTTAATGATTTCGAAACGAGACATATATGTAACGATTATCATTGTAACGACATTTAACTGTATATATATCATACTAAGATATATTATATATCATAATATCATGATAATATAACAATTTAACATCTCATTTGTTATAATAAACAATGGGTTAACAACATTCAACAAGATCGTTAACCTAAAAGTTTCAAAACAACATTTACATGTAACGACTAATGATGACTTAACGACTCAGTTAAAATGTATATACATGTAGTGTTTTAATATGTATTCATACACTTTTGAAAGAATTCAAGACACTTATCAAAATACTTCTACTTAACAAAAATGCTTACAATTACATCCTCGTTCAGTTTCATCAACAATTCTACTATGCACCCGTATTCGTACTCGTACAATATACAGCTTTTAGATGTATGTACTATTGGTATATACACTCCAATTATCAGCTCTTAGCAGCCCATGTGAGTCACCTAACACACGTGGGAAACATAATTTGGCACCTAGCATGAAATATCTCATAAAATTACAAAAATATGAGTAATCATTCATGACTTATTTACATGAAAACAAAATTACATATCCTTTATATCTAATCCATACACCAACGACCAAAAACACCTACAAACAATTTCATTCTTCAATTTTCTTCATCTAATTGATCTCTCTGAAGTTATATCTTCAAGTTCTAAGTGTTCTTCATAAATTCCAAAAGTTCTAGTTTCATAAAATCAAGAATACTTCCAAGATTGCAAGTTTACTTCCAAGTTTTCTAAATCCATTCCAAGTAATCATCCAAGATCAAGAAACCTTTGTTACTTACAGTAGGTTATCTTTCTAATACAAGGTAATAATTATATTCAAACTTTAATTCAATTTCTATAACTATAACAATCTTATTTCGAGTGGAAATCTTACTTTAAATTGTTTTCGTGTCATGATTCTGCTTCAAGAACTTTCAAGCCATCCAAGGATCCTTTGAAGCTAGATCCATTTTTCTCATATCCAGTAGGTTTATCCAAGGAACTTGAGGTAGTAATGATGTTCATAACATCATTCGATTCATACATATAAAGCTATCTTATTCGAAGGTTTAAACTTGTAATCACTAGAACATAGTTTAGTTAATTCTAAACTTGTTCGCAAATAAAAGTTAATCCTTCTAACTTGACTTTTAAAATCAACTAAACACATGTTCTATATCTATACGATATGCTAACTTAATGATTTAAAACCTGGAAACACGAAAAACACCGTAAAACCGGATTTACGCCGTCGTAGTAACACCGCGGGCTGTTTTGGGTTAGTTAATTAAAAACTATGATAAACTTTGATTTAAAAGTTGTTATTCTGTAAAAATGATTTTTATTATGAACATGAAACTATATCCAAAAATTATGGTTAAACTCAAAGTGAAAGTATGTTTTCTAAAATGGTCATCTAGACGTCGTTCTTTCGACAGAAATGACTACCTTTACAAAAATGACTTGTAACTTATTTTTCCGAGTATAAACCTATACTTTTTTTGTTTAGATTCATAAAATAGAGTTCAATATGAAACTATAGCAATTTGATTCACTCAAAACGGATTTAAAATGAAGAAGTTATGGGTAAAACAAGATTGGATAATTTTTCTCATTTTATCTACGTGAAAATTGGTAACAAATCTATTCCAACCATAAATTAATCAACTTGTATTGTATATTATGTAATCTTGAGATACCATAGACACGTATACAATGTTTCGACCTATCATGTCGACACATCTATATATATTTCGGAACAACCATAGACACATTATATGTGAATGTTGGAGTTAGCTATACAGGGTTGAGGTTGATTCCAAAATATATATAGTTTGAGTTATGATCAATACTGAGATACGTATACACTGGGTCTTGGATTGATTCAAGATAATATTTATTGATTTATTTCTGTACATCTAACTGTGGACAACTAGTTTTAGGTTACTAACGAGGACAGCTGACTTAATAAACTTAAAACATCAAAATATATTAAAAGTGTTGTAAATATATTTTGAACATACTTTGATATATATGTATATATTGTTATAGGTTCGTGAATCAACCAGTGGCCAAGTCTTACTTTTCGACGAAGTAAAAATCTGTGAAAGTGAGTTATAGTTCCACTTTTAAAATCTAATATTTTTGGGATGAGAATACATGCAGGTTTTATAAATGATTTACAAAATAGACACAAGTACATGAAACTACATTCTATGGTTGAATTATCGAAATCGAATATGCCCCTTTTTATTAAGTCTGGTAATCTAAGAATTAGGGAACAGACACCCTAATTGACGCGAATCCTAAAGATAGATCTATTGGGCCTAACAAACCCCATCCAAAGTACCGGATGCTTTAGTACTTAGAAATTTATATCATATCCGAAGGGTGTCCCGGAATGATGGGGATATTCTTATATATGCATCTTGTTAATGTCGGTTACCAGGTGTTCACCATATGAATGATTTTTATCTCTATGTATGGGATGTGTATTGAAATATGAAATCTTGTGGTCTATTGTTACGATTTGATATATATAGGTTAAACCTATAACTCACCAATATTTTTGTTGACGTTTAAAGCTTGTTTATTCTCAGGTGAATACTAAGAGCTTCCGCTGTTCCATACTAAAATAAGGACAAGATTTGGAGTCCATGTTTGTATGATATTGTGTAAAAACTGCATTTAAGAAACTGATTTTGATGTAACATATTTGTATTGTAAACCATTATGTAATGGTCGTGTATAAACAGGATATTTTAGATTATAATTATTTGATAATCTATGTAAAGATTTTTAAACCTTTATTTATGAAATAAAGGTTATGGTTTGTTTTAAAAATGAATGCAGTCTTTGAAAAACGTCTCATATAGAGGTCAAAACCTCACAACGAAATCAATTAATATGGAACGTTTTTAATCAATAAGAACGGGACATTTCATGTTATATATAACGAGACGATAATTTATAGAAGCAAATGACCAAAACATTCAAATGATTAAGTTACACTTTGAGTGGGATAGTTTTTCATTGATTTGAGTCTTGTTATGTATAAAGGTACGTTACACAAAACATAAAGTATTAGTTTTCTAAGCGTACGAAAATGAGTTCGAGGAACCGAAAATGGGACTTAAGACGAGTGCCAACGTACGAGACTTCGGAACAAAACCTACAAGTTAACTATGCACATGAATATAATATATATATATATATATATAATTATATAAATTAAATAAATGCATATATTATTATATATTTTACGAGTGTCGGTAGCCAAAAATTAATGGAACATGGGCTGTAAAGGTGACCCATGCGATCGCATGGGATTTACACCATGGAGCCATGCGATCGCATGGCAGTGTGTATCTGGCCAACTTCTATAAATTGATCGAGTTCAGTTTATCCTCACACACACTCACATAACTATCCATCTATCTCTGAATTATAATTATTATTAATTACATTATTATTATTATTATTATTATTATTATTATTATTATTATTATTATTATTATTATTATTATTATTATTATTATTATTATTATTATTATTATTATTATTATTATTATTATTATTCTTATTATAATAATTATATATATTAAAATATTATTAAGATAAGATATTATTATTATTATAACATTTGTATTACTATAAAATATTATTATTTATTATCAAGATTATTATTATCATTAGTAAATATAAATATTGCTATTATTATTATATTATTATTAATATTAAAAATAATTAATATTATTATAAAATAATAAATTTTTACTTATTATTATTATTATCAATATTATTTTATCAAATGATTAGGTGATACAAAGATATTTTTATCAATTTCATTTTTATAATATTAAGTGAACTTTATAAATTTTATTACTTAAGATATAAAAGTATATTTTTATCAGATATAAATTTTAACATAAATTTTTATTAATAAAAGACTAGTATTATTTACTCTAATAAAATCTGTTAAATATATTTAAATATATAAAATGACCATATTTAAGTTATATAATAAACACATATAGATCTTAGAAAGTCATTTTGGATCAAACTGATTTTTATTGACTTTTGCATATCGATCTCAAGCATTAGGATTGTGATATACTATGACTTGACCTAAATTGTTAGACAGATATTGACCATGATATATATATATATATATATATATATATATATATATATATATATATATATATATATATATATATATATATATATATATATATATATATATATATATATATATATACTTAATATAGGTTCGTGAATTCGAGGCCAACCCTGCACTTGTTCAGTGCCGTCATATGCTTAATTGTTACGAAATACAGTATTGTGAGTTTCATTACTCCCTTTTTATATATATTTTTGGGACTGAGAATACATACGCTGCTTTTATAACTGTTTTACGAAATAGACACAAGTACTTGAAACTACATTCTATGGTTGAATTATTATACTGGATATCACTCTTTTAGCTTGGTAGCCTAAGAATTTGGGAACATACCCCCAAATTGACGCGAATCCTGAAGATAGATCTATGGACTTTGACACGTCCCATCCGGGTTACGGATGCTTTAGTACTTCAAGTTTATATACAGATGAGTGTACCTATATATTGGGGATATTCTAGATGCATTTTTTAATGTCGGTTACCAGGTGTTCACCATATGAATGATTTTTAATTCGCAGGTTATGCGTACTATTTTGTACTCGGGTTACGTGTACAATCATATATCTGAAATCTTGTGGTCTATTAAAATGATGGAAATGAATGTTTATGATAACTAATGAATTCACCAACCTTTTGGTTGACACTTGAAAGCCTGTTTATTCTCAAGTTTGAAAGAAATCTTCCGCTGTGCATTTGCTCATTTTAGAGATATTACTGGGAGTCATTCATGACATATTTCAAAAGACGTTGCATTCGAGTCGTTGAGTTCAACAAGATTATTATTAAGTCATTTATAGTTTGGATATATTATGGAATGATATGCATGCTTATCAACTTTTGAGGATATGAAAGTTTGTCTTTTAAAAATGAATGCAATGTTTGTAAAATGTATTATTTAGAGGTTAATACCTCGCAATGAAATCAACAATTGTAATTCATCTATAATCGATATGAACGGGTTGTTAAAGTTGGTATCAGAGCTGTGGTCTTAGTGAATCAGGTCTTGCATTAGTGTGTCTAACTGATAGTTGTTAGGATGCATTAGTATTTCTGGACTTCGACCGTGTGACGACCCGGAAATTTCCGACTAAATTTAAACTTAATCTTCATACGAATTCAACAAGATAAGCAAAGTATGTAATGTGGAAGTCTCAAAAAGTTCTAATTTATGTTTATACATTCATTTAACCCATGACTATTTTCAACGATTCACGAACCTTTAATTGTAAACAGAAATGTAAAAATAAATAATTACATATGTAAAGAATTATATTAAATATATCAATAAACCATTATGTAAATTAGTTATTATAAAAGATAATTTTAAATATCTAAAACTTATTACTTTAATTAGATGGGGCATATTGGATATAAATGGTTTCAAATATAATCTATCAAGGTTATCAAAGTATTAAGGGTGTAATATTACATTTTGAGTTTAATTATTTAATATATATAATTAGTTATCTAATTAATATTTAATAACAAATTGTATATATATATATATATATATATATATATATATATATATATATATATATATATATATATATATATATATATATATATATATATATGAATTCTATTCATAAGTATTATTAAATTGTAATATATACATATTAAATATTCAATAAAGGTTGTAAAATAATATATGATAGGATAATACTACATAACTAATAAAATGTAATATATTAAATGTAAATTACAAATTAAATATATAATTGTTACATTAATATTATTATTACTTACATTAATAATATCAATATTAAAATCAGTATTAATCATATTATAATTTTCAAATGATAATATAGGAAAGTTGAGACATATAAATTGTTATGATATTATTATTATTATTACTCTTATTATTGTACTTATTATTATTATTATTATTAAGTATTACTTTGATATTATTATCATTATATAATTATTATCTTTATTATTATTATTAATATAAATGTTAAGTATTTATATTTGTATTATTATTAGAATGTCCCTTCATATAATTAATTATTAATTATTAATAAAATTCATAAATAAATCGTAGATAAGGAAATTGGAAACAGAATCTAAATCACGTATCAATTAAACTGTATCTGATTTTGTTATTGGTCCCTTAGTTTGATACATGTCGATATCTATGAACATTACAGAGCCAAAATTAGTTAACCATCAATCTCACTTATATTTATTTTATTATTATTTATCTGCATATTATTCTGTCTGATATATATATATATATATATATATATATATATATATATATATATATATATATATATATATATATATATATATATATATATATATATATATATATATATATATATATATAAATCTAAGGATCGATTACTCAGTAAATAAGACAATCCATTTAATTTTCCTCCTTCATTTACAAATTTTAACAGCAAACGTATGATTTTATCTGTTAAGATAAACATAAATTTTTTTTAAATAAAATCGTATGTATTTGTTTGTATAACTTTTTGCTCATAATTCGATTTCGAATATATTTTAAAAATCTGGAATTGCAGTCTTGTTAGGATTAAATCAACGAAACTATCTGCAAATTTTCGTGTTCCAATTCCTCTTTTTGATTGTTAATTCGAGAGTCAAAGTTTTAAATCAAAAAGTCAATGAAATTGTTCTTCGTAAAAATTTGAATCGATGTTGATGTTTTAAATTCAATTGATTTTTCAAAGAGTTACTAGGAATGGATTAAAATCTATTTCATGAAGAAATCAGTAACTGAAACTTGTTTAAAATCAAAATCAATAAATTTTTTTTTAAACTACCGATAACAGCAAGCTGGGTAATTCAATTTTTTTGTTGTTGTTGCTGTTTTCAATTAAAAATAAACGTTTGATATTGTTTTTGATTTGTTTGGAAGAATATAAATCGTTGCTTGATGTCTGAGGATATTTTATGAATCGAATAAACTGATGGAGAAGAAGGAGATGATAGCTTACGATATAGGTGTTAAGTAAATTTGATTTGCGTATTAATCAGAAAAACGTGGTAGTCCAGATGGTTTGTGTTGGTGACGGGTTTCGAGAGGTCCCGGGTTCGAGTCCGGGTTGATGCAATTCTTTTTATAAAAGCTTGGGAGGTAGTTCTTTTTATGAAAATTATATTTATTATTAGTATTATTATTATTATTATTATTATTATTATTATTATTATTATTATTATTATTATTATTATTATTATTATTATTATTATTATTATTATTAATGTTATCATTATTATTATTATTATCATTATTATTACGATCATTATTATTATTATTTCTAAGTAATTGTTATTATTGTTATTATTATTATTACGATCATTAACATTATTATTGCTAGTATTATCATTCAAAAATGTATTAGTATTATCATTACTAATCTTATTGATATTATTATTATTATAATTAGTGCATTATGATTATTAGTATTATTTTTATTATTAATACAAGAATTAGTTACCTATTATTATTATTAATACCATAACTCTAGTTACAATTATAATTATTATTAACAAAAGTATTTTATTAAGATTACCAATAATAATAAGATTGTTATAATTATTATTATCAAAAGTAAGTATTACTATGAAGTAATAGGATTATTAATATCATCATTATTAATTACCAAAAACTACCCGTTTTAACAAATAATTATTTTGTACACAAAGTACACTTAATACATATACACTAATTATAATAATATTTCATAAAATCATATACCAAACATATTATATTTTTTTAAATAAATACTTTCATGCAATAAACTATTGAATTTATCATTTAATACTAACCATAGATATATATAGATATTAGTTATTTTAATCACATATAACTAAATGTATAGATAAAAATTAATTTTAATTATATATACAAAATATACAAATATAACATACGATATATTATATATAAATAAAGTATATATTTAAATAGATTTTAGTATAACTTCTATATAACAAAACATATATAAAAATCTATATAATTAATGATTGAAATTATGAGATTTCTATTAAATGTTTAAATAGATTTACAATTAATATAGGATCGTGAATCCGAGGCCAACCCTGCATGGTTCAGTTGTTTAATGTCGTTATATGTATTTTTACTACAAAATACATTAGGTGAGTTTCATTTGCTCCCTTTTACTCTTTACGTTTTTCGGGCTGAGAATACACGCAAATGCTTTATTAACTATTTTACAATATTTATATGCGTGAGTTCTTTTGATTCCCTTTCACTCTTTATATTTTTGGGACTGAGAATACATGCGCTTTTATAAATGTTTGACGAAATAGACACAAGTAATTGAAATTACGTTCTATGGTTGAATGATCGAAACTGAATATGCCCCTTTTTAGCCTAGTAATCTAAGAATTAGGGAACAGACACCCTAATTGACGCGAATCCTAAAGATAGATCTATCGGGCCCAACAAGCCCCATCCAAAGTACCGGATGCTTTAGTACTTCGAAATTTATATCATGTTCGAAGGAGGATCCCGGAATGATGGGGGATATTCTTATATGCACATTGTGAATGTCGGTTACCAGGTGTTCAATCCATATGAATGATATTTTTGTCTCTATGCATGGGACGTATGTTTATGAGAAATGGGAATATGAAACCTTGTGGTCTATTAAAAATTATGAAATGATTATTTATGTTAAACTAATGAACTCACCAACCTTTTGGTTGACACTTGAAAGCATGTTTATTCTCAGGTATGAAAGAAATCTTCCGCTATGCATTTGCTCATCTTAGAGATATTACTTGGAGTCATTCAGGACATATTTCGAAAGACGTTGCATTCGAGTCATTGAGTTCATCAAGATTTTTATTAAGTCAATTATAGTTAGATATATTATGAAATAGTATACATGCCGTCAACTATCATTGAAATGAAAGTTTGTCTTTTCAAAAATGAATGCAATGTTTGTAAAATGTATCATATAGAGGTCAAGTACCTCGCGATGTAATCAACTGTTGTGAATCATTTATAATCGATATGGACTTCGTTCGGATGGATTAGGACGGGTCTCTACAGTTGGTATCAGAGCGGTGGTCTTAGCGAACCAGGTCTTGCATTAGTGAGTCTAACTGATAGTCGTTAGGATGCAATAGTGAGTCTGGACTTCGACCGTGTCTGCATGTCAAAAGTTTTGCTTATTATTTTTGTCGGAAATCATCTGCTTATCATCCTTAGGAAATTACCTGCTCATTATTCTTAGTCTAGACACGTTTTACTACCTTGACTGCATGAATAATGTATAGACAAAATTCATATCTTAGCGTATCTGTTACTGTAGACTTTATCTGACACGTTTCCTTAATTTTCTCCATAATCTACGGGATCTTCTGTACTATATTAGAAATTCTATATAATTAGAATATTATCCGATAACCGAAAATCATTTCATATCGAAAATCCTCTAACAAATCATAAGAGATGGATCCTACACCTAGCTTAGATTCCATTAGTTCCGAAAGCGATTTCGAGATGTATATTGAAGCAGACTCAGAAGTCAATGAACCAGAAGTGCCTCAACCATTTAGTTATTTTTCTTTCTGGAGGAGATGGGGGTGGGTCCGAGACTTACTCACTCGATGGAGAAATGAAGAAGGCGAGCCCTACCGCGAACCAAACTTACCTCCTAACATCGGAGAAAACGATGTACTCACCGGTGAACCTATGTGCAACACTGTATTCACTCTTCTTGCTAAAGTTTTTTACCTCGAAGATCGCGTTACTGCAATCTCAGAAAATATTCAACCTCTACTTCTAAATACCAATCGAAGGGGAATATTAGAAGTAGTTAGGGAACTTCGAATTGATAATCAAGATCTATTGAGTCAGATGAGTGGATGGATAGAAATGATAGAGGGTAGGATAGAAACCTTGACAAGAATGGTACGTGAGCTACAAGCTATACTTACTACACCAACATCATCACCAATCTCAGCACCAATAACACTTGTAGCACCGACAGCAACAGTAGCACCATCAGCAGCATCAGCAGCATAACCAGTACCAACAACAACAAGATCATCACACGTCTCAACCTCGCAATCTATACCTCAAACATAATCATCGTTCTACGAATCGTTCTACATAAACTATCTTCGTCCTTTGTGATGATTATGTAATCTCTAATGTTTTAGAGATTATGTAATCTAGTTCTAGCCGTAAATCTGATGAGTTTAATATTACATTGACTCATTAAATCCATGATTATGTCTGAAGAAAATATATATGTAAATATGTTTTCATAAAGATTGTAATTAAAATTTTTATTGTGCAAACTGTTAATGGTGAAAATATTTTAACGGGTAGGTAATACCCGAGGAATATTTAGATTTCGCATTAATAAGTTACACTGTACATTCTACGAATCTGATTCAACTGTTATTTACTATCCTACTTACAACCACAGCTATACGAATCCGTTCACCACAAAATAACCTTTTTCATTCAATTTTATATTTGGATTTTGACCTATCAAAATCCAACAAGTGGCATAATGAAGAAATAATGAACACAATAAAAATTGATTAGAAACAGACTAATTGACAATATGAAATTTTGTTAAGAAACCACGCTAACAAAATCCTAGCTAACTGTTCCTAGCTAACTGTTAATTCCATATCACATTTTATTTATCGCAATTTAGTTATCGCAATTTATTTTATCGCAATTTTAATTCTCGCAATTTTATTTATTGTCATTTAATTTCTGTTATTTACTTTACGCACTTTATTTATCGTCATTTATTTTCTGTAATTATTTTTACGCACATTAAATATCGGGGCACGTATACAAGGTTTTGACATGTCATATCGACACATCTATATATATTATTTGGAATCACCATAGACACTCTATATGCAGTAATGATCGAGTTCTCTATACAGGGTTGAGGTTGATTCTTAAATAATATATATACTTTGAGTTGTGATCGAGTCTGAGACATGTACACGGGTCACGATACGTATTAATCAATTCGAATATTATATATTAAACTATATATGAATTATTAGACTGTTAACTGTGACTGTGGACTATCGACTGTAGACGAATAATATTAGACAATTAAATTGGATTAAAATACTGATTATGACATATGAAACTAAATAATTCTTCAAGTTTGCCACTTGATTTCACCCTAAATCCTCATTTGTATCTTGACGATTACAATCTGTGTCCAAACCTTTCATAATTCTTGAAAACACCTCAATCGAGAGGATGAACCAACCGCATTTCATCTACGGAAGAAAAGATTGATGCATATAGTTATACACCTGAAAATACTCGGAACCTGAGTAAACGTTTAACACGTATCTGTGCTAACTCCTTTGGCGTTGTTATTATCGAAAATAACTCTGCAATCCCTTTCCAAACTTGCCAATTTTGTCATAGCTCCAGCAAATTAATTTCGACTTTTCGTTCGAAACAACCATATCATTACCTTGATATATATGCGTACTCTTTTATTGTTATCGGGGAACCGTTTATATTCCACCACATTAGTAGTAAACTTACCAGCAACCTCATTGCTTCTTGGTTTAAATCTCTCCGATAAATCATTATATTTATTCATTGAAACCTTATCATATACTCATCCGCATCTTGTAACGAGAACTGTCATACCAATTATCGGGAGTCCGCAATCAGTACTTTGAAAACGCACAACATATCTACATCAACAGTTATATGTATAACTGTTATCTTCTAGAATTATGGTCTTTTATTCTGAAATTCAGAACAGCACTCAGTCTACAAATCAATACTTTAAATGTTGAAAAAGTTGAATGAAGCAGCAGAAACTGTAAACAACCGTAAACGACCTTAGTCGTCGGAAGTTTGATGATAAAGAATAATATGTTGGAAAAGCTCAGAAACGTTGGAACTGGAAAACGGATAGAGTTAATCATGAAGGAGACCAAGAAAAAATACAAGGACCATACCTTATATTCAAAGAATCCAGATAATTCTGGATCCGTTGAAATCTTTAGAGAATATCTTGCCCCGAAGTCATGTTAAAATCTTGCGAAAAAATCTTTCTCCATCAACCATCGAACTTAGAAATTCTAAAATATCATCATCAATATCTTTGATATTTCTGAGGATATTTTCATAAATATTCTCGTCCGAAATTATATACCTCTTCGTGCTTCCTGTGTATCATTATATTGGAAACATTCAAGAGAAAATATAGTACCGAAAAGCAGATTATGCGAAACTATGAAGAAAGCCGTGGACAAATCACAAAGAATAAGTTTGACTTCAAAGAATCCAAATGATTCAATGTCTGCTAAAGTCTTTAGCGAATATCTTGCTCTTCACTCTAAACCCTTGCAGATAATAATTTCTATCATCCGCTGATCTTAGATATTCCGAGATATTATCGTATCTTTCATTATAAATATCCTCCATAATTCTGGAGATATTTTTATAACTATTCTTATCTGAAATCATTAATCTCTTCGTGCTATCAGTATTACATCATATAGAAACTATTAGTTTCTATATTCTGTAAACTTTCAAGCTTAAAATATGAATGTTATTGAAGTAATGTTGGGAACTGATGCATGAGTTAGCATAATATAATGACACTTGATCAACGTGATTATATTACAGTAAGTCATGCTGAGTTCTAATGGGACGTGATGATTCACAGATCATAACGTCCTCATGTGCCATGTTACATAACTCTTTCATTCTACTTAACTCCTGAACAAATCAAGAAAATGTATTCTTGATGGTTCAATCATCTGTGATGTTGATAAATTTGAAAATCAAATCGTGCTATCACGTTCCTTCCTGCTTAGAACATTATAATCATTCGAAACTCTATATCTATGAATTCTGGACCATTACAAGAGATGCCCAATCGCAAGAAGAAGAAACGAAGGGACAAAATCTCCGAAATAGAAATTGGAGTATAAATCACAGCAAATAGGAGATAGCATTAACTGTGGATGACAATGATTATAGAAGACAGAAGCAGGAACTTCGAAGTATAATAGGAAATATAAAGTCCAATAACAACACGCAGGTTACAAATGGTGGATATTAATATGAATAGCAATATAAAGACACGGTATAATTAAGAATAGTATCACCCCAAGGTAATAGTAGATGTAAACAGATTTTTCTGGTGTAAGATTGAAAAGAAGGATGACAGAAATGATAATTAGGAAAATATCAAGGATTAGAAAGGGATTAAGCATTTTCACAAATCTTTTGGATGTATGAACTAAGAAAGAAAGTATAGGAATGGTGAGAATAATAGAACGAAAGAGCTTAATTTATAATGAAAATATCAGACAGAGAAATCGAGGCAGATCACCGTATTTAATTATAGAGATCTTAATTTTTCTTATTCGCCGAAGAATCAAATCTTTTAGAGTTCGAAGATTTTCTTTAAATTCCTTGAATTTCTGAATTCAGCCCTCTACATCAAAAGTTAAGACGCACCTTATTTTCTAAATTTAGCCTCGTATACGTCGAAAGTTATGACGAACTTTATTTTCTCATTTCACTCTTTTGCGATAACTTTACTCGTACGCTTCTCAATAATCGAATTATTTTATCTATATTATTCAATAATGATAAAACTCTATTTATCAGCTCATATTCGTCGGGAAAACATATTTATTGTTAGCCATGATGACCTCACTCAAATTTCAGGATGAAATTTCTTTAACGGGTAGGTACTGTGATGACCCGGAAATTTCCGACTAAATTTAAACTTAATCTTCATACGAATTCAACACGATAAGCAAAGTCTGTAATGTGGAAGTCTCAAAAAGTTCTAATTTGTGTTCATACATTCATTTAACCCATGACTATTTTCAACGATTCACGAACCTTTAATTGTAAACAGAAATGTAAAAATAAATAATTACATATGTAAAGAATTATATTAAATATATCAATAAACCATTATGTAAATTAGTTATTATAAAAGATAATTTTAAATATCTAAAACTTATTACTTTAATTAGATAGGGCATATTGGATATAAATGGTTTCAAATATAATCTATCAAGGTTATCAAAGTATTAAGGGTGTAATATTACATTTTGAGTTTAATTATTTAATATATATAATTAGTTATCTAATTAATATTTAATAACAAATTGTATATATATATATATATATATATATATATATATATATATATATATATATATATATATATATATATATATATATATATATATATATATATATATATATATATATATATATATATATATATATATGAATTCTATACATAAGTATTATTAAATTGTAATATATACATATTAAATATTTAATAAAGGTTGTTAAATAATATATGATAGGATAATACTACATAATTAATAAAATGTAATATATTAAATGTAAATTACAAATTAAATATATAATTGTTACATTAATATTATTATTACTTACATTAATAATATCAATATTAAAATCAGTATTAATCATATTATAAGTTTCAAATGATAATATAGGAAGGTTGATACATATAAATTGTTATGATATTATTATTATTATTACTCTTATTATTGTACTTATTATTATTATTATTATTATTAAGTATTACTTTGATATTATTATCATTATATAATTATTATCTTTATTATTATTATTAATATTAATATTAAGTATTTATGTTTGTATTATTATTAGAATGTCTCTTCATATAATTAATAAGTTGATATAAATATAGTAGTACAGATATAATATATTGATAAATACAATTATATATTTATTAAATACATAGACAGATATATACAGTTATATATACGCAGTTATATACAGATATATATTTTAGGAAAAATCAGTATTTATTTTACTTATATTATTATTATTAATATAATTATAATTATTAATTATTAATAAAATTCATAAATAAATCGTAGATAAGGAAATTGGAAACAGAATCTAAATCACGTATCAATTAAACTATATCTGATTTTGTTATTGGTCCCTTAGTTTGATACATGTCGGTATCCATGAACATTACAGAGCTAAAATTAGTTAACCATCAATCTCACTTATATTTATTTTATTATTATTTATCTGCATATTATTCTGTCTGATATATATATATATAAATCTAAGGATCGATTACTCAGTTAATAAGATGATCCATTTAACTTTCCTCCTTCATTTACAAATTTTAACAGCAAACGTATGATTTTATCTGTTAAGATAAACATAAATTTTTTTTTAAATAAACTCGTATGTATCTGTTTGTATAACTTTTTGCTCATAATTCGATTTCGAATATATTTTAAAAATCTGGAATTGCAGTCTTGTTAGGATTAAATCAACGAAACTATCTGCAAATTTTCGTGTTCCAATTCCTCTTTTTGATTGTTAATTCGAGAGTCAAAGTTTTAAATCAAAAAGTCAATGAAATTGTTCTTCGTAAAAATTTGAATCGATGTTAATGTTTTAAATTCAATTGATGTTTCAAAGAGTTTCTAGGAATGGATTGAAATCTATTTCATGAAGAAATCAGTAACTAAAACTTGTTTAAAATCAAAATCAATAAATATTTTTTTTAAACTACCGATAACAGCAAGCTGGGTAATTCATTTTTTTTTGTTGTTGCTGTTTTCAATTAAAAATAAACGTTTGATATTGTTTTTGATTTGTTTGGAAGAATATAAATCATTGCTTGATGTCTGAGGATATTTTATGAATAGAATAAACTGATGGAGAAGAAGGAGATGATAGCTTATGATATAGGTGTTAAATAAATTTGATTTGCGTATCAATCAGAAAAACGTGGTAGTCCAGATGGTTTGTATTGGTGACGGGTTTCGAGAGGTCCCCGGTTCGAGTCCGGGTTGATGCAATTCTTTTTATAAAAGCTTGGGAGGTAGTTCTTTTTATGAAAATTATATTTATTATTAGTATTATTATTATTATTATTATTATTATTATTATTATTATTATTATTATTATTATTATTATTATTATTATTATTATTATTATTATTATTATTATTATTTTTAATGTTATCATTATTATTATTATTATCATTATTATTACTATCATTATTATTATTATTTCTAAGTAATTGTTATTATTGTTATTATTATTAAAGAAGTGATTATTAATATAATTTAGGATATTAACATTATTATTGCTAGTATTATCATTCAAAAATGTATTAGTATTATCATTACTAATCTTATTGATATTATTATTATTATTATTATTATTATTATTATTATTATTATTATTATTATTATTAGTGCATTATGATTATTAGTATTATTTTTATTATTAATACAAGAATTAGTTACCTATTATTATTATTAATACCATAACTCTAGTTACAATTATAATTATTATTAACAAAAGTATTTTATTAAGATTACCAATAATAATAAGATTGTTATAATTATTATTATCAAAAATAAGTATTACTATGAAGTAATAGGATTATTAATATCATCATTATTAATTACCAAAAACTACCCGTTTTAACAAATAATTATTTTGTACACAAAGTACACTTAATACATATACACTAATTATAATAATATTTCATAAAATCATATACCAAACATATTATATTTTTTTAAATAAATACTTTCATGCAATAAACTATTAAATTTATCATTTAATACTAACCATAGATATATATAGATATTAGTTATTTTAATCACATATAACTAAATGTATAGATAAAAATTAATTTTAATTATATATACAAAATATACAAATATAACATACGATATATTATATATAAATAAAGTATATATTTAAATAGATTTTAGTATAACTTCTATATAACAAAACATATATAAAAATCTATATAATTAATGATTGAAATTATGAGATTTCTATTAAATGTTTAAATAGATTTTACAATTGATATAGGATCGTGAATCCGAGGCCAACCCTGCATGGTTCAGTTGTTTAATGTCGTTATGTGTATTTTTACTACAAAATACATTAGGTGAGTTTCATTTGCTCCCTTTTACTCTTTAGGTTTTTCGGGCTGAGAATACATGCAAATGCTTTATTAACTGTTTTACAATATTTATATGCGTGAGTTCATTTGATTCCCTTTTACTCTTTATATTTTTAGGACTGAGAATACATGCGCTTTTATAAATGTTTGACGAAATAGACACAAGTAATTGAAATTACGTTCTATGGTTGAATGATCGAAACTGAATATGCCCCTTTTTAGTCTGGTAATCTAAGAATTAGGGAACAAACACCCTAATTGACGCGAATCCTAAAGATAGATCTATCGGGCCCAACAAGTACCATCCAAAGTACCGGATGCTTTAGTACTTCGAAATTTATATCATGTCCGAAGGAGGATCCCGGAATGATGCGGATATTCTTATATACACATTGTGAATGTCGGTTACCAGGTGTTCAATCCATATGAATGATATTTTTGTCTCTATGCATGGGACGTATGTTTATGAGAAATGGGAATATGAAATCTTGTGGTCTATTAAAAATTATGAAATGATTATTTATGTTAAACTAATGAACTCACCAACCTTTTGGTTGACACTTGAAAGCATGTTTATTCTCAGGTATGAAAGAAATCTTCCACTGTGCATTTGCTCATCTTAGAGATATTACTTGGAGTCATTCAGGATATATTTCGAAAGACGTTGCATTCGAGTCATTGAGTTCATCAAGATTTTTATTAAGTCAATTATAGTTAGATATATTATGAAATAGTATACATGCCGTCAACTATCGTTGAAATGAAAGTTTGTCTTTTAAAAAATAAATGCAATGTTTGTAAAATGTATCATATAGAGGTTAAGTACCTCGCGATGTAATCAACTGTTGTGAATCGTTTATAATCGATATGGACTTCTTCCGGATGGATTAGGATGGGTCTCTACAGACCGTGTCTGCATGTCAAAAAGTTTTGCTTATCATTCTTGTCGGAAATTACATGCTCATCATTCTTAGTCTAGACACATCTTACTGCATTGATTGCATAAATAGTGTATAGACAAAATTCATATCTTAGCGTATCTGCTAATGCATATCTTAACGTATCTGTTACTATAAACTTTGCCTGACATATTTCAAAGATTCCTCCGTAATTTATGGGATTTTGGTATTATATATACATATGTAATTTATGTATTAAAGAATACCAAATCTAAGTCTTATAATCTTCCTCATATCGAAAAATCATTTCCCTACTCCGTACGAGATGGATCCTGCAACCAGTTCCAGTTATCCGGATTCTGACAGCTATTCCGATATGGAGTTTCACTCGAGCTTTGAAAGCAGTGTGATGAGAATGGACTAACTAATTGTAACGACCCGCACTTTTTCGATCATACTATACTTATAAGATTAATATTTACATAAATTAAACCTTGCCAACATGATAAGCAATCCAAATTGTCGAGACTTATATTTCCGAAAAGAGTTTTACACAACGTTTGACCGTCTAGTTTGACCGATGATATCACGAACTATACAATATATGATAATTATACGTTTGTGTATATAAATGTATATATACATATTTAACATGATTAATAAATGTTTTAATATCTCATTTTGTATTAATAACAACAAGTTATATGTGTATTTTGAAACTACTAACTTAAGTTTTCAAAACGATAACTATACGTAACGTTATTTGACATAAATACTTAAGACATATAATGTTTATACATATATTGTATAAGTAATGTATTTAATCACTTTTAAAGACTTAAATACATAAAACCATATAAGTGTATTCACAAAAGATAGCTATATTTGAATCCTCATTCCATTTTTCACAAAATTTCTATACGTATACCTAGAGTATTTGTACCCGTATCATACCAAGCTCCTATACGTATTTACTAATAGTAAATACACATCAAAATCACCACCTAACCAGCCATTATTCATGCCATGGGAGCTAGGTAATTGAACTTGGATGCAAATAAGACTAGATACATAAAATGATAGCTTGAATTTTTGTCTCCATACCCCCCATTCACGTTTTTTTTGGTGTATATATACATGCTCATTTTGATCCATTTTTACTACCATTTTCTTATCAAAAACACACACTCTTTCTTACTCTCTAAACTCCATAAACATCCAGCAAGAAACCTTGAAGATCTATCTTCAAAAACCATACTAAAACACCATAAGAAAACCATACAAAAACACTTCAAGAAAACCCTCCAAGAACACCAACTTACTTCCAATCTTTCATCCACTTCTATCACCCTTTTGATTCTAGCTTCTTACTTCTCTCTTACAGCAACTTCATCCAAGGAACTTGAGGTAGAATCTATGTTCATAACCTTATTCGATTCATATATATATAGCTATCTTATTTTGTGGTACAAAAGTTTAACAACAAGAACATAGTTTGAATGTTTTCAAACTTGTTTGCAAACTAAATAGATCCTTCTAATTTAACTTTTAAAATACTTCAAGACATGTAACATAACTTATTTATATGTTAATTTAACAAGGTAAAACTTGGTTTTTCAAAGTATAAGTATTTTTGGAAAAATGGTCATTAAATGATTTTGTTGTAACAAAAATGTTTAACTTCATATGTTTCACTAAACTTTCACCTATGCCGTATGATTTTGAATACAAACCAAGGTATTTACAGTTCATAGTCTTAAAGAAGAACTCGATCCAAGAAGATGGCAATTTGAATCAACGAAAACGGACTTGTAACGAAGAAACTATGACCGAAACAAAATTGGTTATCCAAGACTTAATTGACTTCGGGATTCATTGGAAAAATTTACATAAAATCACATCTTTATAAGATAACATGATATTTTATATATATGTACTCATAATTCAATTTCATATGGTTCAGGATCACCCGTAAGCAACACGAGAAGATTAATCATAAGATCCCATGATTGTACGCAACACGTCATTTGACAACACCGGTACTTTATGTACGCAACACGTCATTTGACAACACCGGTACCATGGGTCAAGATTAATCTCGACCAATACATATACGATGGGGTTTTATTGATTTCGTTGGAGGTTTTATTTATTTCATTGCGGGTATATTAAACATCTAAAAATGAACCATTAAAATTGAATTACTAACATCGGACTGCTAACTACGGACTAAGGAATTATTCAAAGTATTAAAAGTATAACAAGTATATATTTATAACGTTTGTTTAAAAATGAAAACATATTGATATATTATATATGGATAGGTTCGTGATATCAACCGGAAGACCGAGTCAAAATATATATATCATCAAGACAAGAGTGAGTATATAGTCCCACTTTTAAACTCTAAATATTTCGGGATGAGAATACATGTATTTTATGTTTTACGATATGGACACAAGTAACTGAAAAATATGTTCTACGTTGAGTTGTACCACTGGCATACTTCCCTGTAGCTTGGTAACTAATATTTACAGCGGTATTGTAAACGCGAATCCTGTTGATAGATCTATCGGGCCTGACAACCCCAACCGGACTGGACGACCAGTATTCAACGGTTGCACAGTACTTCGTTTTGTGACTACACTTGGTACGGTGTAGTAAGATTTCATATTAAAGGGAATATGCGACGTGAAAATGTTAAGTATGGTTACCAAGTGCTCAACCACTTAGAATACTTTTATTAAACTGTTTATATACGAAATCTTGTGGTCTATATATATATTGCTGCCGGCATTAAACCTATATCTCACCAACTTTATGTTGACCTTTTAAAACATGTCTATTCTCAGGTGATTTCTAAAGCTTCCGCTGCATCATGTTGGATCTAACCAGGATCTTGCGTACGCATGTTTGTGTCAAAAATAAAACTGCATATCCGAGATGTTGTATTGTAAAATATGCTAGAAACCGTGTTGTTGTCATCATTTGTAAAGTTTGTAAGTCGAAGATTATCGCTAAACGTTAATCTTCTTTTTATTGTCTTAAGCTTGTAACAAAAATAATGGTTATGGTTTGTAATGTATAATATATGCAGTTTTCTTTCAAAAATGTCTCATATAGAGGTCAATACCTCGCAATGAAATCATACGTTATCTAACGCGTTCTTATGGTTAAGGACGGGTTATGACATGTGGTATCAGAGCGTTGGTCTTAGCGAACCAGGTTTGCATTAGTGTGTCTAACCGAGAAGTCGTTAGGATACATTAGTAAAGTCTGGACTTTGACCGGGTCTGATTTAAAAAAAAAAAAAAACCATTGCTTATCACTGTTGGTTAAAATTTATATGTAAATATTATGTAGTACTAATGGGTTAGTTGTTGTGTGATAGATGTCGGGCTCGAAACTTATTATCACATTCAGCGACTCCGAATCAGAACCTTCAGATTGTGTTTCAGTCATTAACATATCCGATGACGAAAGTGGTATTTTTGGGGAAGACTCACAATTTCCGGATGAACCAACTATAGAAATATCGGAAAGTGAACCCGAGGAGGAAAGTGAACCCGAAGAGGAAAGTGAACCCGAAGAAGAAAGTGAACCCGAGGAAGAAATACTAGAAATTACGAAAGAAAAATTCGATCAAGGAAAGAAACGAAAAGCGAATGAATTAGAAAATTCAAATCCCGAACTTAGTGAGAATGACGTAGCACCAATTCCACTCAACACTACCACCCCTATTCCCGCTATTCCTATTAGTGCTATCCCCGCATCTAGTTCTTCGGCTCCTCAGCCAAAACGTAGGCAGACAGCTAGGATAAGCGTTAGGCCATTCATTGGAACTAAACGCCCTAGAAAATAGACCGAACGATGCACTGCCGTATTAAGCCATGGAATCATATAATGTTTTGTATAATATTATTAGTGTGGTTTGCTTAAAGTTTGATGTAAGATAAGCATATGTAAAATAGCGAAGTATGAAATGCAATAATTTTCCATGGTTAAGTATTATTTAGATTGTAGTAATTGATTCTGTACTAAGCTATTAAGTATGAACATTAACGGGTAGGTACTACCCAAGATATAATTATAAAACGCTAATAAGAAGAAAAGGCTTTTATAATAATACCTGGTTCATATTATTAACAAGCTATAAATGTACTATAAATACACACTACATCTATAATATTCCATGTGAATAATTATTTTCTTTCATTAGGAAATGGCGCGATTGAATCGAATGACGGAACAAGAACTCGAGGAACTCATCAACCAGCGAGTGAACGATAGAATGCTATGGGTCGAAGCTGCAAGAGCTGCTGCAGTTAACCCAAATCCTCGTGTAGGATGCTCCTACAAGACGTTCCAAGCTTGCAAGCCATCATCATTCAGTGGAACGGAAGGACCGATCGGTTTAACCCGATGGATAGAAAAGATGGAGACGGTGTTCAAAATCAGTGGTTGTGATGAAAAAGACATGACCAAGTTTGCATCGTGCACTTTACAAGATAGTGCACTCACATGGTGGAAGAATTATGTGAAGGCGGTAGGAGGAGATGTAGCTTATGATACTCCATGGGAAGAATTCAAAGCAATGATAATCATCGAGTATTGTCCAAGGAATGAGGTTATTAAGTTAGAAGATGAGTTACGAAGTTTGAAGGTGGTTGGTACTGAAATCACCAACTACAATCAGCGATTCATGGAATTGGTTTTACTATGTCCTGAATTGGTTCCAACCGAAGCACGGAAGATTGAAATGTACAAAGGTGGTTTGCCCAAAAAGGTCAAGGCAAACGTTATGGCGTCGAAACCTAAGACAATTCATGAAGCTATAACCATGGCGAACGAGTTAATAGATCAGGTCATTCTGGATAAGAAAGCATCCAATACTGATGTGAAGGTATCAGGTAACAAAAGAAAGTGGAATGGAAATTATGATCGAGGTAACCAACAACAATCTTTTAAGAAACAAGAAACCATACAAGGTGCAGGTGGTGGTTCAAGCTTTGGTTATAAAGGACAAAGTCCTTTGTGCAAACGTTGTCACAAACATCACTTTGGTTACTGTAGTGTGTTGTGCACCAAATGCAATCGACAGGGACATCTTGCTGAAGATTGTAAGGCTCTCGTTACAAATGGTAACAAGACTCCTGCCACCAACGCAAATAGAACTGCTTTGGCTAACATTACTTGTTTTGGGTGTGGAAAACAAGGTCACTATAAGAGCCAGTGCCCGAATCAGAATGGCGAACCTGCACGTGGAAGAGCGTTTGTTATTAATGCTAGAGAGGCACGAGAAGACCCGGAGCTTGTTACGGGTACGTTTACCATTAATAACTTATCAGCATCTGTCTTATTTGATACTGGCGCCGATAGAAGTTACGTGTGTATAAATTTTTACACTAAATTGAATTGTTCATCATTACCTCTAGATGCTAAGTACTTGATTGAGTTAGCTAATGGTAAACTAATTAAAGCCGATAAAATTTGTCGTGATTGTGAAATAAATCTAGCCGGAGAAACGTTTAAAATCGACTTAATACCCGTAGAATTAGGAGGTTTTGATGTAATAGTCGGCATGGACTGGATGTCCAAAATAGGAGCGGAAGTTGTTTGTGCCAAGAAGGCAATTCGTATTCCTGGTAAGGATAAAATACCGGTGATGATTTATGGAGAGAAGGGTAATTCAAAGCTAAAACTCATTAGCTGTTTGAAAGCCAAGAAGTGTTTAGAAAAGGGATGTTACGCTATTTTAGCACATGTTAATAAAGTCGAAAAGAAAGAAAAGTGCATCAACGACGTGCCTGTGGCAAGAGATTTTCCTGAAGTTTTTCCGGAAGAATTGCCGGGATTACCTCCATTTAGATCGGTAGAATTTCAAATAGATTTAGTACCAGGAGCTGCACCAGTGGCTCGTGCTCCATATAGACTTGCACCGTCCGAGTTAAAAGAACTTCAAAGTCAGTTAAAAGAATTACTGGACCGTGGATTCATACGACCGAGTACTTCACCGTGGGGAGCTCCAATTTTGTTTGTTAAGAAGAAAGATGGATCTTTTAGGATGTGCATAGATTATCGTGAATTAAATAAGTTAACTATCAAGAATCGGTATCCACTACCGAGAATTGATGACTTATTTGATCAATTGCAAGGATCATGTGTTTATTCAAAAATCGACTTAAGATCGGGCTATCATCAACTACGCGTCAAAGAAGAGGACATTCCGAAAACTGCTTTTCGGACACGTTATGGTCATTACGAATTTTTGGTTATGCCGTTTGGATTGACGAATGCGCCAGCTGTATTCATGGACCTCATGAATCGAGTTTGTAGTCCGTATTTGGATAAGTTTGTTATCGTTTTCATTGATGATATTCTTATCTATTCCAAGAGTGAGCAAGAGCATGAGCAGCATTTAAGGTTGATATTAGAGTTGTTGAGAAAAGAACAGCTATACGCTAAATTTTCTAAGTGTGCTTTCTGGTTGAAAGAAGTGCAATTTCTTGGTCACGTTGTTAATAGCGAAGGAATTCAGGTTGATCCAGCAAAAACTGAAGCTATTGAAAAATGGGAGACTCCTAAGACACCAACGCAGATACGCCAATTTTTGGGTTTAGCCGGTTATTATAGAAGGTTTATTCAAGATTTTTCCCGAATAGCTAAGCCGTTGACAGCGTTAACGCAAAAAGGGAAGAAATATGAATGGACCTCGGAGCAGGAGAACGCATTTCAAATACTGAAGAAGAAGTTAACTACGGCGCCTATATTATCGTTACCAGAAGGGAACGATGATTTTGAAATATATTGTGACGCTTCGCGACAAGGTTTTGGTTGTGTTCTTATGCAACGGAAGAAAGTTATTGCATTTGCATCCCGACAATTGAAGATTCACGAGCGAAATTATACGACGCATGATCTAGAATTGGGAGCAGTCGTGTTTGCATTGAAGATGTGGAGACACTACTTGTATGGGGTTAAATTCACTGTGTTTACTGATCATAAAAGCCTTCAACATATTTTTGATCAGAAACAATTGAACATGAGGCAACGTAGGTGGGTCGAGTTAATAAACGACTATGATTGTGAAATTCGTTATCATCCCGGAAAGGCGAACGTGGTGGCCGATGCTTTAAGCAGAAAGGAACGAGAACCAATTCGAGTTCGAGCAATGAATATAAAAATTCGCATGAATCTCAACTCACAAATCAAAGAAGTTCAACGAGAAGCACTTACTAAAGAAAATAAAGGAAATGAAATATTGAAGAAGTATGAGAAGCAACTCGTTATACGGGAAGATGGAATTCGATATTTTGCAAATCGTATTTGGGTACCGAAGTTGGGTGGATTAAGGAAGTTAATATTGAACGAGGCACATAAGACAAGATACTCGATACATCCTGGAGTTGGAAAGATGTATCAAGATCTTAAGACACGTTATTGGTGGCCTAATTTAAAGACCGACGTTGCAACATATGTTGGGGAGTGTTTAACTTGTTCTAAGGTCAAAGCAGAACACCAGAAGCCGTCAGGGTTACTTCAACAACCAGAAATCCCAGAATGGAAATGGGATGGTATTACCATGGATTTCATCACAAAGTTACCAAAGACTGCCTGGGGATACGACACCATTTGGGTGATTGTTGATCGTCTCACCAAGTCTGCACATTTCTTACCTATAAAGGAAACGGATAGAATGGAGAAACTATTACGATTGTATATAAAGGAAGTTGTTTCAAGGCATGGAATACCTATTTCCATTATATCCGATCGTGATAGTAGATTTACCTCAAAATTCTGGCAATCACTACAGGAGGCACTAGGAACTCGGTTGGATATGAGTACCGCATATCATCCACAAACCGATGGACAGAGTGAGAGAACGATTCAGACTCTCGAAGACATGCTCAGGGCATGTGTGATCGATTTTGGAAACGGATGGGATAAATATCTACCGTTAGCAGAATTCTCGTATAATAATAGTTATCATGCGAGCATTGGAGCTGCGCCATTCGAAGCATTGTACGGAAGGAAGTGTAGATCTCCTATCTGTTGGAATGAAGTACGAGATCGACATTTAACTGGTCCCGAAATCATACACGAAATGACCGAGAAGATAGTACAAATCAAGGAGAGATTGAAAACAGCTCGTAGTCGCCAAAAGAGCTACGCCGATGTTCGAAGGAAACCATTAGAGTTTCAGGTCGGGGACATGGTTATGCTAAAGGTGTCACCTTGGAAAGGTGTGATACGTTTCGGCAAAAGGGGTAAACTAAACCCAAGGTACGTAGGCCCGTTCAAGATCATCGAACGCATTGGACCGGTAGCTTATCGACTCGAGTTACCGCAACAACTCGCTGGAGTACATAATACCTTTCACGTCTCAAACCTGAAGAAGTGTCTTGCAAAGGAAGACCTCACCATTCCTCTTGAAGAAATCCATGTCGACGAGAAACTACAATTCGTCGAAGAACCAATCGAAATCATGGACCGTGAAGTTAAACAGCTCAAACAGAGTAATATACCAATTGTTAAGGTTCGTTGGAATGCTAGAAGAGGTCCCGAGTTTACTTGGGAACGAGAGGATCAGATGAAGCAAAAGTATCCACACTTGTTTCTCGATGACGCAAAATAGGTACAATTTTAAAATTTCGGGACGAAATTTATTTAACGGGGAGGTAATGTAACGACCCGCACTTTTTCGATCATACTATACTTATAAGATTAATATTTACATAAATTAAACCTTGCCAACATGATAAGCAATCCAAATTGTCGAGACTTATATTTCCGAAAAGAGTTTTACACAACGTTTGACCGTCTAGTTTGACCGATGATATCACGAACTATACAATATATGATAATTATACATTTGTGTATATAAATGTATATATACATATTTAACATGATTAATAAATGTTTTAATATCTCATTTTGTATTAATAACAACAAGTTATATGTGTATTTTGAAACTACTAACTTAAGTTTTCAAAACGATAACTATACGTAACGTTATTTGACATAAATACTTAAGACATATAATGTTTATACATATATTGTATAAGTAATGTATTTAATCACTTTTAAAGACTTAAATACATAAAACCATATAAGTGTATTCACAAAAGATAGCTATATTTGAATCCTCATTCCATTTTTCACAAAATTTCTATACGTATACCTAGAGTATTTGTACCCGTATCATACCAAGCTCCTATACGTATTTACTAATAGTAAATACACATCAAAATCACCACCTAACCAGCCATTATTCATGCCATGGGAGCTAGGTAATTGAACTTGGATGCAAATAAGACTAGATACATAAAATGATAGCTTGAATTTTTGTCTCCATACCCCCCATTCACGTTTTTTTTGGTGTATATATACATGCTCATTTTGATCCATTTTTACTACCATTTTCTTATCAAAAACACACACTCTTTCTTACTCTCTAAACTCCATAAACATCCAGCAAGAAACCTTGAAGATCTAGCTTCAAAAACCATACTAAAACACCATAAGAAAACCATACAAAAACACTTCAAGAAAACCCTCCAAGAACACCAACTTACTTCCAATCTTTCATCCACTTCTATCACCCTTTTGATTCTAGCTTCTTACTTCTCTCTTACAGCAACTTCATCCAAGGAACTTGAGGTAGAATCTATGTTCATAACCTTATTCGATTCATATATATATAGCTATCTTATTTTGTGGTACAAAAGTTTAACAACAAGAACATAGTTTGAATGTTTTCAAACTTGTTTGCAAACTAAATAGATCCTTCTAATTTAACTTTTAAAATACTTCAAGACATGTAACATAACTTATTTATATGTTAATTTAACAAGGTAAAACTTGGTTTTTCAAAGTATAAGTATTTTTGGAAAAATGGTCATTAAATGATTTTGTTGTAACAAAAATGTT
This sequence comes from Rutidosis leptorrhynchoides, assembly GCF_046630445.1. Lineage (NCBI taxonomy): Eukaryota > Viridiplantae > Streptophyta > Magnoliopsida > Asterales > Asteraceae > Rutidosis > Rutidosis leptorrhynchoides. The sequence goes on from NC_092337.1 coordinate 314,436,102, forward strand.
TAACTTCATATGTTTCACTAAACTTTCACCTATGCCGTATGATTTTGAATACAAACCAAGGTATTTACAGTTCATAGTCTTAAAGAAGAACTCGATCCAAGAAGATGGCAATTTGAATCAACGAAAACGGACTTGTAACGAAGAAACTATGACCGAAACAAAATTGGTTATCCAAGACTTAATTGACTTCGGGATTCATTGGAAAAATTTACATAAAATCACATCTTTATAAGATAACATGATATTTTATATATATGTACTCATAATTCAATTTCATATGGTTCAGGATCACCCGTAAGCAACACGAGAAGATTAATCATAAGATCCCATGATTGTACGCAACACGTCATTTGACAACACCGGTACTTTATGTACGCAACACGTCATTTGACAACACCGGTACCATGGGTCAAGATTAATCTCGACCAATACATATACGATGGGGTTTTATTGATTTCGTTGGGGGTTTTATTTATTTCATTGCGGGTATATTAAACATCTAAAAATGAACCATTAAAATTGAATTACTAACATCGGACTGCTAACTACGGACTAAGGAATTATTCAAAGTATTAAAAGTATAACAAGTATATATTTATAACGTTTGTTTAAAAATGAAAACATATTGATATATTATATATGGATAGGTTCGTGATATCAACCGGAAGACCGAGTCAAAATATATATATCATCAAGACAAGAGTGAGTATATAGTCCCACTTTTAAACTCTAAATATTTCGGGATGAGAATACATGTATTTTATGTTTTACGATATGGACACAAGTAACTGAAAAATATGTTCTACGTTGAGTTGTACCACTGGCATACTTCCCTGTAGCTTGGTAACTAATATTTACAGCGGTATTGTAAACGCGAATCCTGTTGATAGATCTATCGGGCCTGACAACCCCAACCGGACTGGACGACCAGTATTCAACGGTTGCACAGTACTTCGTTTTGTGACTACACTTGGTACGGTGTAGTAAGATTTCATATTAAAGGGAATATGCGACGTGAAAATGTTAAGTATGGTTACCAAGTGCTCAACCACTTAGAATACTTTTATTAAACTGTTTATATACGAAATCTTGTGGTCTATATATATATTGCTGCCGGCATTAAACCTATATCTCACCAACTTTATGTTGACCTTTTAAAACATGTCTATTCTCAGGTGATTTCTAAAGCTTCCGCTGCATCATGTTGGATCTAACCAGGATCTTGCGTACGCATGTTTGTGTCAAAAATAAAACTGCATATCCGAGATGTTGTATTGTAAAATATGCTAGAAACCGTGTTGTTGTCATCATTTGTAAAGTTTGTAAGTCGAAGATTATCGCTAAACGTTAATCTTCTTTTTATTGTCTTAAGCTTGTAACAAAAATAATGGTTATGGTTTGTAATGTATAATATATGCAGTTTTCTTTCAAAAATGTCTCATATAGAGGTCAATACCTCGCAATGAAATCATACGTTATCTAACGCGTTCTTATGGTTAAGGACGGGTTATGACACTAATCAGCCATCATCTATTCTGGATGAATTGGGGATGGGATCGTAGCCTACTTAATCATTGGAGGCAAGAAGAAGGTGATCCTTTTCATCCACCACCTTGCCCTCTTGGCGATGAACCTGAAGCACTCACCGGCGAACCTGTTCGAGACACCATTTTCTCTCTCATTTCCAGAGTATCTCGTCATGATTATATACTATCTCAAATTCTAGATCTTATTCATCCGCTCGTCCAAACCAACAATCATTCCGGTGTAATAGAAGAAGTTAACGAGCTTCGCGCTCGGGTAGTGGCTTTGGAACATATGGTGCAAAGATTACAAGCACCAGCAGCAGCAACGGCAGCAACTGTACCACCATCAACAATACTAACAGTACCATTACCACCACCAACAACAACCGCATCACAAACCTCAACTTCATAATCCGTCCCACGAGCATCGACGTCATACGCCCTGTAGATACCAAGGAATACCAACAACAACAAACGATGAAGTATTGATTCATACCTTCATTGGGGAAACATTCTACGGCGATTATGTAATTTCTAAAGTTTAGAGATTATCTATCCTAGCCTTAATCATAAATAAGATAAGTGGATAGAAGATAGGGTAGAAACCCTAACTGGAATAGTGCGTGATTTATAAGCGAGACTTACACAAACAGCACCAGCAGCATCTACAACATCACAAGCTCCGTCCGATCCATAATCACCGCGAAAATCATCACCAATCAGCAACGAGTATATTGTATCAACGAGTTATGAAGTATTAACTCATTCCCTCTGAAGAATTTATATGTATATCTTATATATAACAATTTCGAAAACATAATAAATCTTTTTGTACTAAGCTATTACGTGTGAATCTTAACTACTTGGTTAATTCATATTACTAATATGCTATGATGTACATCCTTCGTCAGCGACTTAACCATCGTTAACTACAATCTCTGTTTCAACTCAATGAATTCTATTTCATAATAAACCAAGTTGTAATACCCGTCAGAATCCACTAACGATGTATTGACTCCTGGTCCCACAGTTTAGTGGTCACGCCCTCTATATGAGACGTTTCTGAAAAGTATTCGCATTAATCATTAAAACAAAGTCATTTATTAAAGAAAATGTAACCGGAAACATTTGACGTCAATGACTAATGTATATGAACCCAAACATCTTAAAAGAAAACTTGTTTAAATGCGAATATTTGTTCTTGAAATGAAAATGATAAACATGCTGGACGCCGTCCAGTTCTAGCAGCAAACAGCATATAACTTCAATTAAGCGGAAGCAATAGCTCTATGTACCTGAGACGAAACATGCAAAACGTCAACAAAAAATGTTAAGTGAATCTACAGGTTTAGTAAATCATTTCTTAAGTTAGGCTGAAATGTCCCGTTATTATTGATTAAAAACGTTCCATATTAATTGATTTCGTTGCGAGGTTTTGACCTCTATATGAGACGTTTTTCAAAGACTGCATTCATTTTAAAACAAACCATAACCTTTATTTCATCAATAAAGGTTTAAATAGCTTTACGTAGATTATCAAATAATGATAATCTAAAATATCCTGTTTACACACGACCATTACATAATGGTTTACAATACAAATATGTTACAATAAAATAAGTTTCTTGAATGCAGTTTTTACACAATATCATACAAGCATGGACTCCAAATCTCGTCCTTATTTAAGTATGCGACAGCGGAAGCTCTTAATAATCACCTGAGAATAAACATGCTTAAAACGTCAACAAAAATGTTGGTGAGTTATAGGTTTAACCTATATATATCAAATCATAATAATAGACCACAAGATTTCATATTTCAATACACATCCCATACATAGAGATAAAAATCATTCATATGGTGAACACCTGGTAACCGACATTAACAAGATGCATATATAAGAATATCCCCATCATTCCGGGACACCCTTCGGATATGATATAAATTTCGAAGTACTAAAGCATCTGGTACTTTGGATGGGGTTTGTTAGGCCCAATAGATCTATCTTTAGGATTCGCGTCAATTAGGGTGTCTGTTCCCTAATTCTTAGATTACCAGACTTAATAAAAAGGGGGCATATTCGATTTCGATAATTCAACCATAGAATGTAGTTTCATGTACTTGTGTCTATTTTGTAAATCATTTATAAAACCTGCATGTATTCTCATCCCAAAAATATTAGATTTTAAAAGTGGGACTATAACTCACTTTCACAGATTTTTACTTCGTCAGGAAGTAAGACTTGGCCACTGGTTGATTCACGAACCTATAACAATATATACATATATATCAAAGTATGTTCAAAATATATTTACAACACTTTTAATATATTTTGATGTTTTAAGTTTATTAAGTCAGCTGTCCTCGTTAGTAACCTACAACTAGTTGTCCACAGTTAGATGTACAGAAATAAATCGATAAATATTATCTTGAATCAATCCACGACCCAGTGTATACGTATCTCAGTATTGATCACAACTCAAACTATATATATTTTGGAATCAACCTCAACCCTGTATAGCTAACTCCAACATTCACATATAGAGTGTCTATGGTTGTTCCGCAATATATATAGATGTGTCGACATGATAGGTCGAAACATTGTATACGTGTCTATGGTATCTCAAGATTACATAGTATACAATACAAGTTGATTAAGTTATGGTTGGAATAGATTTGTTACCAATTTTCACGTAGCTAAAATGAGAAAAATTATCCAATCTTGTTTTACCCATAACTTCTTCATTTTAAATCCGTTTTGAGTGAATCAAATTGCTATGGTTTCATATTGAACTCTATTTTATGAATCTAAACAGAAAAGTATAGGTTTATAGTCGGAAAAATAAGTTACAAGTCGTTTTTGTAAAGGTAGTCATTTCAGTCGAAAGAACGACGTCTAGATGACCATTTTAGAAAACATACTTCCACTTTGAGTTTAACCATAATTTTTGGATATAGTTTCATGTTCATAATAAAAATCATTTTCTCAGAATAATAACTTTTAAATCAAAGTTTATCATAGTTTTTAATTAACTAACCCAAAACAGCCCGCAGTGTTACTACGACGGCGTAAATCCGGTTTTACGGTGTTTTTCGTGTTTCCAGGTTTTAAATCATTAAGTTAGCATATCATATAGATATAGAACATGTGTTTAGTTGATTTTAAAAGTCAAGTTAGAAGGATTAACTTTTGTTTGCGAACAAGTTTAGAATTAACTAAACTATGTTCTAGTGATTACAAGTTTAAACCTTCGAATAAGATAGCTTTATATGTATGAATCGAATGATGTTATGAACATCATTACTACCTTAAGTTCCTTGGATAAACCTACTGGAAAAGAGAAAAATGGATCTAGCTTCAACGGATCCTTGGATGGCTCGAAGTTCTTGAAGCAGAATCATGACACGAAAACAAGTTCAAGTAAGATCATCACTTGAAATAAGATTGTTATAGTTATAGAAATTGAACCAAAGTTTGAATATGATTATTACCTTGTATTAGAATGATAACCTACTGTAAGAAACAAAGATTTCTTGAGGTTGGATGATCACCTTACAAGATTGGAAGTGAGCTAGCAAACTTGAAAGTATTCTTGATTTTATGAAACTAGAACTTTTGAAATTTATGAAGAACCCTTAGAACTTGAAGATAGAACTTGAGAGAGATCAATTAGATGAAGAAAATTGAAGAATTAAAGTGTTTTTAGGTGTTTTTGGTCGTTGGTGTATGGATTAGATATAAAGGATATGTAATTTTGTTTTCATGTAAATAAGTCATGAATGATTACTCATATTTTTGTAATTTTATGAGATATTTCATGCTAGTTGCCAAATGATGGTTCCCACATGTGTTAGGTGACTCACATGGGCTGCTAAGAGCTGATCATTGGAGTGTATATACCAATAGTACATACATCTAAAAGCTGTGTATTGTACGAGTACGAATACGGGTGCATACGAGTAGAATTGTTGATGAAACTGAACGAGGATGTAATTGTAAGCATTTTTGTTAAGTAGAAGTATTTTGATAAGTGTCTTGAAGTCTTTCAAAAGTGTATAAATACATATTAAAACACTACATGTATATACATTTTAACTTAGTCGTTAAGTCATCGTTAGTCGTTACATGTAAGTGTTGTTTTGAAACCTTTAGGTTAACGATCTTGTTAAATGTTATTAACCCAATGTTTATAATATCAAATGAGATTTTAAATTATTATATTATCATGATATTATCATGTATGAATATCTCTTAATATGATATATATACATTAAATGTCTTTACAACGATAATCGTTACATATATGTCTCGTTTAAAAATCATTAAGTTAGTAGTCTTGTTTTTACATATGTAGTTCATTGTTAATATACTTAATGATATGTTTACTTATCATAGTATCATGTTAACTATATATATATATATATATATATATATATATATATATATATATATATATATATATATATATATATATATCCATATATATGTCATCATATAGTTTTTACAAGTTTTAACGTTCGTGAATCACCGGTCAACTTGGGTGGTCAATTGTCTATATGAAACATATTTCAATTAATCAAGTCTTAACAAGTTTGATTGCTTAACATGTTGGAAACATTTAATCATGTAAATATCAATCTCAATTAATATATATAAACATGAAAAAGTTCGGGTCACTACAGTACCTACCCGTTAAATAAATTTCGTCCCGAAATTTTAAGCTGTTGAAGGTGTTGACGAATCTTCTGGAAATAGTTGTGGGTATTTCTTCTTCATCTGATCTTCACGCTCCCAGGTGAACTCGGGTCCTCTACGAGCATTCCATCGAACCTTAACAATTGGTATCTTGTTTTGCTTAAGTCTTTTAACCTCACGATCCATTATTTCGACGGGTTCTTCGATGAATTGAATTTTTTCGTTGATTTAGATTTCATCTAACGGAATAGTGAGATCTTCTTTAGCAAAACATTTCTTCAAATTCGAGACGTGGAAAGTGTTATGTACAGCCGCGAGTTGTTGAGGTAACTTAAGTCGGTAAGCTACTGGTCCGACACGATCAATAATCTTGAATGGTCCAATATACCTTGGATTTAATTTCCCTCGTTTACCAAATCGAACAACGCCTTTCCAAGGTGAAACTTTAAGCATGACCATCTCTCCAATTTCAAATTCTATATCTTTTCTTTTAATGTCAGCGTAGCTCTTTTGTCGACTTTGGGCGGTTTTCAACCGTTGTTGAATTTGGATGATCTTCTCGGTAGTTTCTTGTATAATCTCTGGACCTGTAATCTGTCTATCCCCCACTTCATTCCAACAAATCGGAGACCTGCACTTTCTACCATAAAGTGCTTCAAACGGCGCCATCTCAATGCTTGAATGGTAGCTGTTGTTGTAGGAAAATTCTGCTAACGGTAGATGTCGATCCCAACTGTTTCCGAAATCAATAACACATGCTCGTAGCATGTCTTCAAGCGTTTGTATCGTCCTTTCGCTCTGCCCATCAGTTTGTGGATGATAGGCAGTACTCATGTCTAGACGAGTTCCTAATGCTTGCTGTAATGTCTGCCAGAATCTTGAAATAAATCTGCCATCCCTATCAGAGATAATAGAGATTGGTATTCCATGTCTGGAGACGACTTCCTTCAAATACAGTCGTGCTAACTTCTCCATCTTGTCATCTTCTCTTATTGGCAGGAAGTGTGCTGATTTGGTGAGACGATCAACTATTACCCAAATAGTATCAAAACCACTTGCAGTCCTTGGCAATTTAGTGATGAAATCCATGGTAATGTTTTCCCATTTCCATTCCGGGATTTCGGGTTGTTGCAGTAGACCTGATGGTTTCTGATGCTCCGCTTTGACCTTCAAACACATCAAACATTCCCCTACGTATTTAGCAACATCGGCTTTCATACCCGGCCACCAAAAATGTTTCTTGAGATCCTTGTACATCTTCCCCGTTCCAGGATGTATTGAGTATCTGGTTTTATGAGCTTCTCTAAGTACCATTTCTCTCATATCTCCAAATTTTGGTACCCAAATCCTTTCAGCCCTATACCGGGTTCCGTCTTCCCGAATATTAAGATGCTTCTCCGATCCTTTGGGTATTTCATCCTTTAAATTTCCCTCTTTTAAAACTCCTTGTTGCGCCTCCTTTATTTGAGTAGTAAGGTTATTATGAATCATTATATTCATAGATTTTACTCGAATGGGTTCTCTGTCCTTCCTGCTCAAGGCATCGGCTACCACATTTGCCTTCCCCGGGTGGTAACGAATCTCAAAGTCGTAATCATTCAATAATTCAATCCACCTACGCTGCCTCATATTCAGTTGTTTCTGATTAAATATGTGTTGAAGACTTTTGTGGTCGGTATATATAATACTTTTGACCCCATATAAGTAGTGCCTCCAAGTCTTTAATGCAAAAACAACCGCGCCTAATTCCAAATCATGCGTCGTATAATTTTGCTCGTGAATCTTCAATTGTCTAGACGCATAAGCAATCACCTTCGTCCGTTGCATTAATACACAACCGAGACCTTGCTTTGATGCATCACAATAAATCACAAAATCATCATTCCCTTCAGGCAATGACAATATAGGTGCCGTAGTTAGCTTTTTCTTCAATAACTGAAACGCTTTCTCTTGTTCATCATTCCATTCAAATTTCTTCCCTTTATGCGTTAATGCAGTCAAGGGTTTTGCTATTCTGGAAAAGTCTTGGATGAACCTTCTGTAGTAACCAGCTAGTCCTAAAAACTGGCGTATGTGTTTCGGAGTTTTTGGGGTTTCCCACTTTTCAACAGTTTCTATCTTTGCCGGATCCACCTTAATACCTTCTTTGTTCACTATGTGACCGAGGAATTGAACTTCTTCCAACCAAAATGCACACTTTGAAAACTTAGCATACAATTCTTCCTTCCTCAATACTTCTAACACCTTTCTCAAATGTTCACCGTGTTCTTGGTCATTCTTTGAGTAAATAAGTATGTCATCAATGAAAACAATGACAAACTTGTCAAGGTATGGTCCACACACTCGGTTCATAAGGTCCATGAACACAGCTGGTGCATTAGTTAAACCAAACGGCATGACCATAAACTCGTAATGACCGTAACGTGTTCTGAAAGCAGTCTTTGGAATATCATCTTCTTTCACCCGCATTTGATGATACCCAGAACGTAAGTCAATCTTTGAATAAACAGACGAGCCTTGTAGTTGATCAAATAAGTCGTCGATTCTCGATAGTGGGTAGCGGTTCTTGATGGTAAGTTTGTTCAACTCTCGGTAGTCGATACACAACCTGAATGTACCATCTTTCTTCTTGACAAACAAAACAGGAGCTCCCCACGGTGATGTGCTTGGTCGAATGAAACCACGCTCTAAAAGTTCTTGTAATTGGCTTTGCAGTTCTTTCATCTCGCTGGGTGCGAGTCTGTAAGGAGCACAAGCTATTGGTGCAGCTCCTGGTACAAGATCTATTTGAAATTCAACGGATCGATGTGGGGGTAATCCCGGTAATTCTTTCGAAAATACATCGGGAAATTCTTTTGCAATGGGAACATCATTGATGCTCTTTTCTTCAGTTTGTACTTTCTCAACGTGTGCTAGAACAGCATAGCAACCTTTTCTTATTAGTTTTTGTGCCTTCAAATTACTAATAAGATGTAGCTTCGTGTTGCCCTTTTCTCCGTACACCATTAAGGGTTTTACTTTTTCTCGTATAATGCGAATTGCATTTTTGTAACAGTCGATCTCTGCTTTCACTTCTTTCAACCAGTCCATACCGATTATCACATCAAAACTCCCTAACTCTACTGGTATCAAATCAATCTTAAATGTTTCGCTAACCAGTTTAATTTCTCGATTCCGACATATATTATCTGCTGAAATTAATTTACCATTTGCTAATTCGAGTAAAAATTTACTATCCAAAGGCGTCAATGGACAACTTAATTTAGCACAAAAATCTCTACTCATATAGCTTCTATCCGCACCCGAATCAAATAAAACGTAAGCAGATTTATTGTCAATAAGAAACGTACCCGTAACAAGCTCCGGGTCTTCCTGTGCCTCTGCCGCATTAATATTGAAAACTCTTCCGCGGCCTTGTCCATTCGTGTTCTCCTGGTTCGGGCAATTTCTAATAATGTGGCCCGGTTTTCCACATTTATTACAAACTACATTGGCATAACTTGCTCCGACACTACTTGCTCCGCCATTACTCGTTCTGACACCATTTGTTCCTTTCGTTCTATTAACCCCTGGTCCGTAGACCTCACACTTTGCCGCGCTATGACCATTTCTTTTACACTTGTTACAAAATTTGGTGCAGAACCCCGAGTGATACTTTTCACACCTTTGGCATAGCTGCTTCTGATTGTTGTTGTTGTTGTTGCGGTTATTATTGTTGTTGGGATGATTGTTGTAGTTGTTGTTGTTGTTGTTGTTGTTGGGCCGTTTGTTGTAGTTGCGATTGATGTTGCGATTGTTGGGATAATTGTTGCGATTATTGTTGTAATTGTTGTTGTTGTTGTTGTATTGGTGATTCTTATCACCGTTTTCCTCCCACTTTCTTTTGACTTGCTTCACATTGGCCTCTTCAGCAGTCTGTTCTTTAATTCTTTCTTCAATCTGGTTCACTAGTTTGTGAGCCATTCTACATGTCTGTTGTATAGAGGCGGGCTCGTGTGAACTTATATCTTCTTGGATTCTTTCCGGTAATCCTTTCACAAATGCGTCGATCTTCTCTTCCTCATCTTCGAATGCTCCCGGACACAATAGGCACAATTCTGTGAATCGTCTTTCGTACGTGGTAATATCAAATCCTTGGGTTCGTAACCCTCTAAGTTCTGTCTTGAGCTTATTGACCTCAGTTCTGGGACGGTACTTCTCGTTCATCAAGTGCTTGAATGCTGACCATGGTAGTGCGTACGCATCGTCTTGTCCCACTTGCTCTAGATAGGTATTCCACCATGTTAACGCAGAACCTGTGAAGGTATGCGTAGCGTACTTCACTTTGTCCTCTTCAGTACACTTACTTATGGCAAACACCGATTCGACCTTCTCGGTCCACCGTTTCAATCCGATCGGTCCTTCGGTTCCATCAAATTCCAAAGGTTTGCAGGCAGTGAATTCTTTATAGGTGCATCCTACACGATTTCCTGTACTGCTAGATCCAAGGTTATTATTGGTATGTAGCGCAGCCTGTACTGCGGCTATGTTTGAAGCTAGAAAAGTACGAAATTCCTCTTCATTCATATTCACGGTGTGTCGAGTAGTCGGTGCCATTTCCTTCAAAATAGTCAAATGGAACAAGTTAATCATACAGAATATTAAGAGTAGTTAATAGTATTTCGTAGCATAATATGAACTCATTTATAAAAGCTTTTTCTTCATATTAGGGTTTTATAAGTTTAAATTCGGGTAGTACCTACCCGTTAAGTTCATACTTAGTAGCTAATATACAATTCAACTACTACAATTCTATATGAAAAACTGATTATAATAATATTTCACGTTCAAACTTTTATACAATATTTTACAAACTTACAATACCGCTTATTTTACATAAAGCATGAAATATAGCACACAATAACTTTGATACAAGATAGTTGTGAAGATAATTCTAGCTAGTTCACAAGTCGTTCAGCAAAGGCAATAAAGACACGTAATTTATACGTCCAGAAACAAGTCATGCATTCTGGTTTTACTAGGATTACTTCCCATCCTTGGTCTTGTGGAACATAACCGTTATGGCCGTTGATAAGACAGCGTGTTGTAACGTCGTCAAAGGGACGAGGGTTACGTAATGTCCAACAGTCCCGTAACAATCTAAAAACCTCATTTCTTACCCCAATTACCGACTCCGTCACTTGTGGGAACGTTTTGTTTAATAGTTGTAGGCCGATGTTCTTGTTCTCACTTTGGTGAGAAGCGAACATTACTAATCCGTAAGCATAACATGCTTCTTTATGTTGCATGTTAGCCGCTTTTTCTAAATCACGAATTCCAATATTCGGATATATTGAGTCAAAATAATTTCTTAACCCATTGCGTAAAATAGCATTTGGGTTCCCCGCAATATATGCGTCAAAGTAAACACATCGTAACTTATGGATTTCCCAATGTGATATCCCCCATCTTTCGAACGAAAGCCTTTTATAAACCAAGGCATTCTTGGAACGTTCTTCGAATGTCTTACAAACTGATCTCGCCTTAAATAGTTGTGCCGAAGAATTCTGACCGACTCTAGACAAGATTTCATCAATCATGTCTCCGGGTAGGTCTCTTAAAATATTGGGTTGTCTATCCATTTTTGTGTTTTTATACTGTAAAATAGACAAGAGTTAGATTCATAAAAAAAAATACTTATTAATACAAGCAATTTTTACATATATCATAAAGCATAAGCACACTATATTACATATATTACACCACACGAATACAACTATCTTATTCCGACTCGCTTGTTTCTTCTTCTTCGGTTTTGGTTCGTTTTGCCAAGTTTCTAGGGATATATGATGTTCCCCTAATACGAGTCGTCGTTTTCTACATTGGTTTAGAAAAACCTGGTGGTTTAGAGGTTCCCGGGTCATTGTTACAACTTAAGGACTTCGGGGGTTGACGATACATATAAAGTTCATCGGGGTTGGAATTAGATTTCTCTATTTTTATTCCCTTTCCCTTATTATTTTCTTTTACCTTTTTAAATTCAGTTGGGGTAATTTCTATAACATCATCGGAATTCTCGTCGGAATCCGATTCATCGGAGAATTGTTAATCCTCCCAATATTTTGCTTCCTTGGCGGAAACACCATTGACCATAATTAACCTTGGTCGGTTGGTTGAGGATTTTCTTTTACTTAACCGTTTTATTATTTCCCCCACCGGTTCTATTTCTTCATCCGGTTCCGATTCTTCTTCCGGTTCCGACTCTTCTTCCGGTTCCTCTTCGGGAACTTGTGAATCAGTCCACGAATCATTCCAATTTACATTTGACTCTTCATTATTATTAGGTGAGTCAATGGGACTTGTTCTAGAGGTAGACATCTATCACATAATATCAAACGCGTTAAGAGATTAATATATCACTTAATATTCACATGTTAAAAATATATAGTTTCCAACAAAATTTGTTAAGCAATCATTTTTCAAGTAAACACGGTCGAAGTCCAGACTCACTAATGCATCCTAACAAACTCGATAAGACACACTAATGCAAAATTCTGGTTCTCTAAGACCAACGCTCGGATACCAACTGAAATGTCCCGTTCTTATTGATTAAAAACGTTCCATATTAATTGATTTCGTTGCGAGGTTTTGACCTCTATATGAGACGTTTTTCAAAGACTGCATTCATTTTAAAACAAACCATAACCTTTATTTCATCAATAAAGGTTTAAAAAGCTTTACGTAGATTATCAAATAATGATAATCTAAAATATCCTGTTTACACACGACCATTACATAATGGTTTACAATACAAATATGTTACAATAAAATAAGTTTCTTGAATGCAGTTTTTACACAATATCATACAAGCATGGACTCCAAATCTCGTCCTTATTTAAGTATGCGACAGCGGAAGCTCTTAATAATCACCTGAGAATGAACATGCTTAAAACGTCAACAAAAATGTTGGTGAGTTATAGGTTTAACCTATATATATCAAATCATAATAATAGACCACAAGATTTCATATTTCAATACACATCCCATACATAGAGATAAAAATCATTCATATGGTGAACACCTGGTAACCGACATTAACAAGATGCATATATAAGAATATCCCCATCATTCCGGGACACCCTTCGGATATGATATAAATTTCGAAGTACTAAAGCATCCGGTACTTTGGATGGGGTTTGTTAGGCCCAATAGATCTATCTTTAGGATTCGCGTCAATTAGGGTGTCTGTTCCCTAATTCTTAGATTACCAGACTTAATAAAAAGGGGCATATTCGATTTCGATAATTCAACCATAGAATGTAGTTTCATGTACTTGTGTCTATTTTGTAAATCATTTATAAAACCTGCATGTATTCTCATCCCAAAAATATTAGATTTTAAAAGTGGGACTATAACTCACTTTCACAGATTTTTACTTCGTCGGGAGGTAAGACTTGGCCACTGGTTGATTCACGAACCTATAACAATATATACATATATATCAAAGTATGTTCAAAATATATTTACAACACTTTTAATATATTTTGATGTTTTAAGTTTATTAAGTCAGCTGTCCTCGTTAGTAACCTACAACTAGTTGTCCACAGTTAGATGTACAGAAATAAATCGATAAATATTATCTTGAATCAATCCACGACCCAGTGTATACGTATCTCAGTATTGATCACAACTCAAACTATATATATTTTGGAATCAACCTCAACCCTGTATAGCTAACTCCAACATTCACATATAGAGTGTCTATGGTTTTTCCGCAATATATATAGATGTGTCGATATGATAGGTCGAAACATTGTATACGTGTCTATGGTATCTCAAGATTACATAATATACAATACAAGTTGATTAAGTTATGGTTGGAATAGATTTGTTACCAATTTTCACGTAGCTAAAATGAGAAAAATTATCCAATCTTGTTTTACCCATAACTTCTTCATTTTAAATCCGTTTTGAGTGAATCAAATTGCTATGGTTTCATATTGAACTCTATTTTATGAATCTAAACAGAAAAGTATAGGTTTATAGTCGGAAAAATAAGTTACAAGTCGTTTTTGTAAAGGTAGTCATTTCAGTCGAAAGAACGACGTCTAGATGACCATTTTAGAAAACATACTTCCACTTTGAGTTTAACCATAATTTTTGGATATAGTTTCATGTTCATAATAAAAATCATTTTCTTAGAATAACAACTTTTAAATAAAAGTTTATCATAGTTTTTAATTAACTAACCCAAAACAGCCCACGGTGTTACTACGACGGCGTAAATCCGGTTTTACGGTGTTTTTCGTGTTTCCAGGTTTTAAATCATTAAGTTAGCATATCATATAGATATAGAACATGTGTTTAGTTGATTTTAAAAGTCAAGTTAGAAGGATTAACTTTTGTTTGCGAACAAGTTTAGAATTAACTAAACTATGTTCTAGTGATTACAAGTTTAAACCTTCGAATAAGATAGCTTTATATGTATGAATTGAATGATGTTATGAACATCATTACTACCTTAAGTTCCTTGGATAAACCTACTGGAAAAGAGAAAAATGGATCTAGCTTCAACGGATTCTTGGATGGCTCGAAGTTCTTGAAGCAGAATCATGACACGAAAACAAGTTCAAGTAAGATCATCACTTGAAATAAGATTGTTATAGTTATAGAAATTGAACCAAACTTTGAATATGATTATTACCTTGTATTAGAATGATAACCTACTGTAAGAAACAAAGATTTCTTGAGGTTGGATGATCACCTTACAAGATTGGAAGTGAGCTAGCAAACTTGAAAGTATTCTTGATTTTATGAAACTAGAACTTTTGAAATTTATGAAGAACACTTAGAACTTGAAGATAGAACTTGAGAGAGATCAATTAGATGAATAAAATTGAAGAATGAAAGTGTTTGTAGGTGTTTTTGGTCGTTGGTGTATGGATTAGATATAAAGGATATGTAATTTTGTTTTCAAGTAAATAAGTCATGAATGATTACTCATATTTTTGTAATTTTATGAGATATTTCATGCTAGTTGCCAAATGATGGTTCCAACATGTGTTAGGTGACTCACATGGGCTGCTAAGAGCTGATAATTGGAGTGTATATACCAATAGTACATACATCTAAAAGCTGTGTATTGTACGAGTACGAATACGGGTGCATACGAGTAGAATTGTTGATGAAACTGAACGAGGATGTAATTGTAAGCATTTTTGTTAAGTAGAAGTATTTTGATAAGTGTCTTGAAGTCTTTCAAAAGTGTATAAATACATATTAAAACACTACATGTATATACATTTTAACTGAGTCGTTAAGTCATCGTTAGTCGTTACATGTAAGTGTTGTTTTGAAACCTTTAGGTTAACGATCTTGTTAAATGTTATTAACCCAATGTTTATAATATCAAATGAGATTTTAAATTATTATATTATCATGATATTATCATGTATGAATATCTCTTAATATGATATATATACATTAAATGTCTTTACAACGATAATCGTTACATATATGTCTCGTTTAAAAATCATTAAGTTAGTAGTCTTGTTTTTACATATGTAGTTCATTGTTAATATACTTAATGATATGTTTACTTATCATAGTATCATGTTAACTATATATATATATATATATCCATATATATGTCATCATATAGTTTTTACAAGTTTTAACGTTCGTGAATCACCGGTCAACTTGGGTGGTCAATTGTCTATATGAAACATATTTCAATTAATCAAGTCTTAACAAGTTTGATTGCTTAACATTTTGGAAACATTTAATCATGTAAATATCAATCTCAATTAATATATATAAACATGAAAAAGTTCGGGTCACTACATAGGCCACAAGATTTTTCTTAGAAAACATCGTAGGAAAAGTATACATTATCATGAGCACTTGATTATAAAGCTTTAACCTTTGCGTGAGCCGAGCACACATCTTAGTTTACCCTATCCTGGAGATACACCAATCAAGTGTACGAGTAATAACTACATAAGCACCTGTTTATGTTGCGGTGAGGTTTGTCAAACCTAATGGTACCGTCCCTATAAGTCGAGCTTATAAAGTAATTAATATAATCAAGCTAAGGGATTTTTGATCTGAAATCATATGTATATTCTTAGTAAGTTACTTGTGCAAAACACGTAAAACATTTATAAAAAGCATGCATCTCATCGCTGTAAAAACATAGTAGGGACTGTAGACTCACCTTAGCAAAAGCACTCGTAAAGATCTTAGCAAATCGTACTGTTGTAGAAACTCTCGACTGAACAACGCAACCTAATCAAGTAAATCATCTTAAGTATACACTAATAGGTCAAATTTCGTCAACCCATAGTGTACGCAAAGTCCTAGTGCTCAGACTGACTCAACGAACAAGTAAAAGTCAACTAATCTAAGCAAGTCAACAAAAGTCAACCAAAGTCAAACCAAAAGTCAACTCGGTCAAAGTGGTCAACTAAAGTCAAACATCTTAGTAGGTCATGCAAACATGGTCAACAAGTCAAACCTAGGTCATATAACAAGTTATAGCTCGTAGTTTAGCAAATCGCATTTTCCGCTTCTTAGCGCATACCTTAGAAATTCGTACGTCGTAAAGAGATACGTCTATAGCACATAGCACATAATTTATAAAATTATGATCAACTCCAGATCATAACAATACTAAAAATTGATTCCAAAAAGTCCGGCCAAATCCTCATACGATAATTAAAAGTCACAAGTCAGAGGGGATCAAGTCTGAGTTCATTACAGAAATTTCTGCTAGCGCGTCAGTTTTTAAACATTTTTAAAAAAATATAGGAAATAGATTCTGATGAACGTCTAATTGGAATCATCTCAAAACATCTCAAAGTTTTAGTGATAAAATAATCAGAAGCATTGCTTTAGCAAACTTGTACAGTTTCGCAAAATATTACAGACCTTCCAGTTTTTGACCATCAATCGGATATATCATTTAGACGAGCATATATCTTAGGGAAAATCACGTTCTCGCAAGTTTGCATACAAATGAAACATGTCCAGTAACATATAAACTAACATATTCCAGAAGATCAAAGTCTAAATCAATTCTTAGTTCATTCTAGAAATTTTTATGTGAACTTAAAAACTGATTCATCATACTTTACAAATCAAATCTTCGTTTTATCATATCGGGAGCATTACATAACCTTTTGGTGTTTTCGCTAGGGGTATATAAAATAGCTTATATTTTACAAGGAAATACTATTAAATACGATACAATTTTACTCAAGATATTTATTTATTTATTGAATGGATATACTTAAACCTTGCTACAACACTTATAGGCAGTGTACCTAATCGTACAGTAGTGTAGTTTTTAGTAAGTCCGGTTCGGTCCACAGGGAAAATCTTTTAAACAAAGCTTAACGCTATATTAGTTTTATTTTATAAAAATACAAATATATATATAAGTAATATTATTATTATAAAGGGGGGTTTTTACCGTTTAATGACCGGTTTGTCGATTTTAAAACTTTAGTCGCAGTTAAAACAAAATGTAAAATATTAAATAAATAAAAGACTTAATTTAAAGCGTAAAGTAAATAACGATAATGAAATTGCGATAAATAAAAGTGCGATAAAATAAACTTGCGATAATTAAAAAGTACGATAATTAAAAGTGCAATTAAATACAATAACAATAAATAAAAGTGCTATAATTAGAAGTGCAATTAAATATAAAATAAAGGAAATTAAATATGAAATAAAAGAATTATGCTTATTTAAACTTCCGTAATCATGATGTTTGACGTGTTGATTTTAGTTTTATGCCCATGGGTTAATTGTCCTTTGTCCTGGATTATTTAATATGTCCGTCTGGTTTTTGTCCATAACAGTCCATCAGTCATAAATATAAAGTGCGAGTGTCCTCGTCAAATTATCCTTATACCCGAAGTTAAATATTCCAACTAATTGGGGACTTAAACTGTAACAAGATTTTAATACTTTGTTTAATAATTACACCAGGTTATCGACTGCGTGTAACCCAAGGTTTTAATACTTTCTTAACAATTATGCCAAGTGTCCTTGTACATAATTTCACCCATGTTTTAATAATTCTAGTGGCTATTAATCCATTCCCGTGTCCGGTTAAATGAACGATTACTCGTACTTATAAACACCCCGCCCATCGTGTCCGATTGAGTGTATATGGTTATTTATAGGGACGTCCAATTGTAAATCTTTATATTAAAATTAACAAACTATCATTTAGTTAAACAAATATAAAGCCCATTAATAGCCCATAGTCTAATTTCCACAAGTGTCGTTCTTTTGTCCAAACCCCAATTATGGTACAAAGCCTAATTACCCAATTTTAGTAATTAGCCCAACATCATGATTACTTTGGATTAACTAAGCATAATAATAACTTAGCTACGAGACATTAATGTAAAAAGGTTGAACATAACTTACAATGATTAAAAATAGCGTAGCGTTACACGGACAGAATTTCGACTTAAACCCTTACAACATTCGCTAACATACCCTTATTATTAGAATTATAATTAAAATTAAAATTAAAATTAATATATATATATATATATATATATATATATATATATATATATATATATATATATATATATATATATATATATATATATATATATATATATATATATATATATATATATATATTACGTTTACATATAGAGAAAGAGAGATTTTAGGATATATTTTTCGTTGAACTGCGTTGGCTTTTATAGGAATTCGAGTCCAGGTGAACTCAGCGAGTCGCGTAATTTTTTGCCTTCAAACTCCGCAACTCTCGGAGTTTGAAATTACAGCTCACCCAGCTTTGGCTCTTTGTTTTCCGACGATTTATAAATATATTATAATATATATATTAATTTTAAGAATTAGTTATGTATTATATTATATTTATATACATAGTTAACTTGTAATTTTTAGTCCGTTGCGTCAAGTGTTGAGAGTTGACTCTGGTCCCGGTTCCGGATTTTAGAACGTCCTTGCGTACAATTTAATATCTTGTACTTTGCGTTTTGAATCTTGTACTCTTGCAATTTTGAGATGTTTCTTATCAATAATTGGAACCTCTTTGATTGTATTTTGTACTTTTGAGCTTTTTGGTCGTTTGCATCTTCAATTCGTCGAATCTGTCTTTTGTCTTCACCTTTTATTATTTAAACGAATATCACTTTTAAATAGAACAATTGCAACTAAAAGCTTGTCTTTCTTGAGGAATAATGCTATGAAATATATGTTCGTTTTTAGCATTATCAAATATTCCCACACTTGAGCGTTGCTTGTCCTCAAGCAATATAGTCTTGAAATACTAGAATCACTTCTTTATTCTTCACACTTTGTACATCAGTGATTTCTATACGGCGGTATAAACAATGGTAGTAGCGATATGGTTTACAGTCCCACATGACTATAAAATTTAGATCCATTAAGGAAATTGGATCTTTATAAAAACATTTGATCTTTTGAAAATTAAATCTAGTTTTTTACCCTAGATAAGTTTTCCGGAATAACCCTTCACCGATGTTTGCAAAATATTTTTATGGGTTGTGTGGGTTTCAGATTTGAAAATTTTAGCTCAGTACTTGTGGTTTTGTGTTACCCACTTGCTAACCTTGTATTAGGAAAGCAACACGTCCAGTTCACTTGTCCCGTATATTACCTTTCGATAAACTACCTTCCGTTTATAAAGGAAAGCATTGAACAAGCAACTGTTAAGGCAATGTCCCCTGACATGCTTTTAATTATGGTCTATAACGTGTCGGACGCAATTACTATCCTTGGTAGGAGCAATAGTAAATCTCACCCTTATAATTTTTTCGGTCTGGCACAAGGTCTTGTCTTTGACCATGCTATGCAACCACCGTTCTTACGGTTGACACCCGATTTGGTTAAGATGACCTAATGAATTCCAGGTGAATTCCTAGGATTTTACGTTCAATGGTAATGAACGCATTGAAAATAGGGTTTTCAGAAAACAAATCGGTTTGTAATTTTATCAAAATATTTTCTCGTTCAAGCTCGAGTTTAGATATCATTGAATTCCATGAGTTTGAATTCTCAATCTTTAAGGTCAATCTCAAGGATTGAGTAATATCAGTCTTAAAAGCTGATTTTTAATTTTTAAGGAGATTATCCTTTCTGGAGATCTGATTCATTAGTCTTATCAAGTTAATTTGCACGGTGCCCCCCCATTGTACGAGATAAATCCTTCTCATGGTTAGGATAAATCTGACCACTTGGCGACCCTGTTTTATGCTGAGGTCCGTGGATTTCCTGCTGATTTTAGTGATGACTTTTCTAGATTTTTCGTCAACCTACAGCTGGTCTGGACGACAACTTCCTGACCTAAATCAAGAAGCGCGTTTCTTTTTTGGAAGACTTTACTTCCTTTTAATGATGGAATTGATTCATCGTGTAGATTCATCTCTTCTTTTCTTTCATCGGGTAAAACAGTTTAGTTTAGTCCAAAGCAAAAGTATTTTCAGTTATTTGTTACAGAAATATGTGACATATGTTTAAAATATCTTGGTAAATTTTCCCACACTTGGCTTTTATTTTCCTTTTTATTGTCCTCTATTCCATTTTAAATGAATTTTAACATTTTGGTTTGTTTCTCAATTTATGTCCTTTCCGAGGTAACAATAATTTCGGTGTTAAAACCTAGTTTTATCGTTCATAAATATGTATAAACATGATTTTGAGTTCATTTAATTGAAAATTTTGAAAATTTTTAATAAAATTGGGTAGTCAGTATATAAGACTAGGGTTGTTCTTTATTATCAGAGAGCACTAGATTCTAATACAACTACTACTTTACTAGTATTTCTAATGGTAACCAAGTGTATAAAGTAAAAATTTTAAAATCCGAAAGAATTTAACCCCTTCCCACACTTAAGATCTTGCAATGCCCTCATTTGCAAGAAATCAGTAACAATTTAAATTATTGAGGGTGATTAGTGTGAAAATGATTAAATTTTACCAAAGTTTCCAAACATATTGGCGTTTGTTTGCTGAATGATAAATGGTGCATATCATTTGTTCATTCCGTCTTGTTGTTATATCACATTTATTTTGCATCTTGTCGTCAAAATTAGTTGCTTTTGCTGAACTTAATGCCAGTCTTTGAAAATGCGTTGTTTTACCCTGTTGTGTACATAAGATAAACTGCAAACATATATACATATTTTTGAAGTTTGGTATATTACCCCACATTCAAACATTATTAAAATCTAAAAATAAAAATTTGTAAATTATAAAAACTAATACAATTCCAACATAAGTATTAAATGTATCAACATTACAAATTATAAAATAAATAAAACTAAGTAGACTAGGGATGATACTGATACCAGTAGGGGTTCCATGCATAACCATATGTGTTATAAAATGCTTCGGCTGGGTTATACGTAGGATACGGTGGTTGGATCTCTATAGACCAGGGAGGAAATACGGGCGATGGAGTAGGAATATAGTTTCTACCTACATGTTGGCAATGAGCTATGATTTGGTTTTGATGAAATTGTCAATCTTCAAATGCTCGATGTCTAGCATTTTCATACACTTGTGAAGCTATAAACCTTTGCATTTCTGTCATTTCATTTCCTCCTCCCACATTACCTGGCTGTTGGTTTCTCTCAACCTGTGGATGTCTACCATGGTATTGTACTGCGGCGTTATTTCGCCTCTTCAAAACCTTCGCACCATGGTATACATTTAAACCTATTGTATCGCGGGGTTCTGGTTCTTCGACTAATAATCCCCCCGACTTATATCCACACCGAGATATTCAGCAATCAAAGTAATAAATATACCACCTCCTATTATGCTATGCGGTCTCATCCCCCTAACCATAGCTGATAAATAATAACCCACACAATAAGGTATACTTACAGCGCTTTGTGGGTCACGAATACACATGTGGTAAAACAAATCCTGTTCATTTACCTTTTCCTTATTCTTACCTCGTTGTGTAATCGAATTGGCTAAAAACCTATGAATTACTCTTAACTCTGCTCTATCTATATCTAAATAAGAGTAATTTCCTCCTTTAAATCGGTGATGGCTAGTCATTTGACTCCATACACCATGCGTATCAAAATTTTCATCAATTTTCCTACCGTTCAATATCAACCCTCTACATTCGGCAGATGCTAACTCCTCAGGCGTATATATATGTAAGGCCTGAGCCATGTCTAGTAGAGACATGTGGCGCATCATGTGACGACCCGGAAATTTCCGACCAAATTTAAACTTAACCTTTATAAGTTTCCGACACGATAAGCAGAATTTGTAATGTTGAATCTTAAAAAGTTTGGAACTACATTCATGTAATCAATTACCCTTTGACCGTGTTCGACGATTCACGAACAATTATGTGTATATATATATGTATATATAATATATAATATTAACTGAAAACATTAACAAAGTATTAGATATATGATACTTTACATGAACATATTTGTTTCGATATATTTATCGACAGAATTAAGAGATAATATCAAATGATTGAATTATCAGATACATTATGATATGATTACGGGCCTATGTTATAAGGTCCACTGTGATTTAAGAAATCTATTCTTTTTGACAACTCATTACTTAACCAGTATGATAAAGATAACGATATTTATATTTTATTTTATTAAATATATATAACGGTTTAAATTAATATTATATATTTGTATACGCGTATTATACGTACATAGTTTTATACTTTTACTATACTTTAACTTTACCTTTACTTTACTTTTACTTTACTTTAACTTTAATAATTCATACTTTAATAATTCACTTTAATAATTCATACTTTAGTAATTCACTTTAATAATTCATACTTTAATAATTCACTTTAATAATTCATACTTTAATAATTCACTTTAATAATTCATACTTTAATAATTCACTTTAATAATTCATACTTTAATAATTCACTTTAATAATTCAAAAATCTATTATAAATAGAATTCAATAGGTTTCATTATTTCATAGAAACTTGAAAATATATTTCTCTAAACTCTCTCAATCGAATTACATATATATATATTTACTTAGTACTATTTCAAGATATTATTAGTATACATAAAATACTACGACGGAGTTATATTCAGACGATTTCAAAATAAGTTTTCAAATGGGATATAGCTAAGGAAATTATGGGTTATAGCTATGAAGGTTATGGGTATTGATCGAGGGTATTGCTCGTGAGGTCAACCTAACGTTTATCATTTTTGTTGCATCTACGTACTTTCCTGCAATATTGAATCACAATATTGATACGTGAGCATTCATATCTTATCTTTTATATATTAATAGTGTATCCCTGACTAGTGCTCGAGTATATATGATTATGCATGTTTGTATGCTTAGTTTCGTCGTTAAATAGTTTATGATAAATCATGAATTTGATACATATGCTACTGAGATAAGTTATATGATATGCATGTCGTTGAAAAGCTGAAGAAAAAAATTAATAACTTTTCATTTAGAAATCGTGTGGTTTCGATGAACGGATTAAAAGATATGGTCAACTGAATTATCATTAATTTTAATATTATTATTAAAACGATTATTATAACTGTTATTAGTTGATGTTATTACTAAAATTATCTTTATTACTAAAAATTAATATTTTTATTGAAACTGTCATTTTATTATTTTTATCATTATTATTATTATCAATATTATTTTATCAAATAAATATGCGTACAAAGATATTTTTACCACACGTAATGTAATTACATTAATAATACATACCACTATATTTTTATGATATTAAGTGAATTTTATAAATTTTATTACTTGAGATATATAAAAGTATATTTTTATCATATATGAATTTTAATATAAATTTTTATTTATTAATAAATGACTTGTATTATTTAGTATAATAAGATCTGATAAATATATTTAAATATATAAAACTACTATATATAAGTTATATAATAAACATGTATAGATTTTGAAAGTCATTTTGGGTCAAGTTGACTTTTGTTGACTTTTGCATGTCGGTCTCGAGCATTAGGATTGTGATACACTACGACTTGACCTAAATTGTTAGACAGATATTGATCAACATATAAATATATATACTTAATATAGGTTCGTGAAT
The DNA here is from genome assembly GCF_046630445.1 of Rutidosis leptorrhynchoides. Classification (NCBI taxonomy): domain Eukaryota; kingdom Viridiplantae; phylum Streptophyta; class Magnoliopsida; order Asterales; family Asteraceae; genus Rutidosis; species Rutidosis leptorrhynchoides. The sequence continues at coordinate 314,460,433 of NC_092337.1, forward strand.
CCGAGACAAACCCTGCACTTGTTCAGTGCCGTCATATACATAATTGCTACGAAATACAGTATTGTGAGTTTCATTTGCTCCCTTTTTAATTGCTTTTGCAATATATATTTTTGGGCTGAGAATACATGCGCTGTTTTATAAATGTTTTACGAAATAGACACAAGTACTAAAACTAATTCTACGTGGGTTTAAACCAGAAATATACCCTTAGCTTGGTAACATTAAACTACTTGTCTATGTACGGTAGGCGCGAATCCTAAAGATAGATCTATTGGGCCTGACAAACCCCATCCTGACTATGGGATGCTTTAGTACTTCGAGGTTATATTAAACACACCTGATCTGGTGTACTTCAGAGGGTAAAACATGAACGTTAAGGCTTGTTACCGGGTGCCTACAACTTATAGAATACTTTTATACACTTGCGAGTGTACGGATATTTATAGAAACTGAAATCTTGTGGTCTATTACTATTACGGAAATGATGGATTATGATAAACTAATGAACTCACCAACCTTTTGGTTGACACTTTAAAGCATGTTTATTCTCAGGTATTAAAGAAATCTTCCGCTGTGCATTAGCTCATTTTAAGGATATTACCTGGAGTCATTCATGACATACTTTGAAAGACGTTGCATTCGAGTCGTTGAGTTCATTAAGATTAATATTAAGTCAATTATAGTTGGATGTAATATGAAATGGTATGCATGCCGTCAATTTTTGATGTAAAGAAAGTTTGTCTTTTAAAAACGAATGCAATGTTTGTAAAACGTATCATATAGAGGTCAAATACCTCGCGATGTAATCAACTATTGTGAATCGTTTATAATGTATATGAACGGGTCCTTTCAGTTGGTATCAGAGCGGTGGTCTTAGCGAACCAGGTCTTGCATTAGTGTGTCTAACTGATAGTTGTTAAGATGCATTAGTGAGTCTGGACTTCGACCGTATCTGCATGTCAAAATTTTTGCTTATCATTTTTAGTCAGAAATCATCTACTTACCATCCTTAGGAAATTACGTGCTTATCATTCTTAAGTCTAGACGCGTTTTCCTACATTTATTGCATAATAGTATATAGACGAATTCTTATCTTAGCATATCTGTTACTGTGAACTTTGACTGACATCTTTCAAAGATTCCTCCGTAATTTATGGGATTTCGGTATTATATATACATATGTAAATTATGTATTGAAGAATACCAAATCTAAATTCTACAATCTATTTCATACCAAAAAAATTCTTTCCCTGATTATACAAGATGGATCCCTCAACCAGTTCGAGTTCCTCGGATTCCGACAGCTATGCCGATATGGATTTCTACATGAGCTCCGAAAGCAGCGTGACCGGAATGAATCAACCAATTAGCCATCATCTATTCTGGATGAATTGGGGATGGGTTTGTAATCTACTTAACCATTGGAGACAAGAAGAAGGCGATCCCTTTCATCCACCACATTGCCCTCTTGGCAATGAACCTGAAGCACTTACCGGCGAACCTGTCCGAAACACCATTTTCTCTCTCATTTTCAGAGTATCTCGTCATGATTGTATACTACACCAAATTCTAGAACTTATTTATCCGCTCGTCCGAACCGACAATTACCCCGGTGTAATAGAAGAAGTCAACGAGCTTCGCGCTCGGGTAGTGGCTTTGGAGAATATGGTGCAAAGGTTACACACACCAGCAGCAGCACCAACAGCATAACCAGTACCACCATCAACAACATCAACAGTACCATTACCACCACCAACAACAACCGCATCGCAAACCTCAACTTCACAATCTGTCCCACGAGCATCGACGTCATACGCCATGTAGATACCAAGGAATACCACAACGATGAAGTATTGATTCATAACTTCATTGGGGAAACATTCTACGGCGATTATGTAATTTCTAAAGTTTAGAAATTATCTATCCTCGCCTTAACCATAAATCAAATGAGTTTAATTTAATATTAACTCATTAAATCAATATTACATCTGAAGAAATATACACATATATATTTCCATAAAGACTGTAATAAAATTCTTTTGTACAAAATATTAATTGTGAATTTTTTTTTAACGGGTAGGTAATACCCGAGAGATATATAAATTCACAATTAATATGTTACATTCTTCGAATCTGATTCAGCAAATCATCCATTATACTCCCTACTTTCACAACAATATACATTCTTTTATAAAAATCAAAACAACCATACTCATTCAAAATCTAATTACATATTCTGATTTTGAAATCTCAGAATTCGATTCAAGATATAACTGAAATCGTCACTCTTAGATTCCTACATCTTTCAAAACTATACTTTGACTTCAAAACTGTCCTAGAACCTCATTTCTATTCATGGAACTCACAAAAATATTTGTATCATTCAAAATCTTAGAACATCATATGTATATTAACAATTACAATATGTGTTCAAACACTTCGAAATTCTTAAAGACATGCGAGATGATGATCCAACCACATATTACCCACTGTCATGCATCTGAAAAGCTCTCGAAACCAAAGTTATAGTTTAACACGTATCCATGTCAGATCCTTTGATATTTATTACCAAATATAATTTTTCAATCTCTTTCCAAAATAGACAGTTTTGTCACAGCTGCAGCAAATCACCTTCATTTGTTTATACGAATAAACCTTATTATAACAATTACCCCTTCATCATTGTTACCGGGAAACCTTTCATATCTCGCCACATTAGCAGTAAACTTATCAACAACTTCATTAACCTTCGACTTAAGCCTCTCTGAAAAGCCACTATACTTATTCATTAAAACCCCATCATGTACTCACCTACATCCTGTAACAATAATTGTCACACCAACTACTGGGAATTAGCAATCAGTATTTTGAATTTCGCGACAGTTTTACGTTAAAAGTTATACATATAACGTCTATCTCCTAGACTTACATACTTCGAATGTGAATTTTTTGAAAAACATCCCAAACCATGAACTAGTTCTTCGAAATTGGAAAAATGCTGATGAAGCAGCAAAAACTGTAAACGACTTTAACAGTCAAAAGTTTGATGATAAAGAATAGTATGGTGGTAAAGCTGAGAAAAAGAGAAGGTTTGAAACTGGAAAACGGATTGAGCAGACCATGAAGGAGGCTGTGGACAAATCACAAAGACTAAACCTGCCTTCAAATGATTCAAATGATTCAGTGTCTACTGAAATCGTTAGCAAACAACTTACTTCTTATTCTAAACCTTCACAGACAAATCTTCTTCGTCATCCATATTATCGTATCTTTTATTATAATATCTTCGATATTCCTGAAGATATTTTCACAACTATTCTTATCTGAAATCTTTTATCTCTTCGCAATATCTGCGTTACAACATAAAAAGAAACTGTGTTAGTTTCTAAATTCTAAAAAAAAAAAAATTTGAATTTAAAATAGGAATGTTTTTGAAGTAGTATTGGGAACTGAAGCATGAGTTTGTATAATATAATGACACTTGATCAACGTGATTATATTACAGTAAGTCATGCTGAGTTTCTAATGGAACGTGATGATTCACAGAACATACCGTCATCATGTACTGTTTACACGACTCTTACATTCTACCCAATTTCCAAACATATTAAGAACATATCATCTTGATAGCTCTATATTTTCGGATATTCTGGTAATTTTCCAAATCAAGATCGTGCCATTACGATTTTCTTCTTGGAACATTAACTATGTTCATCCAAAAATTCATATCTATGAATTCTGGACCATTATTCGCTTGACTTAAGGTCGGAAAGAGAAAACGAAAGCATGAAGCTCCGAAATATAATGGAGAATATAAAGCCCGATAACAACCCCGAAATTACAAACCGTGTATATCAATGCGTATAGCAATATAAAGACACGGGAGAATGAAAAACACAATAATCCCAAGGTAATGGTAGAAGAAAATAACTTCCTCCGGTGGTAGATGAAAAAGAAGAATGACATATATGAAAGTTAAGAGTATATCAAGAATCAATACTGGATGAAGCATATTAACGAATGCTTTAAAGTATGAATTGGGGAGAAAGACTAGAAGGTGTAAGATGTGGAAATAAAGAAACGAAGGGGGTGGAATTATAGTAAAATATCAGACAGAGAAATCGAGACAGATTATCGCATTTAATCAAAGAAGATCCTGATTTCCTTAATCGCCGAAGAACCAAATCTTATTGCAAAGATTTTCTTTAAATCCCATGAATTCCGAAAATCAATCATAACTACGTCATCGGTTAAAACGAATATACGTTTACTCATTTCACTCTCTTGCGATAGCTTCACTTATACTCTTCGCGTAATCAAATTATTTTATCTATATTACTCAATGATGATAAAACTCTATTTATCAACTCATATTCATCATGAAAACATTTTTATAGTTAGCCATGACGACCTCGATCAAATTTCGGGACGAAATTTCTTTAACGGGTAGGTACTGTGACGACCCGGAAATTTCCGACCAAATTTAAACTTAACCTTTATATGTTTCCGACACGATAAGCAGAATTTGTAATGTTGAATCTTAAAAAGTTTGGAACTACATTCATGTAATCAATTACCCTTTGACCGTGTTCGACGATTCACGAACAATTATGTGTATATAGATATGTATATATAATATATAATATTAACTGAAAACATTAACAAAGTGTTAGATATATGATACTTTACATGAACATATTTGTTTCGATATATTTATCGACAGAATTAAGAGATAATATCAAATGATTGAATTATCAGATACATTATGATATGATTACGGGCCTATATTATAAGGTCCACTGTGATTTAAGAAATCTATTCTTTTTGACAACTCATTACTTAACCAGTATGATAAAGATAACGATATTTATATTTTATTTTATTAAATATATATAACGATTTAAATTAATATTATATATTTGTATACGCGTATTATACGTACATAGTTTTATACTTTTACTATACTTTAACTTTAGCTTTACTTTACTTTTACTTTACTTTAACTTTAATAATTCATACTTTAATAATTCACTTTAATAATTCATACTTTAATAATTCACTTTAATAATTCATACTTTAATAATTCACTTTAATAATTCATACTTTAATAATTCACTTTAATAATTCATACTTTAATAATTCACTTTAATAATTCATACTTTAATAATTCACTTTAATAATTCATACTTTAATAATTCACTTTAATAATTCAAAAATCTATTATAAATAGAATTCAATAGGTTTCATTATTTCATAGAAAATTGAAAATATATTTCTCTAAACTCTCTCAATCGAATTACATATATATATATTTACTTAGTACTATTTCAAGATATTATTAGTATACATAAAATACTACGACGGAGTTATATTCAGACGATTTCAAAATAAGTTTTCAAATGGGATATAGCTAAGGAAATTATGGGTTATAGCTATGAAGGTTATGGGTATTGATCGAGGGTATTGCTCGTGAGGTCAACCTAACGTTTATCATTTTTGTTGCGTCTACGTACTTTCCTGCAATATTGAATCACAATATTGATACGTGAGCATTCATATCTTATCTTTTATATATTAATAGTGTATCCCTGACTAGTGCTCGAGTATATATGATTATGCATGTTTGTATGCTTAGTTTCGTCGTTAAATAGTTTATGATAAATCACGAATTTGATACATATGCTACTGAGATAAGTTATATGATATGCATGTCGTTGAAAAGCTGAAGAAAAAAATTAATAACTTTTCATTTAGAAATTGTGTGGTTTCGATGAACGGATTAAAAGATATGGTCAACTGAATTATCATTAATTTTAATATTATTATTAAAACGATTATTATAACTGTTATCAGTTGATGTTATTACTAAAATTATCTTTATTACTAAAAATTAATATTTTTATTGAAACTGTCATTTTATTATTTTTATCATTATTATTATTATCAATATTATTTTATCAAATAAATATGCGTACAAAGATATTTTTACCACACGTAATGTAATTACATTAATAATACATACCACTATATTTTTATGATATTAAGTGAATTTTATAAATTTTATTACTTGAGATATATAAAAGTATATTTTTATCATATATGAATTTTAATATAAATTTTTATTTATTAATAAATGACTTGTATTATTTAGTATAATAAGATCTGATAAATATATTTAAATATATAAAACTACTATATATAAGTTATATAATAAACATGTATAGATTTTGAAAGTCATTTTGGGTCAAGTTGACTTTTGTTGACTTTTGCATGTCGGTCTCGAGCATTAGGATTGTGATACACTACGACTTGACCTAAATTGTTAGACAGATATTGATCAACATATAAATATATATACTTAATATAGGTTCGTGAATCCGAGACAAACCCTGCACTTGTTCAGTGCCGTCATATACATAATTGCTACGAAATACAGTATTGTGAGTTTCATTTGCTCCCTTTTTAATTGCTTTTGCAATATATATTTTTGGGCTGAGAATACATGCGCTGTTTTATAAAAGTTTTACGAAATAGACACAAGTACTAAAACTAATTCTACGTGGGTTTAAACCAGAAATATACCCTTAGCTTGGTAACATTAAACTACTTGTCTATGTACGGTAGGCGCGAATCCTAAAGATAGATCTATTGGGCCTGACAAACCCCATCCTGACTATGGGATGCTTTAGTACTTCGAGGTTATATTAAACACACCTGATCTGGTGTACTTCAGAGGGTAAAACATGAACGTTAAGGCTTGTTACCGGGTGCCTACAACTTATAGAATACTTTTATACACTTGCGAGTGTACAGATATTTATAGAAACTGAAATCTTGTGGTCTATTACTATTACGGAAATGATGGATTATGATAAACTAATGAACTCACCAACCTTTTGGTTGACACTTTAAAGCATGTTTATTCTCAGGTATTAAAGAAATCTTCCGCTGTGCATTAGCTCATTTTAAGGATATTACCTGGAGTCATTCATGACATACTTTGAAAGACGTTGCATTCGAGTCGTTGAGTTCATCAAGATTAATATTAAGTCAATTATAGTTGGATGTAATATGAAATGGTATGCATGCCGTCAATTTTTGATGTAAAGAAAGTTTGTCTTTTAAAAACGAATGCAATGTTTGTAAAACGTATCATATAGAGGTCAAATACCTCGCGATGTAATCAACTATTGTGAATCGTTTATAATGTATATGAACGGGTCCTTTCACATCGAACCTCCTAACAAAAATCTAATAAAAGATCGATCGGTTAAACTAGCTACCCGATCATTTATTTCTATACTACACAATAATTCTTCACACCATACTTTATATACAGGTCTACGCATGTTGAATAAACGTACCCAATCGTTAAAAGTAGAATTACCATACCTCTGTGTAAGTAATTCCCTAATTGGCCCGGCTAATTCTACCGCTTCTAACGGTGCCCATTCTATTACCCTAGGTACTTCAACAGCTTTAGAATGAAGAGTATGCAAGCCCCTTTGGTATTTTGGATAATCTATCCAACGTCTGTCAAATCTCAAGTTCGGGTGCAAATCTTCCAAGTGCATATCTGAAAATGTCATAACTGGATGAGGTATATCTTGTTTATAATAGGTATTAACATCCTGTTGTTTCGCATTCTCAGGAGGAGCATTGCGAGCTTGGGATGAAGATTCACCCCTTTCAGTCTGCAAAACACATCAAACACAATTTTTATGCATCCAAATATGCATTAGTGTCAGCAAAATCATCAATCAAAATAATTACAATGACTTGTTCAATTTATATCAAACTTAAGCTCATTTTCATATTTTTATCAAATCTACACTTTTTCAAATAAGCATATACGAAAATGTTCGCCAAGTTCATAAGCATTCAACTCAAATAACATGTCAAAATAATCATTACTAGCAATTAAACTAGTTTCAAATGGCATTATCTCTTAAAAATCAAGTTCATGAATTTTAGACTTGAAAAAGTCCACTTTAATTCTCAAAATCATGTTTAGGCTCAAAGTTTGGATCATTTAACTACCTAAACATGTTACACTACTTAATTTAGCAACAATTCATGACAAAAATTGGCCATAACCTGTTTATATCAAAAAGCCCCAAATTGCTCAAGAACACAAACCCTAAATTACTCAAAATTTGAAGTTTAAGGCTTCTAATCATGTTAAATAGCATCAATCTAGGTTATACAAGCATAATACATAAGCAATTTAAGCATAATTACACTAAAAAGTATCAAAATCGAATTGGGGAAAAAATTGCTCAAGAACACCAATTTTCGGATTAAATGGTGTTTAGGTGTAGAAATTTACCGTTTTTCTTGAGTAATTCCTTGATAGCATCCTTCTCAACATGATTTTAGTAAAAGATTTGATGAAAAACGGTCAAAATTTGCGAATTTGGTGTGTGTTTTTCGGTATTTTCGGGTGTATTTTCGCAGTTTGGAGTGTGGTTGTAGGTGGACTGATCTGTTTCTTTGCGTTTATTTTTTTTTCTGGGTTTTTGGTCCTCCGCGAGTCGCGGCATTTGGACCTTACAAACTCCGCAACTCGCGGCGTTTGTTTTTTTTTTTGTTTTTTTGTTTTTTTTTTTTTTTATAAAACCTTATACTTTATAAAACTTATAATTAATTAAATTTTAAAAATTTGTTTTTCCTTTAGGAGCGAGGGTGTTTCGGATCGATGTCCTAGTCCGTCCCTCGACAAAATTTTAAAATTTGTCAATTCAAAACGCGGTTTTAAAAGTAAAGATTTTTGGGTTTTTTTTAATGTTTTTGGCATACTTTAGTTTAATAAGATTAAAAATAATGATAATAAAAGTTCTCGTCCCTCCCTCGGGTAAAGCAATTTCGGTTCAAAGACCTAGTCTTCAACTTACGACGAAATTTAAAAATCATATTTTTAACTTAACGAAATAAAGTAAATTTTTGTTTTTAAATTCACACCAAACTTAAATTTAAAATGCATAAAATTAAAAATTCACACCAAACTTAATTAAAAATTCATATTATAAATTCACACCAAACTTATATTTAATTTTGTTATTATACATACAAACTTATATTAAAAATATTAAAATTTTTCAAATATTGACAAACTTAAATATATTGATCTTACAAAGTTCACAATATTAATTTAAGATTTATATATTAATTTTAAAAACATGGTAAAAATAAAATTAAAAATCTTTTTGGCTTTTATCCCACTTTAATCAATCAAATATTATCAAAAATATGCGCCCCTCTTTTTGGTAAAGTAATTTCGGTCCCATGACCTAATTTAACTCATTACGAATTTTTGAAATATTTTGGGTTGATTGATTAAAGATATTTATACCTTAAGAATAAACGTTAAATTTCGCAGTGATGTAATAAATTTTTGTATGATATCAATAATTTCGGTCGCCAAACCTAATTTTATTCAATACCAATTTAATACTTTATAGCGAACAATTTAGCGTTTACTATCAAAAGGTTAAAAATGAAAATAAAAAAATAAAAACTGTACAGACTTACCTGTGGGATAGTATTCTTAGTGATATGATCTATCCCACTCATAAGATAGTCGGTTTAATTGGTTTTCCATAGCTACAAAGGCGTAACCTCGAGCATTCAGTGTTTTTTCTTCTAAACATATGAACGGTCCGTCTCTGCATAAAGTAACAAATTCGGTGTTTGAATAGGTTTGATTATTTGAACATTTACCTCCATGTGACCATTTTCCGCATTTGTGACATCTTTCTAGGTGTCGTGCTCTTCTTTTCGCTGTGGATTTTGATTTTCCTTTACCAAATTGTAACTTATTATCTTCGTATCTGGATTCTTTTCTTACTCCGTCCAATCTTTCTCTGATTACTGATACTATTTCACTCGGAAGTGTGTCATTATTACGTTTAGTGATCAAAGCGTGTAGCATTAGACCATGGTTTAGTTCACAGGCAGTCTTCATTTCGTAAAAACCTAAAAAAAAAATAAAAATTCAGAATGGGGGGAGAAGACTAGTTCTTTAGGGTCTGCTAGGGAAAGATCATTCGGGTTCCATTTTCGAGAACTACACGGAAACATAAAATATAACTCTAACAGAAATACATATTATCCTTTAAAAGACTTGATTCTCCCCACATTTAGTTAGCTGTGGTATCGAAATTGTGATTAACTTCATTGTCAACTTCCATTGGACTATCTATGTAATGTTTAACTCTGTAACCATTAACCTTAAATTCAATCCCATTTGAATTTATTAATTCTATCGTTCCGTATGGGAAAACTCTTTTGACTATGAATGGTCCAGACCATCTTGATTTCAATTTTCCAGGAAATAGCTTGAATCGTGAATTGAAAAGAAGAACTCTGTCTCCTTTTTAAATTCTTTTGAACTTCTGATTCTTTTATCATGCCATTTCTTCGTTCTTTCCTTATAGATTAACGAATTTTTGTATGCTTCATGTCTTAATTCTTCTAATTCGTTTAGTTGACTTAACCGTAGACGTCCAGCTTCATGTAAGTCGAGATTACATGTCTTCAAAGCCCGAAATGCTTTGTGTTCAATTTCTACTGGAAGATGACATGCTTTTCCATAAACGAGTCTAAAAGGTGTGGTTCCAATTGGAGTTTTGTAGGCTGTTCTAAAAGCCCAGAGTGCATCCTCCAATTTAATGGACCATTCCTTCGGATTTGATCCTATGGTTTTTTCTAGAATACGTTTTAAAGCTCGGTTGGTATTTTCAACTTGTCCACTTGTTTGTGGATGATATGCGGTGGAGATTTTATGAGTTACTCCATATCTTTTGAGAACTTTCTCAAGTTGATTATTACAGAAATGAGTACCCCGATCACTTATTAAAGCTTTCGGTGTTCCAAACCTTGCAAAAAGACGTTTTAAAAAGTTGACTACAACTCGTGCATCGTTAGTTGGAAGAGCTTGTGCTTCCGTCCATTTAGATACATAATCAATGGCTACGAGAATATAGAGATTATTATGAGATTTTGGAAATGGACCCATAAAGTCAATACCCCAAATGTCAAATACTTCACATACTTGAATGACATTTTGTGGCATTTCATCACGTTGACTTATTTTTCCGGCTGTTTGACATGCATCACAGGATTTGCAAAGAAGGTGTGCGTCTTTGTAAATTGTAGGCCAATAGAATCCAGCATCATAAACTTTTCTTGCTGTTAGTTGAGGCCAATAATGCCCTCCTGTTGGTCCTGTGTGACAATGGTTTAAAATTTTACTAGCTTCATCTCCGAATACACATCGGCGTATTATTTCATCTGGACAACTTTTAAACAGATGTGGATCTTCCCAGAAATAGTGTTTTATATCACTGAAGAATTTCTTTAGTTATTGGTACGATAATTCTTTTTCAAGGAATCCACATACTAAATAGTGTGCATAGTCTGCAAACCATGGAATTTCATTATAATCTATCCAATAAATATTCATCAGGAAAGTTGTCTTGTATGGCCGATTCATTTAGAACTTCTAATTCGGGATTTTCAAGACGAGAAAGATGATCAGCGGCGAGATTTTCTGCTCCTCTTTTATCTCGGATTTTAATATCGAACTCTTGTAAGAGTAAGATCCAACGGATTAATCTTGGTTTGGCATCTTGTTTCGAAAATAGGTATCTAAGAGCAGAATGGTCGGTATAGACCACCGTTTTTGCTAGAACGAGATATGAACGAAATTTGTCAAAAGCAAAGACAATAGCAAGGAGTTCTTTTTCAGTAGTTGTATAGTTCGTTTGTGCTCCTTGTAATGTCTTACTAGCACAATATATAGGTTGAAATCGTTTTTCAATCCTTTGTCCTAAAACGGCTCCCATTGCAAAATCACTTGCATCGCACATTAGTTCAAACGGTAGATTCCAATTTGGTGTTATCATGATCGGCGCATTAGTAAGTTTCTCTTTAAGAATATTAAAAGATTTGATACATTCATCTGAAAAGATGAATGGAGCATCCTTTTCTAGGAGTTTATTCATAGGAGTGGCAATTTTAGAAAAATCTTTTATGAAACGTCGGTAAAAACCGGCATGCCCTAGAAAACTCGTAACTCCTCTAACATTGGTGGGATGTGGAAGTTTAGCAATTACATCTACTTTAGCTCTATCCACTTCAATTCCTTCTTTTGAAATTTTATGTCCAAGAACGATGCCTTCTTTAACCATGAAATGGCATTTCTCCCAATTAAGTACTAGATTTGATTGTTCGCATCTAATAAGCATTCGTTCTAGATTAACTAGACATGATTCAAATGTATCACCGAAGACTGAAAAGTCATCCATGAAAACTTCCATGCATTCTTCTATCATGTCATGAAAAATCGCCATCATGCACCTTTGAAAGGTTGCAGGGGCGTTACAAAGTCCAAATGGCATGCGTTTGTAAGCAAAAGTACCATAAGGGCACGTGAATGTGGTTTTCTCTTGATCTTCGGGTGCTATTGGAATTTGAAAATATCCGGAAAAACCATCTAGAAAACAATAGTAACTATTTTCGGCTAGCCTTTCCAACATTTGATCAATGAAAGGTAAGGGAAAGTGATCTTTTCTGGTGGCGTCATTTAATTTTATATAATCAATACATACACACCATCCTGTTACAGTCCTAGTAGGAATAAGCTCATTTTTCTCATTTGTGATAACAGTCATGCCACCCTTCTTAGGCACGCATTGAACTGGGCTTACCCATGGACTATCAGAAATTGGATAAATTAGACCTGCATCTAGCAGTTTAATAATTTCTTTTTTAACAACATCTTGCATATTAGGATTTAGTCTTCGTTGGCGTTGCACATACGTTTTATGACCTTCTTCCATAAGGATTTTATGTGTGCAATACGAAGGACTTATTCCTTTAATATCATGAATCTTCCATGCAATGGCTGGTTTATGAGCTTTCAACACAGAAATGAGTTGAGATTTTTCATTTTCAGTAAGAAAAGATGATACTATTACAGGTAATTCAGATTCACCATGTAAATAAGCGTATTCCAAATGGTTTGGAAGTGGCTTTAACTCTAATTTCGGTTGTTCTTCTATCGATGATTTATATCGATATCTGTCTTCTTCTTTTAGCATTTGAATTTCTTCTGTTGTTGGTTCATATCCATTAGCTATTAGTGTAGCTAACATTTTAGCTTCATCAATTGGTTCATTACCTTCTCCTAAAGAACATTCTCCTGTTCCTTGTAATTCTGGAAATTCTTCTAACAATTCTGCATGTGAATCTATAGTTTGAATATAATAACATGTATCATCTGCAGATTGCGGTTGTTGCATTGCTCTATCAACTGAAAAGGTAACACTTTCGTCCTCTATACTTAGGGTCAATTTCTTACCGAACACGTCTATCATTGCTTTAGCAGTGTTTAAGAATGGTCTTCCTAATATGAGAGGAACTTGAGAATCTTTTTCCATGTCCAGAACAACAAAATCTACTAGAAATACTAAAGTACCAACTTTAACTAGCATGTTTTCCATTATCCCTCTAGGATATTTTATTGATCTATCGGCTAGTTGTATACTTATTCTTGTTGGTTTCAATTCTCCAAGGTCTAGTTTAGTGTATAGTGAATACGGCATTAAATTTATACTAGCACCTAAGTCTGCCAATGCTTCTATTGAACTAATACTACCCAGAAAACATGGAATTGTGAAACTTCCTGGATCAGATAGTTTTTCTGGTATCTTATTCAACAGCACTGCTGAACAATTAGCATTCATAGTAACGGCCAAGAGTTCTTCCATTTTCTTTCTATTTGAGATTAGATCTTTCAATAATTTAGCATATCTAGGCATTCCTGAAATCACATCAATGAAAGGAAGATTTACATTTATCTGTTTAAACATATCCAAGAATTTGGATTGCTAAGCTTCAAGTTTCTCTTTCTTCATTTTATTCGGGTAAGGAAGTGGTGGTTGGTATGGTTTAACATAAGGTTTATCCTTAGCTGTGTTATCTTCATTAACCTTTTCAACTACCGGTTCTTTTTCCTTATCTTGATTAGGTTGTGGTTCTTGTGTAGTAGGAATAGCTTCATCAGAAGTTACAGGTATTTCAGGTGATTTAAGTGTTGTACCACTTCTTGTGGTAATGGCTTTAGCTGTTTTATTTCGGGGGTTAGTATTTGCATCACTAGGTAAACTTCCTGGTTTTCTTTCACCTATTAACCTTGCTAGGTTACTTACTTCTTGTTCCAAGTTTTGAATAGAAGCTTGTTGATTTCTAAATGCTTGAGCATTTTGTTCATTAGTTTGTTTTTGAGATGTGAAAAACTGCGTTTGAGTTTCAACTAGCTTCGTCATCATATCTTCTAAATTCAGCTTTTTATCATCGGTTTGTGGTGGTTTGTTTTGAAAATTAGGTCTTTGCTGATTGTAAGTATTATTGGATGCTTGTTGATTCCTAGGACCTTGTTGATTGTTGTATGGAACATTTCTGTTATAATTCTGGTTTTGATTGTAGATCGGTCTTGGCAGTTGATAATTATTCTGATAATTATTTCCAGGGCTTTGGTTTATGTATGAAATATTCTCTCTTTGTTCCATTGTTAATTCAATACTGAGACAATCTTTTGTCAAATGTGGTCCTCCACACTGCTCACAACTAATTCGTATTGAGTGAATATCCTTAGTCATCTTTTCCATTCGTCTCTCGACAGCATCTATCTTTGCGGAAATGGAATCTAAGTCATGGCTAGAATCGGCTCTAGCTGCTTTAGATGATCTAACGATATCTTTTTCTTGGTGCCACTCATGTGAGTGGGAAGCAGTGTTATCAATAATTTTGTAAGCATCAGTTTCGGTTTTCTTCATAATGGAACCACCAGATGCAATATCTATGTCTTTTCTTGTAGTGATGTCGCATCCTTGGTAGAATATTTGTACTATTTGACAGGTGTCTAAACCATGTTGCGGACACCCTCTTAATAACTTTCCAAATCTTGTCCACGCCTCATATAGAGTTTCATTTGGCTTCTGTGTGAACGTAACAATTTCTCCTTGAAGTCTTACGGCTTTAGATGCCGGAAAGAATTGTTTAAGAAATTTTTCAACTAAAACGTCCCATGTATCAATTGCCCCTTTAGGTAACGATTCCAACCAATCTTTGGCTTCTCCCTTTAAAGTCTAGGGAAATAACATGAGATATATCTGTTCATCCTCAACTTCTCTTATTTTAAATAGTGTGCAGATCCTATTAAAGGTACGAAGATGTTCATTTGGATCTTCCTTCGGCGCACCACTAAATTGGCATTGATTAGTCACCATATGTAGAATTTGTCCTTTGATTTCATAATCTGGCGCATTAATGTCAGGATGAGTAATTGCGTGACCTTGGCCACTGAAATGTCCCGTTCTTATTGATTAAAAATGTTCCATATTAATTGATTTCGTTGCGAGGTATTGACCTCTATATGAGACGTTTTTCAAAGACTGCATTCATTTTTAAAACAAACCATAACCTTTATTTCATAGATAAAGGTTTTTTAAAAAAAAACTTTACGTAGATTATCAAATAATGATAATCTAAAATATCCTGTTTACACACGACCATTACATAATGGTTTACAATACAAATATGTTACAACAAAATAAGTTTCTTGAATGCAGTTTTTACACAATATCATACAAACATGGACTCCAAATCTTGTCCTTATTTTAGTATGCAACAGCGGAAGCTCTTAATAATCACCTGAGAATAAACATGCTTAAAACGTCAACAAAAATGTTGGTGAGTTATAGGTTTAACCTATATATATCAAATCATAATAATAGACCACAAGATTTCATATTTCAATACACATCCCATACATAGAGATAAAAATCATTCATATGGTGAACACCTGGTAACCGACATTAACAAGATGCATATATAAGAATATCCCCATCATTCCGGGACACCCTTCGGATATGATATAAATTTCGAAGTACTAAAGCATCCGGTACTTTGGATGGGGTTTGTTAGGCCCAATAGATCTATCTTTAGAATTCGCGTCAATTAGGGTGTCTGTTCCCTAATTCTTAGATTACCAGACTTAATAAAAAGGGGCATATTCGATTTCGATAATTCAACCATAGAATGTAGTTTCACGTACTTGTGTCTATTTTGTAAATCATTTATAAAACCTGCATGTATTCTCATCCCAAAAATATTAGATTTTAAAAGTGGGACTATAACTCACTTTCACAGATTTTTACTTCGTCGGGAAGTAAGACTTGGCCACTGTTGATTCACGAACCTATAACAATATATACATATATATTAAAGTATGTTCAAAATATATTTACAACACTTTTAATATATTTTGATGTTTTAAGTTTATTAAGTCAGCTGTCCTCGTTAGTAACCTATAACTAGTTGTCCACAGTTAGATGTACAGAAATAAATCAATAAATATTATCTTGAATCAATCCACGACCCAGTGTATACGTATCTCAGTATTGATCACAACTCAAACTATATATATTTTGGAATCAACCTCAACCCTGTATAGCTAACTCCAACATTCACATATAGAGTGTCTATGGTTGTTCCGAAATATATATAGATGTGTCGACATGATAGGTCGAAACATTGTATACGTGTCTATGGTATCTCAAGATTACATAATATACAATACAAGTTGATTAAGTTATGGTTGGAATAGATTTGTTACCAATTTTCACGTAGCTAAAATGAGAAAAATTATCCAATCTTGTTTTACCCATAACTTCTTCATTTTAAATCCGTTTTGAGTGAATTAAATTGCTATGGTTTCATATTGAACTCTATTTTATGAATCTAAACAGAAAAAGTATAGGTTTATAGTCGGAAAAATAAGTTACAAGTCGTTTTTGTAAAGGTAGTCATTTCAGTCGAAAGAACGACGTCTAGATGACCATTTTAGAAAACATACTTCCACTTTGAGTTTAACCATAATTTTTGGATATAGTTTCATGTTCATAATAAAAATCATTTTCTCAGAATAACAACTTTTAAATCAAAGTTTATCATAGTTTTTAATTAACTAACCCAAAACAGCCCGCAGTGTTACTACGACGGCGTAAATCCGGTTTTACGGTGTTTTTCGTGTTTCCAGGTTTTAAATCATTAAGTTAGCATATCATATAGATATAGAACATGTGTTTAGTTGATTTTAAAAGTCAAGTTAGAAGGATTAACTTTTGTTTGCGAACAAGTTTAGAATTAACTAAACTATGTTCTAGTGATTACAAGTTTAAACCTTCGAATAAGATAGCTTTATATGTATGAATCGAATGATGTTATGAACATCATTACTACCTTAATTTCCTTGGATAAACCTACTGGAAAAGAGAAAAAATGGATCTAGCTTCAATGGATCCTTGGATGGCTCGAAGTTCTTGAAGCAGAATCATGACACGAAAACAAGTTCAAGTAAGATCATCACTTGAAATAAGATTGTTATAGTTATAGAAATTGAACCAAAGTTTGAATATGATTATTACCTTGTATTAGAATGATAACCTACTGTAAGAAACAAAGATTTCTTGAGGTTGGATGATCACCTTACAAGATTGGAAGTGAGCTAGCAAACTTGAAAGTATTCTTGATTTTATGAAACTAGAACTTTTGGAATTTATGAAGAACATTTAGAACTTGAAGATAGAACTTGAGAGAGATCAATTAGATGAAGAAAATTGAAGAATGAAAGTGTTTGTAGGTGTTTTTGGTCGTTGGTGTATGGATTAGATATAAAGGATATGTAATTTTGTTTTCATGTAAATAAGTCATGAATGATTACTCATATTTTTGTAATTTTATGAGATATTTCATGCTAGTTGCCAAATGATGGTTCCCACATGTGTTAGGTGACTCACATGGGCTGCTAAGAGCTGATCATTGGAGTGTATATACCAATAGTACATACATCTAAAAGCTGTGTATTGTACGAGTACGAATACGGGTGCATACGAGTAGAATTGTTGATGAAACTGAACGAGGATGTAATTGTAAGCATTTTTGTTAAGTAGAAGTATTTTGATAAGTGTATTGAAGTCTTTCAAAAGTGTATAAATACATATTAAAACACTACATGTATATACATTTTAACTGAGTCGTTAAGTCATCGTTAGTCGTTACATGTAAGTGTTGTTTTGAAACCTTTAGGTTAACGATCTTGTTAAATGTTGTTAACCCAATGTTTATAATATCAAATGAGATTTTAAATTATTATATTATCATGATATTATCATGATATTATCATGTATGAATATCTCTTAATATGATATATATACATTAAATGTCTTTACAACGATAATCGTTACATATATGTCTCGTTTAAAAATCATTAAGTTAGTAGTCTTGTTTTTACATATGTAGTTCATTGTTAATATACTTTATGATATGTTTTCTTATCATAGTATCATGTTAACTATATATATATATCCATATATATGTCATCATATAGTTTTTACAAGTTTTAACGTTCGTGAATCACCGATCAACTTGGGTGGTCAATTGTCTATATGAAACATATTTCAATTAATCAAGTCTTAACAAGTTTGATTGCTTAACATGTTGGAAAAATTTAATCATGTAAATATCAATCTCAATTAATATATATAAACATGGAAAAGTTCGGGTCACTACAGTACCTACCCGTTAAATAAATTTCGTCCCGAAATTTTAAGCTGTTGAAGGTGTTGACGAATCTTCTGGAAATAGATGCGGGTATTTCTTCTTCATCTGATCTTCACGCTCCCAGGTGAACTCGGGTCCTCTACGAGCATTCCATCGAACCTTAACAATTGGTATCTTGTTTTGCTTAAGTCTTTTAACCTCACGATCCATTATTTCGACGGGTTCTTCGATGAATTGAAGTTTTTCGTTGATTTGGATTTCATCTAACGGAATAGTGAGATCTTCTTTAGCAAAACATTTCTTTAAATTCGAGACGTGGAAAGTGTTATGTACAGCCGCGAGTTGTTGAGGTAACTCTAGTCGGTAAGCTACTGGTCCGACACGATCAATAATCTTGAATGGTCCAATATACCTTGGATTTAATTTCCCTCGTTTACCAAATCGAACAACGCCTTTCCAAGGTGCAACTTTAAGCATGACCATCTCTCCAATTTCAAATTCTATATCTTTTCTTTTAATGTCAGCGTAGCTCTTTTGTCGACTTTGGGCGGTTTTCAACCGTTGTTGAATTTGGATGATCTTCTCGGTAGTTTCTTGTATAATCTCCGGACCCGTAATCTGTCTATCCCCCACTTCACTCCAACAAATCGGAGACCTGCACTTTCTACCATAAAGTGCTTCAAATGGCGCCATCTCAATGCTTGAATGGTAGCTGTTGTTGTAGGAAAATTCTGCTAACGGTAGATGTCGATCCCAACTGTTTCCGAAATCAATAACACATGCTCGTAGCATGTCTTCAAGCGTTTGTATCGTCCTTTCGCTCTGCCCATCAGTTTGTGGATGATAGGCAGTACTCATGTCTAGACGAGTTCCTAATGCTTGCTGTAATGTCTGCCAGAATCTTGAAATAAATCTGCCATCCCTATCAGAGATAATAGAGATTGGTATTCCATGTCTGGAGACGACTTCCTTCAAATACAGTCGTGCTAACTTCTCCATCTTGTCATCTTCTCTTATTGGTAGGAAGTGTGCTGATTTGGTGAGACGATCAACTATTACCCAAATAGTATCAAAACCACTTGCAGTCCTTGGCAATTTAGTGATGAAATCCATGGTAATGTTTTCCCATTTCCATTCCGGGATTTCGGGTTGTTGAAGTAGACCTGATGGTTTCTGATGCTCAGCTTTGACCTTAGAACACGTCAAACATTCTCCTACGTATTTAGCAACATCGGCTTTCATACCCGGCCACCAAAAATGTTTCTTGAGATCCTTGTACATCTTCCCCGTTCCAGGATGTATTGAGTATCTGGTTTTATGAGCTTCTCTAAGTACCATTTCTCTCATATCTCCAAATTTTGGTACCCAAATCCTTTCAGCCCTATACCGGGTTCCGTCTTCCCGAATATTAAGATGCTTCTCCGATCCTTTGGGTATTTCATCCTTTAAATTTCCCTCTTTTAAAACTCCTTGTTGCGCCTCCTTTATTTGAGTAGTAATGTTATTATGAATCATTATATTCATAGATTTTACTCGAATGGGTTCTCTATCCTTCCTGCTCAAGGCATCGGCTACCACATTTGCCTTCCCCGGGTGGTAACGAATCTCAAAATCGTAATCATTCAATAATTCAATCCACCTACGCTGCCTCATATTCAGTTGTTTCTGATTAAATATGTGTTGAAGACTTTTGTGGTCGGTATATATAATACTTTTGACCCCATATAAGTAGTGCCTCCAAGTCTTTAATGCAAAAACAACCGCGCCTAATTCCAAATCATGCGTCGTATAATTTTGTTCGTGAATCTTCAATTGTCTAGACGCATAAGCAATCACCTTCGTTCGTTGCATTAATACACAACCGAGACCTTGCTTTGATGCATCACAATAAATCACAAAATCATCATTCCCTTCAGGCAATGACAATATAGGTGCCGTAGTTAGCTTTTTCTTCAATAACTGAAACGCTTTCTCTTGTTCATCATTCCATTCAAATTTCTTCCCTTTATGCGTTAATGCAGTCAAGGGTTTTGCTATTCTGGAAAAGTCTTGGATGAACCTTCTGTAGTAACCAGCTAGTCCTAAAAACTGGCGTATGTGTTTCGGAGTTTTCAGGGTTTCCCACTTTTCAACAGTTTCTATCTTTGCCGGATCCACCTTAATACCTTCTTTGTTCACTATGTGACCGAGGAATTGAACTTCTTCCAACCAAAATGCACACTTTGAAAACTTAGCGTACAATTCTTCCTTCCTCAATACTTCTAACACCTTTCTCAAATGTTCACCGTGTTCTTGGTCATTCTTTGAGTAAATAAGTATGTCATCAATGAAAACAATGACAAACTTGTCAAGGTATGGTCCACACACTCGGTTCATAAGGTCCATGAACACAGCTGGTGCATTAGTTAAACCAAACGGCATGACCATAAACTCGTAATGACCGTAACGTGTTCTGAAAGCAGTCTTTGGAATATCATCTTCTTTCACCCGCATTTGATGATACCCGGAACGTAAGTCAATCTTTGAATAAACAGACGAGCCTTGTAGTTGATCAAATAAGTCGTCGATTCTCGGTAGTGGGTAGCGGTTCTTGATGGTAAGTTTGTTCAACTCTCGGTAGTCGATACACAACCTGAATGTACCATCTTTCTTCTTGACAAACAAAACAGGAGCTCCCCACGGTGATGTGCTTGGTCGAATGAAACCACGCTCTAAAAGTTCTTGTAATTGGTTTTGCAGTTCTTTCATCTCGCTGGGTGCGAGTCTGTAAGGAGCACGAGCTATTGGTGCAGCTCCTGGTACAAGATCTATTTGAAATTCAACGGATCGATGTGGGGGTAATCCCGGTAATTCTTTCGGAAATACATCGGGAAATTCTTTTGCAATGGGAACATCATTGATGCTCTTTTCTTCAGTTTGTACTTTCTCGACGTGTGCTAGAACAGCATATCAACCTTTTCTTATTAGTTTTTGTGCCTTCAAATTACTAATAAGATGTAGCTTCGTGTTGCCCTTTTCTCCGTACACCCTTAAGGGTTTTCCTTTTTCTCGTATAATGCGAATTGCATTTTTGTAACAAACGATCTCCGCTTTCACTTCTTTCAACCAGTCCATACCGATTATCACATCAAAACTCCCTAACTCTACTGGTATCAAATCAATCTTAAATGTTTCGCTAACCAGTTTAATTTCTCGATTCCGACATATATTATCTGCTGAAATTAATTTACCATTTGCTAATTTGAGTAAAAATTTACTATCCAAAGGCGTCAATGGACAACTTAATTTAGCACAAAAATCTCTACTCATATAGCTTCTATCCGCACCCGAATCAAATAAAACGTAAGCAGATTTATTGTCAATAAGAAACGTACCCGTAACAAGCTCCGGGTCTTCCTGTGCCTCTACCGCATTAATATTGAAAACTCTTCCACGGCCTTGTCCATTCGTGTTCTCCTGGTTCGGGCAATTTCTAATAATGTGGCCTGGTTTTCCACATTTATAACAAACTACATTGGCATAACTTGCTCCGACACTACTTGCTCCGCCATTACTCGTTCCGACACCATTTGTTCCTTTCGTTCTATTAACCCCTGGTCCGTAGACCTCACACTTCGCCGCGCTATGACCATTTCTTTTACACTTGTTGCAAAATTTGGTGCAGAACCCCGAGTGATTCTTTTCACACCTTTGGCATAGTTGCTTCTGATTATTGTTGTTGTTGCGGTTATTATTGTTGTTGGGATGATTGTTGTAGTTGCTGTTGTTGTTGTTGTTGTTGTTGTTGTTGTTGGGCCGTTTGTTGTAGTTGCGATTGATGTTGCGATTGTTGGGATAATTGTTGCGATTATTGTTGTAATTGCTGTTGTTGTTGTATTGGTGATTCTTATCACCGTTTTCCTCCCACTTTCTTTTGACTTGCTTCACATTGGCCTCTTCAGCAGTCTGTTCTTTAATTCTTTCTTCAATCTGGTTCACTAGTTTGTGAGCCATTCTACATGCCTGTTGTATGGAGGCGGGCTCGTGTGAACTTATATCTTCTTGGATTCTTTCCGGTAATCCTTTCACAAACGCGTCGATCTTCTCTTCCTCATCTTCGAATGCTCCCGGACACAATAGGCACAATTCTGTGAATCGTCTTTCGTACGTGGTAATATCAAATCCTTGGGTTCGTAACCCTCTAAGTTCTGTCTTGAGCTTATTGACCTCGGTTCTGGGACGGTACTTCTCGTTCATCAAGTGCTTGAATGCTGACCACGGTAGTGCGTACGCATCGTCTTGTCCCACTTGCTCTAGATAGGTATTCCACCATGTTAACGCAGAACCTGTGAAGGTATGCGTAGCGTACTTTACTTTGTCCTCTTCAGTACACTTACTTATGGCAAACACCGATTCGACCTTCTCGGTCCACCGTTTCAATCCGATCGGTCCTTCGGTTCCATCAAATTCCAAAGGTTTGCAGGCAGTGAATTCTTTGTAGGTGCATCCTACACGATTTCCTGTACTGCTAGATCCAAGGTTATTGTTGGTATGTAGCGCAGCCTGTACTGCGGCTATGTTTGAAGCTAGAAAAGTACGGAATTCCTCTTCATTCATATTCACGGTGTGTCGAGTAGTCGGTGCCATTTCCTTCAAAATAGTTAAATGGAACAAGTTAATCATACAGAATATTAAGAGTAGTTAATAGTATTTCGTAGCATAATATGAACTCATTTATAAAAGCTTTTTCTTCATATTAGCGTTTTATAAGTTTAAATTCGGGTAGTACCTACCCGTTAAGTTCATACTTAGTAGCTAATATACAATTCAATTACTACAATTCTATATGAAAAACTGATTATAATAATATTTCGCATTCAAACTTTTATACAATATTTTACAAACTTACAATACCGCTTATTTTACATAAAGCATGAAATATAGCACACAATAACTTTGATACAAGATAGTTGTGAAGACAATTCTAGCTAGTACACAAGTCGTTCAGCAAAGGCAATAAAGACACGTAATTCATACGTCCAGAAACAAGTCATGCATTCTGGTTTTACTAGGACTACTTCCCATCCTTGGTCTTGTGCAACATAACCGTTATGGCCGTTGATAAGACAGCGTGTTGTAACGTCATCAAAGGGACGAGGGTTACGTAATGTCCAACAGTCCCGTAATAATCTAAAAACCTCATTTCTTACCCCAATTACCGACTCCGTCACTTGTGGAAACGTTTTGTTTAATAGTTGTAGCCCGATGTTCTTGTTCTCACTTTGGTGAGAAGCGAACATTACTATTCCGTAAGCATAACATGCTTCTTTATGTTGCATGTTAGCCGCTTTTTCTAAATCACGAAGTCCAATATTCGGATATATTGAGTCAAAATAATTTCTTAACCCGTTGCGTAAAATAGCATTTGGGTTCCCCGCAATATATGCGTCAAAGTAAACACATCGTAACTTATGGGTTTCCCAATGTGATATCCCCCATCTTTCAAACGAAAGTCTCTTATAAACCAAGACATTCTTGGAACGTTCTTCGAATGTCTTACAAACTGATCTCGCCTTAAATAGTTGTGCCGAAGAATTCTGGCCGACTCTAGACAAGATTTCATCAATCATGTCTCTGGGTAGGTCTCTTAAAATATTGGGTTGTCTATCCATTTTGTGTTTTTAAACTGTAAAATAGACAAGAGTTAGATTCATAAAAAAAATACTTATTAATACAAGCAATTTTTACATATATCATAAAGCATAAGAACACTATATTACATATATTACACCACACGAATACAACTATCTTATTCCGACTCGCTCGTTTCTTCTTCTTCGGTTTTGGTTCGTTTTGCTAAGTTTCTAGGGATATATGATGTTCCCCTAATACGAGCCGTCGTTGTCCACATTGGTTTAGAAAAACCTGGTGGTTTAGAGGTTCCCGGGTCATTGTTACAACTTAAGGACTTCGGGGGTTGACGATACATATAAAGTTCATCGGGGTTGGAATTAGATTTCTCTATTTTTATGCCCTTTCCCTTATTATTTTCTTTTGCCTTTTTAAATTCAGTTGGGGTAATTTCTATAACATCATCGGAATTCTCGTCGGAATCCGATTCATCGGAGAATTGGTAATCCTCCCAATATTTTGCTTCCTTGGCGGAAACACCATTGACCATAATTAACTTTGGTCGGTTGGTTGAGGATTTTCTTTTACTTAACCGTTTTATTATTTCCCCCACCGGTTCTATTTCTTCATCCGGTTCCGATTCTTCTTCCGGTTCCGATTCTTCTTCTGGTTCCGACTCTTCTTCCGGTTCTTCTTCGGGAACTTGTGAATCAGTCCACAAATCATTCCAATTTACATTTGACTCTTCATTATTATTAGGTGAGTCAATGGAACTTGTTCTAGAGGTAGACATCTATCACATAATATCAAACACGTTAAGAGATTAATATATCACATAATATTCATATGTTAAAAATATATAGTTTCCAACAAAAATGTTAAGCAATCATTTTTAAAGAAAACACGGTCGAAGTCCAGACTCACTAATGCATCCTAACAAACTCGATAAGACACACTAATGCAAATTTTCTGGTTCTCTAAGACCAACGCTCGGATACCAACTGAAATGTCCCGTTCTTATTGATTAAAAACGTTCCATATTAATTGATTTCGTTGCGAGGTATTGACCTCTATATGAGACGTTTTTCAAAGACTGCATTCATTTTTAAAACAAACCATAACCTTTATTTCATAGATAAAGGTTTTTAAAAAAAAAAACTTTACGTAGATTATCAAATAATGATAATCTAAAATATCCTGTTTACACACGACCATTACATAATGGTTTACAATACAAATATGTTACAACAAAATAAGTTTCTTGAATGCAGTTTTTACACAATATCATACAAACATGGACTCCAAATCTTGTCCTTATTTTAGTATGCAACAGCGGAAGCTCTTAATAATCACCTGAGAATAAACATGCTTAAAACGTCAACAAAAATGTTGGTGAGTTATAGGTTTAACCTATATATATCAAATCATAATAATAGACCACAAGATTTCATATTTCAATACACATCCCATACATAGAGATAAAAATCATTCATATGGTGAACACCTGGTAACCGACATTAACAAGATGCATATATAAGAATATCCCCATCATTCCGGGACACCCTTCGGATATGATATAAATTTCGAAGTACTAAAGCATCCGGTACTTTGGATGGGGTTTGTTAGGCCCAATAGATCTATCTTTAGAATTCGCGTCAATTAGGGTGTCTGTTCCCTAATTCTTAGATTACCAGACTTAATAAAAAGGGGCATATTCGATTTCGATAATTCAACCATAGAATGTAGTTTCACGTACTTGTGTCTATTTTGTAAATCATTTATAAAACCTGCATGTATTCTCATCCCAAAAATATTAGATTTTAAAAGTGAGACTATAACTCACTTTCACAGATTTTTACTTCGTCGGGAAGTAAGACTTGGCCACTGTTGATTCACGAACCTATAACAATATATACATATATATTAAAGTATGTTCAAAATATATTTACAACACTTTTAATATATTTTGATGTTTTAAGTTTATTAAGTCAGCTGTCCTCGTTAGTAACCTATAACTAGTTGTCCACAGTTAGATGTACAGAAATAAATCAATAAATATTATCTTGAATCAATCCACGACCCAGTGTATACGTATCTCAGTATTGATCACAACTCAAACTATATATATTTTGGAATCAACCTCAACCCTGTATAGCTAACTCCAACATTCACATATAGAGTGTCTATGGTTGTTCCGAAATATATATAGATGTGTCGACATGATAGGTCGAAACATTGTATACGTGTCTATGGTATCTCAAGATTACATAATATACAATACAAGTTGATTAAGTTATGGTTGGAATAGATTTGTTACCAATTTTCACGTAGCTAAAATGAGAAAAATTATCCAATCTTGTTTTACCCATAACTTCTTCATTTTAAATCCGTTTTGAGTGAATTAAATTGCTATGGTTTCATATTGAACTCTATTTTATGAATCTAAACAGAAAAAGTATAGGTTTATAGTCGGAAAAATAAGTTACAAGTCGTTTTTGTAAAGGTAGTCATTTCAGTCGAAAGAACGACGTCTAGATGACCATTTTAGAAAACATACTTCCACTTTGAGTTTAACCATAATTTTTGGATATAGTTTCATGTTCATAATAAAAATCATTTTCTCAGAATAACAACTTTTAAATCAAAGTTTATCATAGTTTTTAATTAACTAACCCAAAACAGCCCGCAGTGTTACTACGACGGCGTAAATCCGGTTTTACGGTGTTTTTCGTGTTTCCAGGTTTTAAATCATTAAGTTAGCATATCATATAGATATAGAACATGTGTTTAGTTGATTTTAAAAGTCAAGTTAGAAGGATTAACTTTTGTTTGCGAACAAGTTTAGAATTAACTAAACTATGTTCTAGTGATTACAAGTTTAAACCTTCGAATAAGATAGCTTTATATGTATGAATCGAATGATGTTATGAACATCATTACTACCTTAATTTCCTTGGATAAACCTACTGGAAAAGAGAAAAAATGGATCTAGCTTCAATGGATCCTTGGATGGCTCGAAGTTCTTGAAGCAGAATCATGACACGAAAACAAGTTCAAGTAAGATCATCACTTGAAATAAGATTGTTATAGTTATAGAAATTGAACCAAAGTTTGAATATGATTATTACCTTGTATTAGAATGATAACCTACTGTAAGAAACAAAGATTTCTTGAGGTTGGATGATCACCTTACAAGATTGGAAGTGAGCTAGCAAACTTGAAAGTATTCTTGATTTTATGAAACTAGAACTTTTGGAATTTATGAAGAACACTTAGAACTTGAAGATAGAACTTGAGAGAGATCAATTAGATGAAGAAAATTGAAGAATGAAAGTGTTTGTAGGTGTTTTTGGTCGTTGGTGTATGGATTAGATATAAAGGATATGTAATTTTGTTTTCATGTAAATAAGTCATGAATGATTACTCATATTTTTGTAATTTTATGAGATATTTCATGCTAGTTGCCAAATGATGGTTCCCACATGTGTTAGGTGACTTACATGGGCTGCTAAGAGCTGATCATTGGAGTGTATATACCAATAGTACATACATCTAAAAGCTGTGTATTGTACGAGTACGAATACGGGTGCATACGAGTAGAATTGTTGATGAAACTGAACGAGGATGTAATTGTAAGCATTTTTGTTAAGTAGAAGTATTTTGATAAGTGTATTGAAGTCTTTCAAAAGTGTATAAATACATATTAAAACACTACATGTATATACATTTTAACTGAGTCGTTAAGTCATCGTTAGTCGTTACATGTAAGTGTTGTTTTGAAACCTTTAGGTTAACGATCTTGTTAAATGTTGTTAACCCAATGTTTATAATATCAAATGAGATTTTAAATTATTATATTATCATTATATATATACATTAAATGTCTTTACAACGATAATCGTTACATATATGTCTCGTTTAAAAATCATTAAGTTAGTAGTCTTGTTTTTACATATGTAGTTCATTGTTAATATACTTTATGATATGTTTTCTTCTCATAGTATCATGTTAACTATATATATATATCCATATATATGTCATCATATAGTTTTTACAAGTTTTAACGTTCGTGAATCACCGATCAACTTGGGTGGTCAATTGTCTATATGAAACATATTTCAATTAATCAAGTCTTAACAAGTTTGATTGCTTAACATGTTGGAAAAATTTAATCATGTAAATATCAATCTCAATTAATATATATAAACATGGAAAAGTTCGGGTCACTACAGCCAGTGCGTTTAGCTCTCATTCGGTCTTCCATACTTAAAGGTTCCAGATTCTCCATAATTGAATTTGTTGAATCCGAATCACTAGAGGATTCTGATTTAATGGTTCGTTCCTCAACAATCTCTGTTTGAATAATTGGTGGTTCCGGAGGAAAATTTAATGGTTTAGGATCTATGAATTGTCCCTGAATATTATCCGGATTCTCAGTTGTGAGGTCGGGTTCAAAAAATGGATTATCGGAAATTTGAATTGGAGTACTTGGTCGACTGGATGACGATTCTAAAGGAAAATCAACGACGGTAATATTTGCTAGATGTCTTGATCTAGTTACAGGTGGTGAACGTACAAAAGGTGATGAACGTCTTGCTCGGTGCATTCACTGAATATCCTATTAGTTTTTAAAAGGAAAGAAAAATTATATAAGTTATCCAATTAATAGACTTTTCTGATTTTGACCACGTTTCGAATAGCCAAAAGATGCAGCAGAGGGGCAGGATTCGTTTGGTGTCAATGTAATTGAGGACTGTTTGGCTCCAATAACCCTGTCCACGTACAAATCCAACTATTACTACGAACCAGAAAATTTTGATGTCTATCAATTTAACTACTTAAAATAAATTTTCGTAATTTTAAGAAATTTAGATAATAAGTAGAAAAAAAATCTATGTCCTAAAACTAGAATAGCGAGAAATAAGAAAGAAAAAGAGTGCGTCGAAAAAGGTCTAAAAATAAAAGGCGTCGAAAAATACGAAAGAAAAAAATGACTTTAAAACTTAAAAACACTCGACTAACCCAACCTTATTACTACCACTAACTTAAAATTATAATCGCAAATTGAGATTACTAATTGGAATGATAATTGATACATAGGTAAAAGGTGTCTAAAAATATTAAAGCTTACAAGTAAAACTATATCCCAAATGGCAATAACTTAAAAAAAAACACTAAAATTTAAAAAGGCATCGCAAAATTCTAAAGCACCTAGATCTTAGTCTAAAGAAAAAGCACTTAAGAGATTTTACGACAAAGCCTAAAAATCTATAAATAAAAATAACTATGGCAAAAATTAAGTTTAAAACTAAAAACTAGCGAAAAACACAAAAGTTACGCTAAAAACAAATAAAAAGGGACAAAATATAAAAATATACAAAAGGTTGTAAAAAAATACAATTTTTTATAAAAATATTATTTTTATATTATTTATTTTATAAAACTATTAATTTTTATATATTAATAAAACTAAATAAACTTAATATTACAAATTAAATAAATAAAACTAAATTAATTAAAATTAATTAACTAATCAAACCCTAATTAGGTTTTAAAATTAATAATAATAATAATTATCCCATAATTAATGCTGTTAGGGTTCCTGTGTGGCCAGTGTCAGACGGCTCCGCGAGTCACGGTTGGTCCGGTTTAATAACTCCGCGAGTCGCGGAGGGTTCAGGCTCAGACGAGATGCAGGTCAAAATTCAACAGGTCAGTTTTATTTATATTTTATTTATTTATTTTTCTGTTTTAAATAAAATATATTTATATAAATTTAATAAAACTTATATTTTAAAACCTAAAATAAAAATAGAAATATTTTATAATTTTATAAATAAAACTCTTAAAACTAGATTTATAAATGTTTTTTTTTCGGTTTTTGATTTTATGTTTTAAATAAAAACAAAATATTTAAATAAAACTTATATTTTTATAAATTAAAAATAAAGAAACTTTATAAAACTTAAATATTTAACAAATTCTTAAAAATATTTATATTTTTGTTTTTCTTTTTATATTTTCGAATATATAAAACGTATTTTTATAAAAACGTATTTTTATAGAAGTAAACTAAAAATAAAAATCTTTTTGTTTTTTATTTTATATATATTAGCGTTGCGCTTTCGGCGTTTAAGTTCCCCGGCAGCGGCGCCAAAAATACTTGGTGTTTTCGCTAGGGGTATATAAAATAGCTTATATTTTACAAGGAAATACTATTAAATACGATACAATTTTACTCAAGATATTTATTTATTTATTGAATGGATATACTTAAACCTTGCTACAACACTTATAGGCAGTGTACCTAATCGTACAGTAGTGTAGTTTTTAGTAAGTCCGGTTCGGTCCACAGGGAAAATCTTTTAAACAAAGCTTAACGCTATATTAGTTTTATTTTATAAAAATACAAATATATATATAAGTAATATTATTATTATAAAGGGGGTTTTTACTATTTAATGACCGGTTTGTCGATTTTAAACTTTAGTCGTAGTTAAAACAAAATATAAAATATTAAATAAATAAAAGACTTAATTTAAAGCGTAAAGTAAATAACGATAATGAAATTGCGATAAATAAAAGTGCGATAAAATAAACTTGCGATAATTAAAAAGAACGATAATTAAAAGTGCAATTAAATACAATAACAATAAATAAAAGTGCTATAATTAGAAGTGCAATTAAATATAAAATAAAGGAAATTAAATATGAAATAAAAGAATTATGCTTATTTAAAATTCCGTAATCATGATGTTTGACGTGTTGATTTTAGTTTTATGCCCATGGGTTAATTGTCCTTTGTCCTGGATTATTTAATATGTCCGTCTGGTTTTTGTCCATAATAGTCCATCAGTCATAAATATAAAGTGCGAGTGTCCTCGTCAAATTATCCTTATACCCGAAGTTAAATATTCCAACTAATTGGGGACTTAAACTGTAACAAGATTTTAATACTTTGTTTAATAATTACACCAGGTTATCGACTGCGTGTAACCCAAGGTTTTAATACTTTGTTAACAATTATGCCAAGTGTCCTTGTATATAATTTTACCCCTGTTTTAATAATTCTAGTGGCTATTAATCCATTCCCGTGTCCGGTTAAATGAACGATTACTCGTACTTATAAATACCCCGCCCATCGTGTCCGATTGAGTGTATATGGTTATTTATAGGGACGTCCAATTGTAAATCTTTATATTAAAATTAACAAACTATCATTTAGTTAAACAAATATAAAGCCCATTAATAACCCATAGTCTAATTTCCACAAGTGTCGTTCTTTTGTCCAAACCCCAATTATGGTACAAAGCCTAATTACCCAATTTTAGTAATTAGCCCAACATCATGATTACTTCGGATTAAATAAGCATAATAATAACTTAGCTACGAGACATTAATGTAAAAAGGTTGAACATAACTTACAATGATTAAAAATAGCGTAGCGTTACACGGACAGAATTTCGACTTACACCCTTACAACATTCGCTAACATACCCTTATTATTAGAATTATAATTAAAATTAAAATTAAAAAAAAATATATATATATATATATATATATATATATATATATATATATATATATATATATATATATATATATATATATATATATATATATATATATGTTACGTTTACATATAGAGAAAGAGAGATTTTAGGATATATTTTTCGTCGAACTGCGTTGGCTTTTATAGGAATTTGAGTCCAGGTGAACTCCGCGAGTCGCGTAATTTTTTGCCTTCAAACTCCGCAACTCGCGGAGTTTGAAATTACAGCTCACCCAGCTTTGGCTCTTTGTTTGCCAACGATTTATAAATATATTATAATATATATATTAATTTTAAGAATTAATTATATATTATATTATATTTATATACATAGTTAACTTGTAATTTTTAGTCCGTTGCGTCGAGTGTTGAGAGTTGACTCTGGTCCCGGTTCCAGATTTTCGAACGTCCTTGCGTACAATTTAATATCTTGTACTTTGCGTTTTGAATCTTGTACTCTTGCAATTTTGAGACGTTTCTTATCAATAATTGGAACCTCTTTGATTGTATTTTGTACTTTTGAGCTTTTTGGTCGTTTGCGTCTTCAATTCGTCGAATATGTCTTTTGTCTTCACCTTTTATTATTTAAACGAATATCACTTTTAAATAGAACAATTGCAACTAAAAGCTTGTCTTTCTTGAGGAATAATGCTATGAAATATATGTTCGTTTTTAGCATTATCACCTTTCGACGCAAATCTTTAGTCCAAATTGCATAACTTTTCACAAGGAATATAGTAGAATACTTTTCATAAGCTAAAACACAAAGCATGCAACTCAGAAAATTCGGATATCATGTGAAACCCTAACGAAACTTCGATTAATCATATCTTGAGCATACGATAACGAAATCAAGCAAAATAGGAGTCTAAAATTAATAACTTTTCGATATATTTCTATTTAAATACATTACAAGATCAGATCCCATACCAATTTAATCAGATCAACAAGAAACAAATTCATTTTTCGAACATACAACGTTAATTACGCAATCAATCAACAATTAACAACATCAATCACCATTAATTGAGCACTAGACTTGATTACACTATGTAATTGAACAAAAAACTGAATTAATGAAATTAGGGTTACTAGTTATACCTCAAACGATTAAATTGAGCACACTAACGCGTAGAGAATGACACAAGGAACAACGTTCGTGTTTAAGGCTTGATATAATTTTGAGTTTTAGTGATGATGGTGGTGTGGTGGTGATCGACGGCCAAATAGAGGGAGAGGGGAGGGAGATGTCGACTAAACAAGGGAAAAGAATGAGGGTTTCTAATTCTATTTTTCTTTTTATAGTCCCCTTAGGCCCTAATCTCACCACTAATGACCCAATTAGCAATTTAAGGTCCAACATAGGGTCCAAGGGGGGGGGGGGGGGGAGGTTCGATTGATGGCCCTTCTAGGGGGCTCATTGGGCTCATTTTGTCTACTAGCTCGTACGCGCGTGGTCCGTTTTGGGTGCCGTTAACCGTACCGTGTCTCCGGAACGTTAACTAGTCATTGAAACGCAATCACCGAGTTTAATTCATTAAATAAATAATAAATTAAAATAATTTTCTTAAAGTCAATAATTATCGAAAATAATTATTGTGTCATTTTTTCGAGTTTCGTAAACTGAAAAAGCTTTCTAGACGATAAACTTAATCGTAACGTTTTCTAGTTATTTCGCTAACCGAAATAAGTTTGTAAATTAATATAGCATATTAATTCAAACATTTCTCTAATAAGTATGTATTTAATTCTATTAAACACACAAATATAAGTAACCACCGTTAAATACATAACGGACAATTAACGATAGTAAACGGAAAAAGTCGGGTTGTTACATTACCCACCTGTTATGAAAAATTTCGTCCCAAAATTTTAGTGGTCATCCGCCGTAGTTGTCGCCTCGAAAAATAGTTGCGGATACTTAAGTCTCATCTGATCTTCACGCTCCCACGTGAATTCTGGTCCTCTACAGGCATTCCATCTAACCTTAACTAGTGAAATTCTGCTTTGCTTTAGTTTCTTAACTTCGTGACCCATAATCTCAGCAGGCTCTTCAATGAAATTAAGCTTAGGATCAACTTTCTCTTCTTCTAATGGAATCACCAAACTTTCATCTGACAAACACCTCTTCAAATTGGAAACATGAAAAGTGTCGTGAATCTCGCTAAGTTCCTGCGGTAGTTTCAATCTATACGCTACCGGTCCAATTCGTTTGGTAATCTCAAACAGTCCAATATACCTCGGACTTAACTTTCCTCTCTTATCAAAGCGCACTACACCCTTCCAGGGTGACACTTTGAGCATAACCTTATCTCCAACCTGAAATTCCAAATCTTTCCTTTTAAGATCTGAATAGCTCTTTTGACGATCTCGTGCTATTTTCATTCTTTCTCGAATTTGCACGATTTTCTCAGTCGTTTCATGTACAATCTCAGGACCAGTTAACTGACTATCTCCTAACTCAGTCCAACATATAGGTGATCTGCACTTTCTGCCATACAGTGCTTCAAAAGGCGCTGCCTTTATACTCGCGTGATAACTATTGTTATAGGAAAACTATACTAACGGTAGATGTCTATCCCATCCAATTCCAACATCAATCACACACGCTCTTAACATGTCTTTTAGTGTCTGAATCGTCCTCTCACTTTGCCCATCAGTCTGCAGATGGTATGCTGTACTCATGTCTAAACGAGTTCCCATGGCAACTTGCAAAGCTAGCCAAAACCTAGATGTAAATCTACTATCTCTGTCAGAAATAATGGATAGCGGCACTCCATGTCATGAAACTACTTCCTTTATGTAGATCTGTGCCAACCTCTCCATCTTATCCGTTTCCTTAATCAGTAGAAAATGAGCAGACTTCGTAAGACGATCAACAATAAACTAAATCGTATCATAACCTCCTACCATTTTAGGCAACTTAGTGATAAAATCCATTGTAATATTCTCCCACTTCCATTGGGGAATCTCTGGTTGTGTCAACAAACCTGACAGTTTCTGATGCTCTGCCTTAACTTTAGCACAAGTCAAGCACTTACCAACGTAGGTAGGTATTTCGGCTTTCATATTAGGCCACCAAATACAGTGCCTTAAGATCTTGGTACATCTTGTCAGATCCAGGGTGAATAGAATATCTTGTCTTGTGTGCCTCTTCTAGCACTAGTTCCCTTAATCCGCCAAACTTCGGTACCCATATTCTGTCGATAAAATACCGGGTTCCATCGTCTCGAGTAACAAACTTCTTATCAATTTCTCGAAGTGATTCAGTAGCAACGTTCTCTTCTTTCAACGCCTCTAGCTATGCGTTACATATTTGAGAAGTAAGGTTCCTTCGAATAGTCAAGTTCAATGCTCTAACTCGAATAGGCTTCACTCTCTCCTTCCTACTCAAAGCATCTGCCACTACATTAGCCTTACCGGGATGATAGCTAATGTCGCAATTGTAATCATTCAACAATTCGATCCAATGTCTCTGTCTCATATTAAGCTGTTTCTGATCGAAAATAAGCTGCATACTCTTGTGATCAGTGAATACAGTAAACTTAGTACCATATAAATAGTGTCTCCACATGTTCAGTGCAAAAACTACAGCACCAAGTTCTAGATCGTGAGTCGTATAGTTCAACTCATGTATCTTCAATTGTCGGGATGCATATGGAATCACTTTCTTACGTTGCATCAACACGCAACCAAAACCTTGCCGTGAAGCATCACAGTAAACTACGAAATCCTCGGTTCCTTCGGGTAAAGACAAAATCAGTGGAGTCGTTAACTTCTCTTTTAACAACTGAAATGCAGCTTCATGCAACTCTGTCCATTCGTACTTCTTACCCTTATGAGTCAATGCTGTTAACGGTCAGGCAATAGTAGAAAATCCCTCAATGAATCTTCTATAGTAACCAGCAAGACCTAAAAATTGTTGTATCTGCGTTGGTGACTTAGGAGTCTCCCATTTCTTTAATGTCTCTATCTTTGCAGGATCAACTTGGATACCATTGACTCCTATGATATGACCCAAAAATTGCACTTCTCGCATCCAAAAGTCACATTTCAAAAATTTCGCGTACAACTGCTCCTTCCTGAGCATCTCTAGTAACAAACGGAGATGTTGCTCATGTTATTTCTCATTTTTAGAATATACCAATATATCATTGATAAACACTATAACAAACTTGTCTAGATATGGCTTACACACACGGTTCATGAGATCCATGAACACAGCTGGTGCGTTCGTCAATCCAAACGGCATTATAGTAAATTCATGATGACCATAGCGTGTCCTAAACGCTGTTTTCGGTATATTTGCTTCCTTCACTCTCATTTGATGATAACCTTACCTTAGATTGATCTTAGAATAACATGCCAATCCTTGCAATTGATCAAACAAGTCATCAATCCTCAACAACGGATATCTATTCTTGATAGTTAACTTATTCAACTCCCTATAATCAATACAGAGTCTCATAGATCCATCCTTCTTCTTCACAAACAGTACTAGAGCTCCCCATGGTGACGAGCTCGGTCGAATGAATCCTTTATCTAAAAGCTCTTGCAGTTGACTAGATAACTCTTGCAATTCGGGTGGTGCAAGTCTATACGGTGCACGCGCTACTGGTGCCGCTCCAGGAACTAAATCAATCTAGAACTCTACATCTCTAGGTGGAGGTAATCCGGGTAACTCATCCAGAAAAACATCGGGAAATTCTCTAACAATGGGCACATCTTCGAGTTTCTTGCCTTCAGATTCAGTTTTGGTTACGTGAACCAGCATAGCAAGACAACCCTTTCTCATGTGTTTATGCACCTTCAAATAGTTGATGAAATGTAACGGCGTATTGCTTCGCTCTCCATACACCATTAAAGGTTCACCTTCAATAACAGGAATACGAATCGCTTTCTGATGACAAACAATGTCGGCTCTATTCTCGGCTAACCAGTCCATTCCAACTACAAGGTCAAAACTTCCTAGTTTAATCGGTATCACATCTATCTTAAACGACATTCCAGCTAAAGTCAAAGTACAATCACGGTAAACCTTATCAGCACTCATTAGATTACCATTTCCTAGCTCTATATAATATAAGTTTTCTAATGAGGATACAACATTCTTAAGATTATGACAAAAATCTCTAGACACAAAGCTTCTATCAGCTCCGGAATCGAAAAGTACATAAACATATTGATTATCGAGAAGAAACGTACCCGTGACTAGCTTAGGATCATCACGAGCTTCACTGGAGTTAATGCTGAAAGCCCTTCCTCTTACAGGTTCATTAGTCTTACTAGCAGTTGGGCAATCCTTCCGAAAATGACCTTCTTTTCCGTATACATAGCACACATTCGTACCAGCTTTACACTCGGCAGCCAAATGTCCACTCTTCTTGCACTTATAACACCTTTTCAAACAATCCCCCGGATGATGCCTATTACACTTAGCACATAACTGGAATTTTCCCTTATAACCAGAATTAGCATTCAGAGTTGCAGTATTACTCTTAGCAGTATCTTGTTTCTTAAGGGGCTGCTGATTGTAATTCTTCCCTGAATTATTGTTATTGTTCCATTTCCTCTTATTATCATGAGTTTTAGTCTCGGTCTAGGCAGGAGTCTTTCCTTGCTGTTCAACTTGGTCTATCAACTCACTAGCCATCTCAACATCCTCTTGTATAGTACTCGGGTTCGAAGTAGTTACACCGCTTTGAATCTTCTCGGTCAAACCTTTCACATAAAGAGTGATCTTGCGACATTCGGGAGTAATCATATGTGGACACATGAGAGCCAACTCAAAGAATCTCTTGTTGTAATTGGACAGATCAGTACCTACTAGCTTCAAGTTTTAGAGTTCCCGCTCCATCTTAACAGTTTCAGTGTAGGGACAATACTCTTCGATCATCCTTCGTTTCAAATCCTCCCATGGAGTCTCAAAAGCCTGATCCATACCTACAGAATTTGCATAATTATTCCACCATGTCAAGGCACCATCTGATAACTTAGAAGTTGCAAACTTCGTTCTATCCGCATCTCTACAACCACTGATACGGAAAACTGACTCAAACTTCTCAAACCAACGAGTCAAACCAACTGGACCTTCGGTGCCATTAAACGAGTGTGGCTCACAACTTAAGAAAGTCTTGTACGTACACCCTACTTGACCATTGTTTTGAGTATTAGTCGCATCTTGGTTTCGCTGATTCGTGGCGTTCACATTGTTACTATAGGTTCCATTACGGAGTTCTGCCACCGCGTCGGTTAATCCTTCGGTGATCCACCGACGAACATCAGCTTGGGAAACTTGCTTGGGAGTCATTATCTTTCTGGTCAAGATAACACATTTGGTTAGTGTCAATGAAATCGATATATAAAATATACTAGCAACGGAACGATGCATAGTAATTAATATTAAATCATAGCGATTTTAGTAGCACTAGTGATATGTAATAGCGATACATAGCGTGTAGTAGTAGCAGTAGTAAGAACAATGTACACTAGTAACATTATCACTAATTAGCAATAGTAGTAGCAACACTAAGCATAAATCGTCATTAATAAACCAATACTTAAAGAAATAAACTTTTCGCTCAATAATCATGCATAACCAACGTAAGTAACATATTCCTCATGTCATAAGTAAAACCACATAAGTAAAGCCACATCTAACAATGTATGTGCGAACATCATATAATAAACAATAATAATCAAATAATGTTTAATTGCGTGGAACAAGTCTAGTCGAACGATCTCTATTTGCGTTTCTGGAGTTCCTTCAACAAGTACTCGACCATTTTCTCCAAAATTTTGACTCGCAGCGTGAGGTCACTAGGGTTGTTGTCATTAGCAGCAGCAGTGGAGGTACTAGGTTTAGAAGTAGATGTAGAAGCGTCATAGGGATGAAAATGGCGACACATCTCAAGTGACTGGTTATCATAGCGAAAACAATTACAAAAGGGGTTATTGAGTCGAGCAAGTCCTTTCGGTATCCTACGGTGGCCTCTCGGTCCGTAGGGGTTAACATAATCGGGTTTAACAAAAGGCGAATGGAGTGAATCAGGTACATCAGGTTCGGATTTAGATTCGGGTTCAGATTCTTCCTCGGAATCCTCTGCTGATTCCTTTCCTTTTGGCTCATTCTCATGCTCGGTTTCCATCTCGGGTTCCGATTCGGTATCATCCACAAACTCGAGTATCGTATTTCCTTGCACTTGCACGGTTTCCTTGGATTCCGTATCAGAGTCGGTAAGAATGATAGGATTAGAAGAAGTCATCTAGCACTCAAAGAAAAACACAAAGTTAGTCACTTAGTAATCATGCCATAATAGATACCAAGTAACATAGTAATTTATTTAACTAGGGTTCATGTAACTTGACAAGTCTAAGGTTACAGTCTAGACGCACTAGTTATCCTAACGTTTAACTCTCTAATGTAGCTTAGTCCTAGGTAACGGATCTGCTCTGATACCAAATGTAATACCCCGTCAAAATCCACTAACGGTGTATTAACTCCTGGTCCCACAGTTTAGCGGTCACGCCCTCTATATGAGATGTTTCCTAAAAGTATTCGCATTAATCATTAAAACCAAGTCATTTATTAAAGAAGATGTAACTGGAAACATTTGACGTCAATGACTAATGTATATGAACCCAAACATCTTAAAAGAAAACTTGTTTAAATGCGAATATTTGTTCTTGAAATGAAAATGATAAACATGCTGGATGCCGTCCAGTTCTAGCAGCAAATAGCATATAACTTCAATTAAGCAGAAGCACTAGCTCTATGTACCTGAGATGAAACATATAAAACGTCAACGAAAAACATTGAATGAATCTACAGGTTTAGTAAATCATTTCTTAAGTTAGGCAACAAGATTTTTCTTAGAAAACATCGTAGGAAAAGTATACATTATCATGAGCACTTGATTATAAAGCTTTAATCTTTGCGTGAGCCGAGCACACGTCTTAGTTTACCCTATCCTAGCAATACACCGATAAAGTGTACGAGTTACAACTACATAAGCACCTGTTTATGTTGCGGTGAGGTTTGTCAAACCTAACGGTACCGTCCCTATAAGTCGAGCTTACAAAGTAATTAATATAATCAAGCTAAGGGATTTTTGATCTGAACTCATTTGTATATTCTTAATAAGTTACTTGTTCCAAACACGTCAAACATTTGTAAAAAGTATGCATCTCATCCCTGTAAAAACATAGTAGGGACTGCAGACTCACCTTAGCAAAAGCACTCGTAAAGATCTTAGCAAATCGTACTGTTGTCGAAACTCTCGACTGAACAACACAACCTAATCAAGTAAATCATCTTAAGTATACACTAATAGGTCAAACTTCGTCAACCCTTAGTGTACACAAAGTCCTAGTGCTCAGACTGACTCAACGAACAAGTAAAAGTCAACTAATCTAAGCAAGTCAACAAAAGTCAACCAAAGTCAAACCAAAAGTCAACTCTGTCAAAGTGATCAACTAAAGTCAAACATCTCAGTAGGTCATGCAAACATCGTTAACTAGTCAAACCTAGGTCATATAACACGTTATAGCTCGTAGTTTAGCAAATCGCATTTTCCGCTTCTTAGCGCATACCTTAGAAATTCGTATGTCGTAAAGAGATACGTCTATAGTACATAGCACATAATTCATAAAATTATGATCTACTTCAGATCATAAGTATACTAAAAATCTATTCCAAAAAGTTTGGCTAAAGCCTCATACGATAATTAAAAGTCAGAAGTCAGAAGGGATCAAATCTGAGTTCATTACAAAAATTTCTGCTCGCACGTCAGTTTTTAAACATTTTTCAAAAAATATAGAAAATATATTTTGATGAATAGCCAATTTATGTCATCTCAAAACATCTCATAGTTTTAGTAATAAAATAATCAGAAGCATTGCATTAGCCAATTTGTACAGTTTCGCAAAACATTATAGACCTTCCAGTTTTTGACCATCAATCGGACATATCATTTAGACGAGCATATATCTCATGGCAAATCACGTTCTCACAAGTTTTCATACAAATGAAACATGTCAAGTAACATATAAAATAAAATATTCTAGAAGATCAAAGTCTAAATCAATTCCTAGTTCATTCTAGAAATTTTTATGTGAACTTAAAAACTGATTCGGCATACTTTACAAATAAAATCTTCGTTTTATCATATCGGGAGCATTACATAACCTTTCGATGCAAATATTTAGTCCAAATTGCATAACTTTTTACAAGGAATATAGTAGAATACTTTTCATAAGCTAAAACGCAAAGCATGTAACTCAGAAAATTCGAATATCATGTGAAACCCTAACGAAACTTCGATTAATCATATTTTGAGCATACGATAACGAAATCAAGCAAAATCGGAGTCTAAAATTAATAAATTTTCGATATCTTTCTATTTAAATACATTAAAAGATCAGATTCCATACCAATTTAATCAGATCAACTTGAAACAAATTCATTTTTCGAACATACAACGTTAATTACGCAATCAATCAACAATTAACAACATCAATCACCATTAATTGAGCACTAGACTTGATTACACTATGTAATTGAACAAAAAACTGAATTAATGAAATTAGGGTTACTAGTTATACCTCAAAGGGATTAAATTGAGCACACTAACGCGTAGAGAACGACACAAGGAACAACGTTCGTGTTTAAGACTTGATCTAATTTTGAGTTTTAGTGATAATGGTGGTGTGGTGGTGATCGACGGCCAAAGAGAGGGAGAGGGGAGGGAGATGTCGACTAAACAAGGGAAAAGAATGAGGGTTTCTAATTCTATTTTTCCTTTTATAGTCCCCTTAGGCCTAACTCACCACTAATAACCCAATTAGCAATTTAAGGTCCAACATGGGGTCCCATGGGGGGGGGTGGGGGTTCGGCCGATGGCCCTTCTAGGGGGTCATTGGGCTCGTTTTGTCTACTAGCTCGTACGCGCGTGGTCCGTTTCGAGTGTTGTTTTTCTGAGTTCCATAAACTGAAAAGCTTTCTAGACGATA
This sequence comes from Rutidosis leptorrhynchoides, assembly GCF_046630445.1. NCBI lineage: Eukaryota > Viridiplantae > Streptophyta > Magnoliopsida > Asterales > Asteraceae > Rutidosis > Rutidosis leptorrhynchoides. Next base: position 314,502,233 of record NC_092337.1, read on the forward strand.
AAATTAATCGTAACGTTTTCTAGTTATTTCGCTAACCGAAATAAGTTCGTAAATTAATATAGCATATTAATTCAAACATTTCTTTAATAAGTATGTATTTAATTCTATTAAACACACAAATCTAAGTAACCACCGTTAAATACTTAAAGGACAATTAACGACAGTAAATGGAAAAAGTCGGGTTGTTACACAAGTGTATTATTTAAATACATGTTTGGTTTTACAATTTTTCATTCTCGATATACTCAAAAATTTTCTAGAAAACATCATTCGTACCTTGCGAAATTCACAAGAATTCCACAAGCACCAACTTTATCCACTGAGGAAATATCAATGAAAATGAACAATGAGGTATTGATTACATTAGTAAAATACTCCGTAGAATTTTATAATCTTTAATGTTTTAGAGATTATTCATTTCTAATTCCAGCCAGAAATCAAATGAGTTTAATTTAATATTAACTCATTAAATCTGTATTAAATCTGAAGAAAATATACATTTATTTTTCATAAGACTGTAATAAAATTCTCTTGTACAAAATATTAACTTGTGAAACTTTTAACGGGTAGGTAATACCCGAGAGATATATAAATTCACAATTAATATGTTACATTCTTCGATTCTGGTTCAGCAAATCATCAACTATACTCACTATTTTCACAACGATATACATTCTTTCATAGAAGTCAGAACAATCATTCTGATTCAGATTCAGTTACATATTCTGATTTTAACAAGATCAGAATCCAAGTCAAGATTTAACAAAAGACATCATTCTTAGATTCCTACATCTTTCAAAGCTATACTTTGACTTTAAAACTGTGCTAGAACATCATTTCTATTCATAGAACCCAGAAAAAAATATTTATATCATTCAAAATCCTATAACATCATATATACATTAACGATTATAATATGTTTTCAAACCCCTCGAAATTCCTGAAGACACTTCAAATAATGAACAATCGAGATGATGATCCAACCACATATTACCCACAGTCTTGCACCTGAAAAACTCTCAAAACCAAAATCATAGTTTAACACGTATTCGTGTCAGACCCTTTGGCATTTATTAGCAAAAATAACTTTTCAATCCTTTTTCAAATTAGCCAGCTTTGTCACAGCTCCAGCAAGTCAACTTTGACTTATCAGTTGAAACATTCTTATTATAACCTCGATATATACGTTGTTCTTTTGTCATCGTTATCGTAGAACCTTTTATATCTCACCGCATTAGCAGTAAACTTACCAACAACTTCATTGATCTTTAAGCCTCTCCGGAAAATCACTATACTTATTCAATGGAAACCCTATCATGTACTCATCTGTATCTTGTAATGGTAGTTGCCATACCAAAAAGCTTGAATCATTATTCTCGCATTTCGCAGCAATTCTACGCCAACTGTTATATATATATATATATATATATATATATATATATATATATATATATATATATATATATATATATATATATATATATAACGTCTATCTCCAAGACTTACATACTTCGAATGTGAAGTTTCTGAAAAACACCCTAAACTGTGAACTAGTTCTCCGAATTTTTGGAAAAATGCTGATGAAGCAGCAAAAAATGTAAACGATCTTAACTGTTGAAAGTTTGATGATAAAGAATAGTGGGTTGGCAAAGCTCAGAAAAAGAGAAGGTTTGGTACTGGAAAAGGATTGAGCAAACTATGAAGGAGGCAGTTGTAACGACCCTGGATTTTTCAACGTTTATTTATTAATAATTGTTATTATTAATACGTGTGATTAAACGAATGTATGTTATTACATTTACATGTTGCCATGATTGCCCGTACTTGACTTTAATTTCCTGAAACGTCTTTGTGACACACGAAACTTTCACGAAAAATATTTTTAGAATATTATTTACATTCTTGATTTATTTTATTAATCATTTTAATTAACTAAAGTTATTAGTTAATTACTTGGACTTTAATTGGATTTATTTGTTAATTAATTGAACTTGGGCTTTTTTAGTGTAATGGACTCATGATATTGGGCTTATAAGCCCACCCTACATTTTAAGTGGACTAACTAGCCCACTATTGCATGTAAGTATCAAATTAAATGGAAACTAGTTAGTTAGTTGTATGGAATCTTGTTACTTGCACCCTTCCCATGTAAACACTTCTAATAACCAACTTTTGTGACTTTAACATGCAAGTGACTAGTGTGTTTTTCCCTCCCTCTCTTCTCTCCCAATACCGTCGGCTTTTGCATCTACAAGGGGAGTTTTGGTTTCAATTTTTCATTACTACATACACTTGTATTCTCTCATTTTCAAAACACACACTTACTAGCTTTCAAATTTTCTCTCTTTTCTCTCTAAACTTTGTAAGTTACAAGACTTCTTTCTCTTCTTTTTCTCCCTAAAAACCGAACCCAAGAACACACATATCATCATCATCTCTTGTTCTTTGATTATTGTTTTGTTATTTGTTGATGTTATTACTTACTTACTTGTTGTTATGTATTATTTACTTACTAGTTTCAAGAATCAAACTTACTAGTTTCATTCTTCTTTTATCTTGTAATTTCAAGAACACGTAAGAACTAAACTTACTAGTTTATGTTCTACATATGTTGTTTTAAAGTTTGTAAGTTCATGGTTGTAAAAATCATACTTGTGAATCATGTTTGTAAACTTATAAGTTTACATTCTTAAAGATCAAACTTTGGTTTGAATCTTTAGAGTATGAACAACAATGAACTAGTTACTTGTTTACTTAGTATATGTCTTCATTTTATGCACTTTAATTTCTTGTTTGTTGGTTGTTATTGGTCAAATGTTACTAGTTAACTTTGATCTCATTAATCTTGAACTAAAAGTTAACTTAAAAGTTCAAGAACATGTAAGTAAGTTTTCTTTAAATATACCTTTGTATACTTATGCTTGATCTAGACTTTTGAGTCTTGGATCTTCAAGATCAAACTAAGAACTATGTTCTACAACTTAAGATCTTGATTTCATAAGTTCACTTTCAAGTTTGTAACTTAATATTACTTTTATAGTTCAGGAATGTGTTAAATCTAAGACTTTGATGTAACTTTGGTTCATCAAAACACTTGCAACACTTAAGTGAGTTGTGCTTCATGTCTTAGACTTACACTTGGGTTATGATGGTCAAACCTTGGTGAAAATGATGCAAACACATCAACGAGTTGTACACTTGAAGCTATATGCATCAAGGATGAGAACCGTGATAAGCATCGAGCACCAAGACCACCAGAACCCACTATTTTTCTGTTTACTGTATTCTGCCTATTGTTTTCTGGGTTCTGTAACAGGCCAGTACACCTGGGCTACCGTAACCTTGATTTTCAGATAGATCTTTTCGAGTAGATAATTTTTCATATAGGACTCATCTTAATCCGAGTTACGGTTTAGGATTTATGGCCCTCCGATCGTCACTATGTCCTTTTAACGTTGTGCAGAAATTTCTGACCTACTCGCACTTAGACAGTCGCCACGGTCAAATGAAGATGAGTTTGCTTCTGTAAATTTTACCACACTTAAAGGACTCATATACGGAGCCATGGCCACTGGTCTCACCTTAATTCAGTAAGCGTAGAGGCCGTGGTGACTGGCTGAAGTCAGATTTTGTTTTAAACTACTTTCATAAACGAAACATACTTTACACCTTTTGTTTGATGATGAATGATGATGACCTTTAAGACCTTATTTACATACTTTTAAACCTTTTTGGACGATTTACTGAATTAGTACTATTTGACTTAGGTTGAGGACCCGTTTGGACAACCTTCATTACTTGCTTACTTTCCGAGTCATACTTTACCGCTACTTTATCATTGTGAGTTATAGCAATCCCTTTTTACTTTAACTTATTTTGGGAATTGAGAATACATGCGGATTTTATGTTTTACATACTAGGCACGAGTACTTAAACTTATATATGTGTGGTTATACAATGGCAGAAACATTCCCTTTAGCTCGGTAACGTTTAGTCATTGGGTTTTGAACCGGTGAACGCGAATCTTAGATATGGATCCATAGGGTTTGACATCCCCACTCAGGCTAGTAGCGCTAGCATTTAACGAGTGTTTAATACTTCGTAAACATATGCACTTGCCAAGTGTACTTTCAGGGGGTATAAACGTTAAGTTAGTTACCAAGTGCCCACGGTTAACATATACTTTATCATACTGTTTTGAAACGCTCTTTGTAGCACTGAAATCTCGTGGCCTACCTTACATACTGTTATACTTAAACTATAGCTCAATAACCTTTGTGTTGACGTTTTTAAGCATGTTTTTCTTAGGTGCTTAAGGTTATTTGCTTCTGCTGTCGTGCTGGTCTTGCCGTAGACACCCACTGCTCTAGTGTTATCACCGCATGAACTGTTTAACTGCATTCAAACTTTAATACATTTGAACTATGTTTTGTAATGACCTAAGGGTCACATACATTTATTCATGCTTGCTATTCGTAGAAGCATACTGTTGGTGTAAAACAATTGACGTCAGTTATGACGTCATCTTTTTATCATGAATGCAACTTCTTTTATTACAGCATATAGTACTTAACCTTGTAATGATCCTGTTGTTGATGATTCGTACACGATGGTTTTGTATGGGGCATCATAGCAGTGGACAAATCACAAAGACTAAACCTGCCTTCAAAGAATCCAAATGATTCAGTATCTGCTGAAGTCATTAACAAATACCTTGCTCCTGACTCTAAACCCTTGCGAACAATATTCTTCATCATCCTCTAATATTAGAAATTCTAAGATTTCATCATATCTTTCATTATAAATATCTTAGACGTTCCTGAAGATATCTTCATACCGATTGTTATCCGAAATCATTTACCTCTTTACGCTATCTGTGTTACATCATAAAAGAAACTATTTTAGTTTCTAAATTTTAAAACCTTCGAGTATAAAATATGAATGTTTGAAGTAGTGTTGGGAACTGAAGCATGAGTTAGTATAATATAATGACACTTGATCAACGTGATTATATTACAGTAAGTCATGCTGAGTTTCTAAATGGATCATGATGATTCACAGACCATAACATCATCATGCGCCATGTTACATAACTCTTTCATTTTATTTAACTTCTAAAATATCAAGAAAATATTTTCTTGATGATTCGGTCTTTTCCGGATATTCTGGTAATTTGACAAATCAAATTATGCTACTACCTTCCCTTTCTACCTTGTATATTATGATGATTCGAAACTCCATACCTACGAATTCTGGACCGTTACTTGCGAAAAGAAAACAAAAGTATGAAGCTCCGAAATAGAAAGGGGAGTAAAAATCGCAGCAAACAGAAAAGATCATTAACTATAGAAGTCAATAATTATAGAAAGATAAATGCAAGGAAGGATTATGAAAACCACTACCCCAAGAGCGAAGTAGAAGTAAATATACTCCTCCGGTGGGAGTTGGAATAGGAGGATGATTGTTGTGATAGTTAGAATAAGATCAAGGATCAGAACTGGATGGAGCATATTGACGAATATGATGGAAGTATGAATTGGGAGAGAAAGAATAGAAGGTGTGAGCTGTGGAAATAAGGAAACAAAGGGAGTGGATTTATAGTGAGATATCCAACTAAACAATCGAGATAGATTATCGCATTTAACCAAGAGGATCCTAAATTCCATAATTTCTGAAGAATCAAATCTTATCTAAATCACTTGAACTCCAGAAATCAACCGTGACTACGTCACCAGTTAAAACTAACCTACAGTTACTCGTTTCACTCTTTTGTGATAACTTCACTCGTACTCTTCACAAAATCGAATTGCTTTATCTATATTACTCAATGATGATGAAACTCTAATTTTCAGCTCATATGCGTCATGAAAACATACTTATTGTCAGCCATGACCATTCTAATCAAATTTTGAGGACGAAATTTCTTTAACGGGTAGGTACTGTGACAACCCGGAAATTTTCGACCAAATTTAAACTTTATCTTTATATTACTCCGACATGATACGCAAAGTTTGTTAAGTTGAATTTCAAAAATTTTAAACTGTGTTCATACATTTATTTGACCTCCACCAAATTTCGACGATTCACGAACCATTATAAAAATGAATATGATTATATATATATATATATATATATATATATATATATATATATATATATATATATATATATATATATATATATATATTATAACTTGAAAATGTTAACAAAGTATTAGATGTATAATACTTTACATGAACGTATTTGTTTCAATATATTTATCGACGAAATTAGAAGATAATTGCAAATGATTGAGTTATCCGTTACATTATGATATTATTATAAGTCTTTGGGGTAAGATCCACGTTGATTTGAGAAATCTGTTCTTTTTAACGGTATTCGGAATAATTGGTAAAGCGATCTACACATGAAAACAAAGTGTCAAATAACGAGAATTAGACAAAATTAAGTAGAAGACTAAATTACATAATAATCAATTGATTTAATTTCAAATGTACGAAAACATTTTTCGATATAATATAACTAGATTATTAATGTCTTTGTTTAAATAACGTGAGTTGAAATGTTAATTGTTAGAACTATATATATATATATATATATATATATATATATATATATATATATATATATATATATATATATATACATAACTTGCATCGTGTATTTAAAACGTATTTATATATATTAAATTAGTTAAGTAAACGATAGTAACACTCGCTTAAGTGATTCGATTAATATGTAGATACGATAACTAGTACGTTTAAGAAGTTAAAACAAACGCTAGTACATAAATGAACTATACTTAGTTAAGTTTTAAAATGAAAATGTTATATGATATAGTAATTTCTATTATGTAAACGTTATGTGACATAACCATTGTTAAATATTTAAATGGTTTTAAATTATATAATGGTCTTTGAAATACATTTTAGTTTTGAAAATTATATATTATATTATATTTCAAATTTATATTTCGAAATGAAAGTATGTATATATATATATATATATATATATATATATATATATATTACAACGTAATAAGATTTAATACTAGTTTTATTTATAAAACATTTTATTACTATTATATATATATGTATATATATATATATATGTATATATATATATATATATATATATATATATATATATATATATATATATATATATATATATATATATATATATATATATATATATAACGAGACGATAATTTATAGAAGCAAATGACCAAAACATTCAAATGATTAAGTTACACTTTGAGTGGGATAGTTTTTCATTGATTTGAGTCTTGTTATATATAAAGGTACGTTACACAAAACATAAAGTATTAGTTTTCTAAGCGTACGAAAATGAGTTCGAGGAACCAAAAACGGGACTTAAGACGAGTGCCAACGTACGAGACTTCGGAACAAAACCTACAAGTTAACTATGCACGTGAATATAATATATATATAATTATATAAATTAAATAAATAAATATTATTATATATTAAATGAGTGTTGGCAGCCAAAAATTAATGGAACATAAGCTGTAAAGGTGACCCATGCGATCGCATGGGATTTACACCATGGAGCCATGCGATCGCATGGCAGTGTGTATCTGGCCAACTTCTATAAATTGATCAAGTTCGGTTTATCCTCACACACACTCACATAACTATCCATCTATCTCTGAATTATAATTATTATAAATTACATTATTATTATTATTATTATTATTATTATTATTATTATTATTATTATTATTATTATTATTATTATTATTATTATTATTATTATTATTATTATTATTATTATTATTATTATTATTATTATTATTATTATTATTTATACATAAAATACTACGACGAGGTTCTGCTCGCGTGATTTCAAAATGGGTTTTTCAAGAGGGATAGAGCTAAGAAAATTATGGATTATAGCTATGGAGGTTATGGGTATTATTCGGGGGTATGCTTGTGAGGTCAATCTAGTGTTTATCATCTCCATTGCGTCTACGTACTTTCCTGCAATATTGAATCTCAATATAGATACGTGAGCACTCATGTCCTATCTTTTATATATTAATAGTGTATCCCTGACTAGTGCTCGAGTATATATGATCATGCATGCTTATATATTTTATTTCGTCGTTAAATAGTGTATGATGAATCAAAAATTTAATACATATAATACTGATATAAGGTATATGATATGCATGTGGTTGGAAAGCTGTCGAAAAATTATTAACTTTTCATTTAGAAGTCGTGTGATTTCGATGAACGGATTCAAAAATATAGTCAACTGAATTATCATTAATCTTAGTATTATTATTAAAAATGATTATTATTATTACGTCGTCGTTATTATAGTCGTTATTATTATCTGATTATTATTATTATTACCATTACCATTATCAATATAGGTATTATCATTAAAATTGTTATTGTTATTATTATTACTATAGTTATTATTAAAATATAACATTTTTATAAAAACTATTATTTTATTATTTTTATCATTATTATTATTGAAAGTATCATTGATATTAAAATTATCAAGTTTGTTAAAATTATCAATTCTAATAAAAATATCATTTTTATTATCGATATCATATTAGGGTTATTATTAGCATTATTATTTTTGATATGATTATTTTTATAAAACATTATTATTACTATTCTTATTATAATAATTATATATATAGTAAATATTATTAAGATAAGATATTATTATTATAACATTTGTATTACTATAAACGATTATTATTTATTATCAAGATTATTATTATTATCATTAGTAAATATAAATATTGCTATTATTATTATATTATTATTAATATTAAAAATAATTAATATTATTATAAAATAATACAATTTTTACTTATTATTATTATTACCAATATTATTTTATCAAATGATTAGGTGATACAAAGATATTTTTATCACACGTAATATAATTACATTAATTATACATACTACTATATTTTTATAATATTAAGTGAACTTTATAAATTTTATTACTTAAGATATAAAAGTATATTTTTATCAGATATAAATTTTAACATAAATTTTTATTAATAAAAGACTTGTATTATTTACTCTAATAAAATATGTTAAATATATTTAAATATATAAAATGACCATATTTAAGTTATATAATAAATACATATAGATTTTAGAAAGTCATTTTGGATCAAACTTATTTTTGTTGACTTTTACATATCGATCTCGAGCATTAGGATTGTGATATACTATGACTTGACCTAAATTGTTAGACAGATATTGACCATGATATATATATATATATATATATATATATATATATATATATATATATATATATATATATATATATATATATATATATATATATATATATATATATATATATATATATCATGGTATATATATATATATATATATATATATATATATATATATACTTAATATAGGTTCGTGAATCCGAGGCCAACCCTGCACTTGTTCAGTGCCGTCATATGCTTAATTGCTACAAAATACAGTATTGTGAGTTTCATTACTCCCCTTTTATATATATTTTTGGGACTGAGAATACATGCGCTGCTTTTATAACTGTTTTATGAAATAGACACAAGTACTTGAAACTACATTCTATGGTTGAATTATTATACTGGATATCACCCTTTTAGCTTGGTAGCCTAAGAATTTAGGAACAGACCCCCAAATTGACGTGAAACCTGAAGATAGATCTATGGACTTTGACACATCCCATCCAGGTTACGGATGCTTTAGTACTTCGATTTTATATACAGATGAGTGTACCTGTATATTGGGGATATTCTAGATGCATTTGTTAATGTCGGTTACTAGGTGTTCACCATATGAATGATTTTTAATTCGCAGGTTATGCGTACTATTTTGTACTCGAGTTACGTGTACAATCATATTTCTGAAATCTTGTGGTCTATTAAAATGATGGAAATGATTGCTTATGATAACTAATGAACTCACCAACCTTTTGGTTGACACTTGAAAGCATGTTTATTCTCAGGTTTGAAAGAAATCTTTCGCTGTGCATTTGCTCATTTTAGAGATATTACCGGGAGTCATTCATGGCATATTTCAAAAGACGTTGCATTCGAGTCATTGAGTTCAACAAGATTATTATTAAGTCATTTATAGTTTGGATATATTATTGAATGGTATGCATGCCTGTCAACTTTTGAGGATATGAAAGTTTGTCTTTTAAAAACGAATGCAATGTTTGTAAAATGTGTCATTTAGAGGCTAATACTTTGCAATGAAATCAACTATTGTAATTCGTTTATAATTGATATGAACGGGTTGTTAAACTAAGCACCACGCATGGTGCGTGGTGTTTTTCATAAAGAACTTAAAATGACCGTTTCTTTTGACTAGTAGCTCCGATTTAGTCACTGTTAATATTGATAACATTTGTTTTTCGAGATTTACTTGTTGGAATAGTTATAAAGTGACAAAATTATCTTTGAAATTAGAGCTAATATACAGCTGCGATTTTTAGTTAACCTAGAAAATGCTCGATATGCGAAATGTGACGTTTATGCAATTTGTTTGAGGGGTATCATGTTCTTTAAGTCAAGATTGGTGATTAATTTATCGTATCACAAATTTGAATGTTCTATAGCAACTTATGAGCGGTCAAAGTACGTTTAAAATTCAATATCAATGAAAATGTCGAAATTGAAGGTCATCGAGGCCAATTTTCAATTTTTTTATAGATAAACCGCCATTGGCCTTTCAAAGTTCTTTCCCAACAAGAACTAAAATCTAAGCACGAGTCAAAAGATATGACCTTTCAAAGTTCTTCCCCAACAAGATAACTAAAGTTGCCAAAGTTTAGTTTAACAAGTTTAAAAGTGGCCTTTCTGCACTTATTTCAAGGCTTGTTGACTCTGATACCTTTAATAATCCTTTAATGGCCTAAAAAACTGCTTTGGTTGAGCAGATACATCTAGCATTATGGATACTGTTCAGGAACTTATCCTGGATCTTCCTAACCCTTTGCTGGTGGTGTGGCAAAGTTGTTTATGCCGGATGTCGCAGTAAAGTTCGAAGAAACAACGGCGGTTCTTATGAGTTTGAAGATTTGGCCAATAATCGATGTTTGTGAGGAAACGGATGCTAATGTTGATCAGATTTTGGGTTGTAAGTAACAAGAGGGGGTGAATAGTTACTTAGTTAATTTTTAACGACTTTGAAAAATTCTTTGCCGGTTTAGAACTTGAAGTTACTATAATGAAATTTGAGTTGTTTGTTTACAAGTAATATATGTATGAAATTAAAGATTATAAATAGTAGAACAAACACAAGGATTTATAATGGTTCGGAAAGACGTTAACTAATCTTCGCTAATCCATTCCCCAATTCTACGATTTGAGATTTTTCTTTACTGTGATACTCCAAACTCGGAGGAGTGTCCGGATACAACACTAGCCCTTCGATAAGCCGCAACTTATGAACCCTTACATCCCGTTGAAGAATTCATAATCACTAAATTCTCTTACCATAAGACCCTAATGCTCTAATCCTAGTAAATATATAACTAACTTCTAGATACCTTTAAGAAGATAGTTTACAAGTAAACTTACAATTAAGCTTACAATCACTCTTGCTAGAATCACTCTAAAGATTACAATGGTATAAGACTTGAATTAATTCAGAGAATATATGAAAGTATAAGTGTGAGAGGTGAGTGTTCAAATGCACAAGGCTTAGATTTTATAGGAAAGAGAAATCTGCCAGAGCGTTGTGCGGCTGATCGACCGTGTAGACTCTGAACTTTGAAATTATAGCCATTTTTGTCCTTGAGTTTTTTCACTTTCCCTTATTGAATGGCTGCAATAAGATGTAAAAAACCTCTAAAGTTAACTCCATTACCCCTTTGATCTTGGACATATGCATGGAGGTTGACATGTGCTTGTAAAGGGGAAAGTCCATTTCCTTTGACCATTATCTTTGATTCCCAATAAGGCAAATGCTGATTTTTGTCTCTTGATAAGCATTAGCCTCCAAACTTCATTACCCAACTCTTTAATTACTTGTCATCTTCTTGATGAAAGGATCTTCCCCATTGGAACCTTGTTACAACTCAATTGAACTAGTTTGAAAATAGTTGGAGCTTTTTGACGAGTTTGAACTAATCACACTTACATACATACAAATGGTACTTAATAGTAATGGGAGAGCATCTATTTAATTGGGACTTTAATGACCATTATTAGTATGTCTTGATAGTTTAAATAACATTATGTAATAAGGTGCAAGAGGATGTAACACTTTTGTGTCTAACCTTATTTTAACCCTATTTTAAGTTAAATTGTCATTAAGATGTCATTAGGTGTGATTAATCAAGATTAACATCTTTTAGGTCAAAACACTTTTGAAAATAAAGGCGACAACTATTCTAAACATATTGAAAAAGGTTTTGTTAATTATAGATGCCTCAAAGTGGTCAAACTTAAATTGGTTGGAAATGGTACTAGAAGAAACTGCGGTCGATCCACGGTCACCCGTGAGGTCGACCATGGATTCAATAGTTAAGAAACTGGTACAGGGCATTCCAGGTCAGGCTAGCGGTCAACCGTGGTTCAGCCGTGTATTAATTTTAACCATTTGATTATTATGAGTTGGTCTTTTGGTAGAGATTATGTAGGCTTGTGAACTTGTGTCGTCTTGGACGTGTTTAAGCACTTAAGTCTTTTGTGTCATCACCAAAACAAAGTGATTAACTTTTGAATATTATTATCAAATGTTTAACCAATATTCTCCCCCTTTTTGATGATGACAAAGATATAAGTAAGTGCTTAGACGTGCAATCCAACGCAGGTGTTAACATCACTTACCATACACTTTTCTTCCTTTTGTCGAAGCAAAAAGGTTAGCTCTCCCTAGAACTATGCGCGCCCTAGAGTAATGCTCCCCCTTAAATCGTACATGGCAATAGATAATTTAGGTCCCCCTTGAACCATAACATAATATAAAAGAGTAGCATGCACATTACACAAGACAACATAATAAAAGAGTACATAGAAGGTCTTTATCCTAGACTAAATGTTGTAGCTACCCGTCCTTAAATGTGTTTTAACCAACATTGTAGATTAATGATAAATGCCATTGGTGCTAAAAGCGTCGAAGAAGGTTGAGTCTTCAGTGTCGGAAGAAAGAATGATGACCTGATGTTCTTCTCAATAGGTGAGAGGGATTGTTAACACGATTTGAGAGATGTGAAGTGGAGTTATGGCACTAACATGTCGGAATAGTCGGTTGAGATGATTGGAGTATGGAATGGATGATTGGGTAGTTCATGAAGGTTATTCATTCGTTGGGTCATTATGTATGCGATGTTGATGGGTTCATGCGAAAGGAATGACCATAGGATGGCAATTTCGATGCCCAAAAAGGTGATTAGTGGTACCTTCACGACAATAGATGTTATTTCGAATAACGTTCAAAAGGAGTTGAAGATCATGGCGAATCTCCATATCTTGAATGAGAATTCATCGGTGAGGATCATGAGGCACTCCCAGAATGGTGAGGATGCCCAAGATGTCTTATGTCGAGAACATGGAGTTTAGTGACCTTAAGTCGGTACGAGGAGTGTGGAAGGAACGACCATTGGATGGAATTTCCATGACGGTTAAGAAATGCGATAGAGACCACGAGTAGGGTTTACTGAAAAGTCGGAATGTGACTTGTTCGGGATTGGATGGGTCAAAGTGAGCATAGAATTCCCTAATGAGGGATGGATATATTACATCTGTCAAGGTCTAGGAATGAAAAGCAATCATTTTAGGTAAAGAATTGGCTTAGGTTAGGAAACTCGGTATGGTGAACAACACGTTCTTCAAGAAGAGTCATTGTCTCCATGTGTTGTTGATTGTAAGCAATACGTAGTCGTCTTGTGTTAGTCATATCCTATGAATTGAAAAGTTTTAGCAAAGGAATCATGTCTATAACATGTTTTTGAAAACCTATACGCTAAACGTGTGTCAATTAGTCCTTGTCTATACTCAAATTTTTAAAAACAAACGTTTTGAAGTATGTAAGTTATGCCATATTTTGAAAATTAGACAAGTTTCATCATTTTATTTTAAGTTTGCCAAGGTTTGATGAATGTCATGAGATTGACAAGTATAATAGTGACTTGGTCAAGCATATGTGTGTGTATGAGTGAGTTTGGAAAATAAGTTCATGAATTATGCAAGAAATGATCTTTATGGAATTTTATAAGAGATGAACCCCATAATTAGTTTACACATGATTAAATAAGTTAATGCAAGAAAAAAAGTGTTCCTAGTAGTTTCAAAGACTAAGCAATAAGTATAAGAAAATTTAAAAGAGTTTGGATGCTTACCTTGAATAGGATTGAAAGATTTCTGGACCACTTAGTGTTGTACTTGAGAAAGAAGACAATGAAATCTGAGATCTACTGGTTGGGGTTTAAGGAAGAAGTGGGGTTAGTTAAAAAGTTGTTTGGATAATAAAGAGGGTGAGTAAAAGACAAAAAGAAAACGTCAGATGCCAGGCGGTATAGCACACGGTCGACCATCTTTCGACCGTGCGTGGTTAGCAAAAAATTTCATAGAACATGTTCCATCATTCCCAACCCATTCCTAAGAAAATTAAAGGTTTTCTTTTTCAGGGGCTTAGTAAATATGTCGGCTATGTTTTCTGCGGATTCTACCTTATCTGTCACAATATTTCCTTTTCAGACGTGGTCACGTAGAAAGTGGTGCATAATGTCTATGTGTTTAGTCCTAGAGTGTAATATTTGATTTTTTGATAGGTCTATAGCACTTTTGTTATCATAACATATGGGTATTTTGGATAAGATGATACTGTTTGTTTCATCCATAGCATATATGCACATGCTCTTCCCATGGCAACATATTCCGCTTCGATAGTGGATAGTGCAATGAACATTTGTTTCTTTGAGAACCATGATGTTAAGTAGAGACAAAAAAACGCACATACCTCACTTGTGCTCTTTCGATCAATCATTGACCCTCCATGGTCGGAATCTTCAAACCACATAATATCTACCCCGGAGAACTTTGGATGCCATAACCCGAGATGCATTGCACGTTTTAGGTATCTAAAGATCCTTTTAACCACTTCAATGTGTGATGTCTTTGGATTCTCTTGGAATCTTGAACACAAGCATACACTAAACATGATGTCGGACCGACTCGCTGTTAAATATAAAAGAGATCCAATCATCCTTTTATACTTGGTGCTATCGAACGATCCTCCTTCTCATTCTAAAGTGAGTTTTACATTGGTGGCCATAGGAGTTGCCATTGGTTTTGAGTTCTCCATCCCAAACTTTTTGATCATTTCGTAATGTACTTTTGTTGATTGATGAACGTTCCATCTTCTAGTTGTTTTATTTGAAGTCCAAGAAAGAACTTAAGTTCACCCATGATACTCATTTCAAACTCATCATGCATTAACTTAGAAAACTCATTGCTAAGAGATTCGTTAGTGGATCCAAATACAATATCATCAACATATATTTAAACAATAACTAAATATTTTTCATGCTTTTTGATAAATAGTGTATTATCAAATTTTCTCATTTCATACCCATGATTGATTAAGAATGTTCTACGTCTTTCATACCATGCTCTAGGAGCTTGCTTTAGTCCATAAGGCCTTTTTAAGTTTAAAAATATGATAAGGTTTTTCAAAGTCTTCAAAGCCCGGGGGTTGTGACACATATTTATCTTCATTAATGACACCATTTATAAAAGCACTTTTGAGTCCATTTGATTAAGTTTTAGGTCATTGGCACATGTATATGCAAGAAGTATTTTAATAGACTTTAATCTAGCTACCGGAGCAAATGTTTTATCATAATCAATTCCCTCTTGTTGACTATATCCTTGAGCAACTAGCCTAGCTTTGTTTTTTACAACCTTTCCCTCTTAGTCTAGTTTGTTTCTATATACCCATTTGGTTCCTATAATATTGTGGTCACTAGGTAGGGGAACCAAATCCCATACATCACTCCTTTGTAATTGATTTAATTCCTCTTGTATGGCTATCTCCCAACTCTCATCTAATAAGGCTTCCTTAGCATTTTTGGGTTTAACTTGGTATATGAAAGCGTAGTTAGCTATTAGATTGAAGGCTTGTGATCTAGTGATTCTAGTATTGATGTCTCCTATGACTTGTTCTGTTGGGTGATCTTTAACATGTTTGATGTCGGTTGAGGGTTCTAAGTTATCATTACTAGGCTCGTTTTCTAAATGAGATTCCTTCTTATTTGTCACTTTAACTTCATTTGACTCGTTTAGAGTCGGAGTTGTAACAATGGCCACTTGCTCAATTACATCGTCATCAACTAAATGTTTAGTCTTGGGAGGTGAAGGAGTTTCATCAAAAGTGACATCTAAGGATTCTTCTATGACATTAGTGTACTTATTTAATACCCTATAAGCTTTACTTTCTAATGAATATCCTAAGAATACTCCTTTAAAAGCTTCACTTTCTAATGAATATCCTAAGAATACTCCTTCATATGCCTTGGGTTCAAACTTTATAAGATATTCTTTTTTGTTTAAGATAAAACATTTGCAACCAAATATTCTAAGGTGACTTATGATGGGTTTCCTACCATTTAACAATTCATAAGGTTTCTTATCCATTACAGGTCTAATTAAGACTCTATTTTGTATGTAGGTTGAGGTGGCTACGGCTTCACTCCAAAACTTTTGAGGTATTGATTGTTCAATTAGCATTGTTTGACCCATTTCTTGGAGAGTTCAGTTTTTCCTTTTAACTTCCCCATTGGATTGAGGAGTGTGAGGAGCTGCGAAATTATGAGAAATACCTTTTAAATCATAAAAGATTCCAAATTGGGCATCATTATCAAATTCCCTACCATGGTCCGTTCTAATGGTAACAATTGTACAACCAAGTAAGTGTTGTATTTTAGTAGCAAATATTACAAATCTTTCAAAGGCATCATTTTTGTGTTTTAGAAATAGTATCCAAGTGAACCTAGAGTGGTCATCCACTATTACTAAGGTATAGAAGTTTCCTCCATAACTCTGTACGGAGGATGGCCTAAATAAATCCATATGTAAAAGTTCTAAGCATCTATTAGTTGAAATAGAGTTCTTAAGCTTATGACTAGCATGGACTTATTTTCCTGCTTTGCATGCATCACAAAAATGGATTTCATAACTTAGGCAAATCCCTCACAATTTCCTTTGAAGATATATTCCTTCAATTATCTCTATCCTAAGAGATAATATCCCAAATATAATCAACAACCGAAAACATAAAAATCTATCTTTAGTTCTTTAATAAGAGCTAGACTACATAATAAACCAAATTAAAACCGCATCTACGCTCTCTTGGGAGGATAACCTAGAGTACTACATCTGATCGGGTCTTGTTGCTCTTTAGGGTGTTAAAAGTGTATTAAATAAGGTTTTTATAAATTTAAAAGTTTGAAAAGGTAAATTAAGCACTGCACACTTTTGCACATCAACTTTTTGGCGCCGCTGCCGGTGAGAGCGGTAAAAATGAAAACTGGATATATCTTGGTTATTGATATTTCTTGAAAATAAGTGATGACGGTTTTTCTTTAGGGGATGGTTGCTGGGGTTCCGATTTAAAGGCTCCTGCTTGAACCTAGGCGTTGACGGTCACTTAAGTATTGAAAGATTCAATAGTCCAATTTAAGTTTGATTATTTGTTGTAATGCGATAAAAGTTGGTATATAATGTTTATAGTTACGTTATTAATATTTATTATATTTTTCATTTTAAATTTCATTCAAATATTGAAATATGTCCAAAATATTCTCATAAATCTAGAATTACTAAGAAATAAAGGGATTACATTTAAAATTAAATTGTCTCCATACAATAAAGTCTCAAGAATTTTCTCCTAAAATATTTCTTTTTATGATTTTAGATCAAATGAATACCCGATCCAAGAATCCCGTCTTAGAGGAAATGTTACCCGATCTTGACTAATTATTTAAAAGTACTACAAAAATACCCATTGTTAGGAAATTAAATTTTGATGAAGGAAATAAGTCTCAAACTAGTTTAGTCCCCCTCCTAGTCCTGATTCTAATGTTTTAGGATCTCTTTTTGATTCAGACACTGAAATGACTAACGAAAATTCTATGGAAGCGTTAATGAAAGCGGGCCATCAAGGGTTAGGTCCTGCTATTACTCAACCGTCAATAACAGAAAATTTTGATATTAAGGGTCCGATCTTTCACTTGATTTAGGATAACCAATTTAGGGGAACTGAAAAGGAGGATGCTAATGCATATATTCGAAACTTCAAAGATATCTGCAATATTTTTTACATCTCTAATGTTGAAAATAATATCATCTATCTTAGTTTGTTTCCATGGTCGTTAAAAGATGAAGCTAAGGAGTGGTTAAATTCGTTACCCGAAGGAGATATCACTAGGTGGGATACTATGGTTGAAATTTTTTTAACTCGTTTCTTTCCCGCCTCTAAAACTGTCACCCTTTAAACTGAAATTGCTAACTTCCATCAAAAGTCCACTGAAACACTTTACTCTGCGTGCGTTAGATTTGGTCAACTGTTTAGGGGATGTCCACAACATGGGTTAAATACATTTCAAAAAGTAACATCGTATTTAATGGTTGTGACATAGCTACTAGGAGATAGATTTACACTTCTGCTGGGGGTAATATCATGAGTAAAACTACCGAAGAAGCCGAATCTTTGATTAATAAGTTAGCTGCCCATTCTCATGTATGGAACCAAGACCTAGATATTTCTCGTTCTGTTAAATCTATAAGTTATGATTCCGAGGATGTTATCAAGGCGGTGAATGCTTAACTTTGTAATTTGTGTAGACAAATAGAGAAACTCACCAAGGAGATGCTTGTAATTAAGGTAGGATGTGAGAAGTGCCATGGTCCTCATGCTACTTAGGATTGTATCGCTAGCCTAACTATGGAGCATGTAGAAAATGTATGTTACGTAAACCAATACCAAGGAGGAAATCCAAATTATCGTAACAACTATCAAACACCTTTTCCTAATAATAAGAATCCACCTGCTTTTTATCCTGTTAGAGCACCCTTCATTCCAAATCTGTCTTCAAATGCTCAACCCGAAAAGAAATCAAGTCTTGAAGAAAGCATTATCAATTTCATCAAGAATCAAAATGAAGCTAATGATACCATTAAAGCGCAACTTTTCCAAGTTCAAAATAATCATCAAGCTTCAATTCAAAACTTAGAACAAAATGTTACTAAGTTATTCCAACTTGTTGAAGGAAAAGTTCTAACTGAATCTGAGAAGTCAAAGGAAGTTCGTTTTGAGAAGGTGAACGTGGTGAGAGAACTAGATGGGGTTGACGTTTATGACCCTGTTTTGAAATATCTAAGGGAGTTTGACATGGTGGAAGAGGAGTTTGCTCAAGAAATTAAGAAGTTAACCAAGGATGAGGAGGATATGTCTAAAGATGCTATAATCAAGGGGTTTGATAGAGATGAGGTCATTTTAATGCATGAGTTGTTTGATGATGAAGAAGTTAGTGAAAAAACTCGTGAGAATGATGAAGTTTAAATTGATGAAAGTCCAAAAAAAAATCCTGAGTTTCCTATTGTTCGTTCCGATCCGGGTGAATTTCATATTCCTTGCTTAATTCGTGGTCCAATTCCTAAAGTAGGATTAGTTGATATTGGTTCTAGTATTAATTTCATGCCATTTTTTGTTTACAATCATTTAGGATTACCAGCATTAGAACCTATCAAGGGAATTGTTTGTTTTGCCGATAATCGCTTGCAAAAACCTTTAGGGATTGTTAAGGACGTTGAAGTTCAAGTTGGTTTTGCTTTTTACAAAGTTCATTTTGTGGTCATGGACATGCAATAAGATCCTATCACTCCTTTACTTATGGGACCTCCATTTCTCGCTACTGCTCGTGCCACCATCAATTATGAAAATAATACTCTAGTGATTCGTTATGGTCCGTTTGTTGAATTCATTCCATTAGTGCCTAGAGCTAAGGTTCTAAGATTAAATGTGAAGATGGTTAGAGTTGAGAAAGAGCAGGATGATGAAGAGGTTACCATTGAAAAAGTAATGATAGAATTTTTGAAGAAACGGTATAAAATTAGTGAAGAAGTGAAGAGGCAAATCTATGATCTAAATGTTAAATTTGAAATGTCTTTTCGTATGGGTCTTAATACCACCTTGAATTTGTTAGAGCATATAAGAATGTTAAATGAGATGAAAAGCATAAGTATGGGGAAGATAAGCATATGGAGTAATCCCGATGGAAGAACGAGTCGCGCAACCGACTCTATAATCAAAACTACCTATCCATTTATGTTTTATTAGGATTTTGTTATCTAAGTGTTCGTTTATTTTATTTAAATTATGAATGTAAGAGAAATATAACTATTATGTGTTAAAATGAAAAGTGATTAATAACAATTATGTTTTGTGTTATATATTGTGTTGTTTAACAACTTTTTGTTAATTTGTCTCATTCAAATCCAAAGATTTCAATTCTGCGATTATTCTACGATCCTACAATCAAGTAATATCACTTTCCCTTATTTACAATCATGTCTTTCGTTTATTATACTTGAAAATATAAATCATATGCAAATGAGGACATTTCATAAGCTAAGTATGGGGAGGGAAGTGATTACTCACTTAAAAATACAAATATATATAAATTGTGTAAAATTTGTGAAATTTGTGAAAATTTTTAAATTTTTCAAGAGATAAAATTCCAATAGAAGTTAATTATGTAAATGGTAAACTTGTGAAGATTAAATTAACCACCTTAAGATATTAGGGTTCCTTGTTAAAATCATTACATAAAAGATGTACAAAAGACTTATAATTTTTATAGTTGAATTTATAGTCAATGTAAGATCATTCTAAATGATGTAAAATAGAATAAGAAAATTTTTAAATTTATTTTATATTGTTTAGACTAAGTAATAGTACCTTATTATTACTTAAAAATAAAATAAGTTTAAATTATTAAGCTAAGTATATTTAGCTTTTATAGATAGTGTTTGTAGCTTTTTATTTAGTTCCGACCCAAAGTGCTTCCTAGGTTCCACATTTGGAAACCACGATTTACTTATTAATATTAAAGTGCATAAATTCATAGTAATAAAAACCATCATCTATTAATTAAAACTTCTTATGCATTTCTACCTATGTCAAATGGAAAAAGTTATTATTATATTATAATACTTTTAAGAGTTCATACATCATACATGAAACTCATGAAAAGAAAAGCTCGTTGTACATTATCTTATCTATCTTTAATTATTATACCAAAAATTGTGAAACGATTATAAACTTATAGTCACTACCATATGACATAATAAGCATGGACCACTGAAGGTATAAGAGCTTTTTCTTAAATTGCACTGAAACTCCAAACTTCATGGAGATGATTGTCATAAAAACTTCATCCATATATTATTCCATAAATTAATCTTAACCTAATCTTTATGCACTCTAATATTAATATAGACAAGGGCATTGGTTTGGCAATTTAAGAAGTTAAACTGGATAAATACACAAGCATATGTATGATTCTAAAGATAATTAGATTTTTAATTTAAATTATATGAATATATTAATTAATTTATTTTTCTGTAAAAATAAGAAAACCAATTAAGGATTCTAAACCTCATAAAGTTTTATTAACATTTTTATTTGAATATTTTATTAGACACTTATACCAGAATTTAAATTCCTCTTTAAGAACATAACATATCTAAAAGAAAGGAAACTTTACCTAAAGAGAGTTGATAGTAATTCCATTCCCGTCATAGGATAGAAGTTCTTTTTGAACTTGACTTTCCCTTTGAAATGTCCCGTTCATATTGATTATAAACGTTCCATATTAATTGATTTTGTTGCGAGGTTTTGACCTCTATAAGAGACGTTTTTCAAAGACTACATTCATTTTTAAAACAACCACAACCTTTATTTTATCAATAAAGGTTTTAAAAGCATTACGTAGATTATCAAATAATGATAATCTAAAATATACTGTTTACACATGACCATTACATAATGGTTTACAATAGAAATATATTACATCGACATATATTCCTTGAATGCAGTTTTTACACAATATCATACAAACATGGACTCCAAATCTTGTCCTTATTTTAGTATGCAACAACGGAAGCTCTTAGTATTCACCTGAGAATAAACATGCTTTAAACGTCAACAAAAATGTTGGTGAGTTATAGGTTTAACCTGTATATATCAAATCGTAACAATAGACCACAAGATTTCATATTTCAATACACATCCCATACATAGAGATAAAAAACATTCATATGGTGAACACCTGGTAACCGACATTAACAAGATGCATATATAAGAATATTCCCATCATTCTAGGACACCCTTCGTATATGATATAAATTTTGAAGTACTAAAGCATCCGGTACTTTGGATGAGGTTTGTTAGGCCCAATAGATCTATCTTTAGGATTCACGTCAATTAGGGTGTCTGTTCCCTAATTCTTAGATTACCAGACTTAATAAAAAGGGACATATTCAATTTCGATAATTCAACCATTGAATGTAGTTTCACGTACTTGTGTCTATTTTGTAAATCATTTATAAAACCTGCATGTATTCTCATTCCAAAAATATTAGATTTTAAAAGTGGGACTATAACTCACTTTCACAGATATTTCCTTCCTCGAAAATAAGACTTGGCCACGGATCGATTCACGAACCTATACAAATATGTACATATATATCAAAGTATGATCAAAATATAATTACAACCATTTTTATTATGTTTTAAAGATTTGAGTGTATTAAGTCAGCTGTCATCGTTAATAACCTACAACTAGTTGTCCACAGTTAGATGTACAGAAATAAATCGATATATATTATCTTGAATCAATCCACGACCCAGTGTATACACGTCTCAGGCTAGATCACAACTCAAAGTATATATATTTTTAGAATCAACCTCAACCCTGTATAGCTAACTCTAACATTACTGCATATAGAGTGTCTATGGTTGTTCCAAATAATATATATACATGGGTCGATATGATATGTCAAAACATTTGCATATGTGTCTATGGTATCCCAAGATTACATAATATATTAGAATACATGTATAATACAATATAAGTTAGCTAGGATATGATTTGTATAGATTTGTTAAACATTTCTCGTAGCTAAAAAGATCAAAAATATCCAATCTTGTTTTACCCATAACTTCTTCATTTTAAATCCGTTTTGAGTGAATCAAATTGCTATGGTTTCATATTGAACTCTAATCTAAGAATCCAAACAGAAAAATTATAGGTTTATAGTCGGAAATTTAAGTTACATGTCAATTACTAAAGAGGTAGTCATTTCCGTCGAAAGAACGACATCTTGATGACCATTTTGAAAAACATACTTTCACTTTGAGTTTAACCAAGATTTTTGGATATAGTTTCATGTTCATATGAAAAATCATTTTTCCAGAAGAACAACTTTTAAATCAAAGTTTATCATAGTTTTTAATTATCCAAACCAAAACAGCCCCCGGTTTCACTACGACGGTGTATATCCGATTTTATGGTGTTCATCGTGTTTCCAGGTTTTAAATCATTAAGTTAGCATATCATATACATATAGAACATGTGTTTAGTTGATTTTAAAAGTCAAGTTATAAGGATTAACTTTTGTTTGCGAACAAGTTTAGAATTAACTAAACTATGTTCTAGTAATTACAAGTTTAAACCTTCGAATAAGATAGTTTTATATGTATGAATCGAATGATGTTATGAACATCATTACTACCTCAAGTTTTCTGGATAAAACTACTGGAAATGAGAAAAATGGATCAAGCTTCAAAGGATCATTGGATGGCTTGAAAGTTCTTGAAGCATAATCATGACACGAAAACAGTTCAAGTAAGATTTTCACTCGAAATAAGATTGTTATAGTTGTAGAAATTGAATCAAAGTTTGAATATGAATATTACCTTGAATTAGAAAGATAACCTACTATAAATAACAAAGGTTCCTTGATCTTAGATGATTACTTGGAATGGATTAGAAAACTTGGAAGTAGACTTGCAAACTTGGAAGTATTCTTGATTTTTATGAAACTATACTTATGGAATTTATGAAGAACACTTAGAACTTGAAGATGGAACTTGAGAGAGGTAAATTAGATGAAGAAAATTGAAGAATGAAAGTATTTATAGGTGTTTTTGGTCATTGGTATATGGATTAGATATAAAGGATATGAAATTTTGTTTTCATGTAAATAAGTCATGAATGATTACTAATATTTTTGTAATTTTATGAGATATTTCATGCTAGTTGCCAAATGATGGTTCCTACATGTGTTAGGTGACTTACATGTTCTGCTAAGATCTGATCATTGGAGTGTATATACCAATAGTACATACATCTAAAAGCTGTGTATTGTACGAGTACGAATACGGGTGCATACGAGTATAATTGTTGATGAAACTGAACGAGGATGTAATTGTAAGCATTTTTGTTAAGTAGAAGTACTTTGATATGTGTCTTGAGGTCTTTCAAAAGTGTAATACATATCAAAACACAACATGTATATACATTTTAATGGAGTCGTTAAGTCTTCGTTAGTCGTTACATGTAAGTGTTGTTTTGAAACCTTTAAGTTAACGATCTCAATTAATGTTGTTAACCAATGTTTATTATATCAAATGAGATGTTAAATTATTATATTATCATGATATTATGATGTATGAATATCTCTTAATATGATATATACATTAAAATATCGTTACAACGATAATCGTTACATATAAGTCTCGTTTCGTAATTCTTGAGTTAGTAGTCTTGTTTTTACATATGTAGTTCATTGTTAACACACTTAATGATATATTTAAATATCATTTTATCATGTTAAATATAGTGTATCGATATCTTAATATGATACATATGTATTTAGTAGACGTTATCATAACGATAATCGTTATAAATATCATTTCGAGTTTCTTAACTTAGTAATCTCATTTATTATGTATATCACACATTGTTAATATATTTAGTGAGACACTTACTCATCATAATCTTATGTCAACCATATATATATATGTCTATATATACCACAACATGTAGTTTTTACAATTTTGTAACGTTCGTGAATCGTCGGTCAACTTGGGTGATCAATTGTCTATATGAAACTTATTTCATTTAATCAAGTCTTAACAAGTTTGATTACTTAACACGTTGGAAACATTTAGTCATGTAAATATCAATCTCAATTAATATATATAAACATGGAAAAGTTCGGGTCACTACAGTACCTACCCGTTAAATAAATTTCGTCCCGAAATTTTAAGCTGTTGAAGGTGTTGACGAATCTTCTGGAAATAGATGCGGGTATTTCTTCTTCATCTGATCTTCATGCTCCCAGGTGAACTCGGGTCCTCTACGAGCATTCCATCGAACCTTAACAATCGGTATCTTGTTTTGCTTAAGTCTCTTAACCTCACGATCCATTATTTCGACGGGTTCTTCAATGAATTGAAGTTTTTCATTGATTTAGATTTCGTCCAATGGAATAGTGAGATCTTCTTTAGCAAAACATTTCTTCAAATTCGAGACGTGGAAAGTGTTATGTACAGCCGCGAGTTGTTGAGGTAGCTCCAGTTGGTAAGCTACTGGTCCGACACTATCTATAATCTTGAATGGTCCAATGTACCTTGGATTTAGTTTCCCCCGTTTACCAAATCGAACAACGCCTTTCCAAGGTTAAACCTTAAGCATGACCATTTCTCCAATTTCAAACTCTATATCTTTTCTTTTATTGTCCGCGTAGCTCTTTTGTCGACTCTGGGCGGTTTTCAATCGTTGTTGAATTTGGATGATTTTCTCGGTAGTTTCTTGTATTATCTCTGGACCCGTATTCTGTCTATCCCCCACTTCATTCCAACAAATAGGAGACCTGCACTTTCTACCATAAAGTGCCTCAAACGGCACCATCTCAATACTAGAATGATAACTATTGTTGTAGGAAAATTCTGCTAACGGTAGGTGTCGATCCCAACTGTTTCCGAAATCAATAACACATGCTCGTAGCATGTCTTCAAGCGTTTGTATTGTTCTTTCACTCTGCCCATTAGTTTGTGGATGATAGGCAGTACTCATGTCTAGACGAGTCCCCAATGCTTGTTGCAACGTCTGCCAGAACCTTGAAACAAATCTACCATCCCTATCAGAGATAATAGATACGGGTATTCCATGTCTGGAGACAACCTCCTTCAAATACAATCGCGCCAACTTCTCCATTTTGTCATCTTCTCTCATTGGAAAGAAGTGTGCTGACTTGGTGAGACGATCAACTATTACCCAAATAGTATCATAACCACTTGCAGTCCTTGGCAATTTAGTAATGAAATCTATGGTAATGTTTTCCCATTTCCATTTCGGGATTTCAGGTTGTTGTAGTAGACCTGATGGTTTCTGATGTTCAGCTTTGACCTTACAACACGTCAAACATTCTCCTACATAATTAGCACTATCGGCTTTCATACCCGGCCACCAAAAGTGTTTCTTGAGATCTTTATACATCTTCCCCGCTCCGGGATGTATTGAATATCTGGTTTTATATGCTTCCTGAAGTACCATTTCTCTCACATCTCCAAACCTTGGTACCCAAATTCTATCAGCCCTATATCGGGTTCTGTCTTCCCGAATATTAAGATGTTTCTCTGATCCTTTGGGTATCTCATTCTTCAACTTTCCTTCTTTTACAACCCCCCTGTTGCGCCTCCTTTATTTGAGTAGTAAGGTTAGTACGAATAATTATATTCATAGCTTTTACCCGTATAGGTTCTCTGTCCTTTCTACTCAAAGCGTCAGCTACCACATTCGCCTTCCCCGGGTGGTATCGAATCTCAAAATCATAATCATTCAACAGTTCAATCCACCTGCGTTGTCTCATATTCAGTTGCTTCTGATTAAATATATGTTAGAGACTTTTGTGGTCGGTATATATAATACTTTTGACCCCATATAAATAATGCCTCCAAGTCTTTAATGCAAAAACAACAGCACCCAATTCCAAATCGTGAGTCGTATAATTTTGCTCGTGAATCTTCAATTGTCTAGACGCATAAGCAATCACCTTCGTTCATTGCATTAATACACAACCGAGACCTTGCTTTGATGCCTCACAATAAATCACAAAATCATCATTCCCTTCAGGCAATGACAATATAGGTGCCGTAGTTAGCTTTTTCTTCAATAACTGAAACGCCTTCTCTTGTTCATCCTTCCATTCAAATTTCTTCCCTTTATGCGTTAATGCAGTCAAGGGTTTTGCTATTTTAGAGAAATCTTGGATGAATCTTCTGTAGTAACCAGCCAATCCTAAAAATTGACGTATATGCTTCGGTGTTTTTGGGGTTTTCCACTTTTCAACGGTTTCGATCTTTGCCGGGTCCACCTGGATACCTTCTTTGTTCACTATGTGACCGAGGAATTGAACTTCTTTCAACCAAAATGCACACTTTGAAAACTTAGCGTACAATTTTTCTTTCCTCAATACTTCTAACACTTTTTTCAAATGTTCTTCGTGCTCTTGATCATTCTTTGAGTAAATAAGTATGTCATCGATGAAAACAATGACAAACTAGTCAAAATATGGCCCACACACTCAGTTCATAAGGTCCATGAACACAGCTGGTGCGTTAGTTAATCCAAACGGCATAACCATAAACTCGTAATGATCATAACGCGTCCTAAAAGCAGTTTTTGGAATATCATCCTCCTTTACTCGCATTTGATGTTATCCAGAACGTAAATCGATTTTCGAATAAACCGACGAGCCTTGTAGTTGATCAAATAAGTCATCAATTCTCGGCAGTGGATAACGGTTTTTGATGGTAAGTTTATTCAACTCTCTGTAGTCAATACACAACCTAAATGTACCATCCTTCTTCTTGACAAACAAAACAGGAGCTCCCCATGGTGATGTGCTTGGTCGAATGAAACCACGTTCTAATAGTTCTTGCAGTTGGCTTTGCAGTTCTTTCATCTTGCTGGGTGCGAGTCTGTAAGGAGCACGAGCTATTGATGCAGCTCCTGGTACAAGATCTATTTGAAATTCAACAGATCGATGTGGAGGTAGTCCCGGTAATTCTTTCCGAAATACATCGGGAAATTCTTTTGCGACGGGAACATCATTGATGCTCTTTTCTTCAGTTTGTACTTTCTCGACGTGATCTAGAACAGCATAGCAACCTTTTCTTATTAGTTTTTGTGCCTTCAAATTACTAATAAGATGTAGCTTCGTGTTTCCCTTTTCTCCGTACACCATTAAGGGTTCTCCTTCTTCTCGTACAATGCAAATTGCATTTTTGTAACATATGATCTCTGCTTTCATCTCCTTCAGCCAGTCCATTCCAACTATTACATCAAAACTCCCTAACTCTACTGGTATCAAGTCAATCTTAAATATTTCGCTACTCAGTTTAATTTCTCGATTCCGGCATATATAATCTGCTGAAATTAATTTACCGTTTGCTAATTCAAGTAAAAATTTACTATCCAATGGCGTCAATGGACAACTTAATTTAGCACAAAAATCTCTACTCATATAGCTTCTATCCGCACCCGAATCAAATAAAACGTAAGCAGATTTATTGTCAATAAGAAACGTACCCGTCACAAGCTCCGGGTCTTCCTGTGCCTCTACCGCATTAATATTGAAAACTCTTCTGTGGCCTTGTCCATTCGTGTTCTCCTGGTTCGGGCAATTTCTAATAATGTGGCCCGGTTTTCCACATTTATAACAAACTACATTGGCATAACTTGCTCCGACACTACTTGCTCCGCCATTACTCGTTCTGACACCATTTGTTCCTTTCTTTCTGTTAACCCCTGATCCGTAGACCTTACACTTCGCCGCTCTATGACCATTTCTTTTACACTTGTTGCAAAATTTGGTGCAGAACCCCAAGTGATACTTTTCACACCTTTGGCATAGCTGTTTCTGATTGTTGTTGTTGTTGTTGCGGTTGTTATTATTATTGGGATGATTGTTGTAGTTGTTGTTGTTGTTGTTGTTGTTGTTGTTGTGCCGTTTGTTGTAGTTGCGATTGATGTTGCGATTGATGGGATAGTTGTTGTTGTATTGGTGACTCTTATCACCGTTTTCCTCCCACTTTCTTTTGACTAGCTTCACGTTGGCCTCTTCGGCCATCTGTTCTTTAATTCTTCCCTCAATCTGGTTCACTAGTTTGTGAGCCATTCTACATGCCTTTTGTATGGAGGCAGGCTCGTGTGAACTTATATCTTCTTGAATTCTCTCCGGTAACCCTTTCACAAACGCGTCGATCTTCTCTTCCTCATCTTCGAATGCTCTCGGACACAATAGGCACAATTCTGTGAATCGTCTTTCGTACAAAGTAATATCGAATCCCTGTGTTCGTAACCCTCTAAGTTCTGACTTGAGCTTATTGACCTCGGTTTTGGGATGGTGCTTCTCGTTCATCAAGTGCTTGAATGCTGACCACGGTAGCGCGTAAGCAGCATCTTGTCCCACTTGCTCTAGATAGGTATTCCACCATGTTAACGTAATACCTGTGAAGGTATGCGTAGCGTACTTCACTTTGTCTCCTTCAGCACACTTACTTATGGCAAACACTGATTCAACTTTCTCGGTCCACCGTTTCAATCCGATTGGTCCTTCGGTCCCATCAAATTCTGAATGTTTGCAGGCAGTGAATTCCTTGTAGGAGCATCCTACACGATTTCTTGCGCCATTAGCTGTATTGCTAGATTCAGAGTTATTGTTGGTATGTAGCGCGGCCTGTACTGCGGCTATGTTTGAAGCAAGAAAGGCACGATATTCCTCTTCGTTCATATTCAAGGTGTGTCGAGTAGTCGGTGCCATTTCCATCAAAATAGTCAAATGAAACAATTTAATCATACAGAATATTAAGAGTAGTCAGTAGTATCTCGTAGCATAATATGAACTCATTTATAAAAGCTTTTTCTTCATATTAGCATTTTATAAGTTTAAATTCGGGTACTACCTACCCATTAAGTTCATACTTAGTAGCTAATATACAATTCAACTACTACAATTCCATATGAAAAACTGATTATAATAATATATCACATACAAATATTCTTCAAACTTACAACTTCGCTATATTACATATAACATGAAATATAGTACACTATGATACATGACAGTTTTGAAGATAAATCTAGTTAATACGCAAGTTGTTCAGCAAAGGAAATAAAGACACATAATTCATAAGTCCAGAAACAAGTCATGCATTCTGGTTTTAGACGACATCCCATCCTTGGTCTTGTGGAAAATAACCATTATGACCATTAGCTAGGCAGCATGTTGTAATTTCGTCAAAAAGACGAGGGTTTCGTAATGTCCAACAGCCCCGTAATAATCTAAAAACCTTGTTTCTCACCCCAACGACTAAATCCTTCACTTGTGGGAAAGTTTTATTTAAAAGCTGCAATCCGATGTTCTTTTTCTCACTTTGGTAAGAAGCGAACATCACTAACCCGTAAGCATAACATGCTTCTTTATGTTGCATGTTAGAAGCTCTTTCTAATTCACGAAATCCTATGTTGGGATATGTTGAGTCAAAATAGGTTCTTAACCCGTAGCTTAAAATTGCATTTGGGTTCCCCACATTTAACGCTTTAAAGAAAACACGGCGTAACTTAAAGTCTCCCCAATGTGATATACCCCACCTATTAAAGGAAAGCCTTTTATAAACTAAGGCATTTTTGGAAAGTCTTTCAAATGTTTGACAAGTTAATTTCACCATAACTAAATGTGCTGATGAATTCTGACCGACTCTAGACAAGATTTCCTCAATCATATTCTCTGGTAGGTCTTCTAAAATATTCGGTTGTCTACCCTTAACGTCCATTTTGTTTTTATACTGTAAAATAGACAAGGATTAGATTCGTAATAACAAACAATACAAGCAATTTTTACATAGAACATAAAAGTACAAGCACACTACAATACATTTATTACACAACATGCTCACACCCCTCTAATCTGAATCACTGGTTTCTTCTTCTTCGGACTTGGTTCTTTTTCCTAATTTTCTAGGGATATATGATGTTCCTCTAATACGAGCCGTCATTTTCCACATTGGTTTAGAAAAACCTGGTGGTTTAGAGGTTCCCGGGTTATTGTCACGATATTGAAAATACGGGTGTTGACGGTACATATAAAATTCATCGGGGTCGGAATCAGATTTCTCTATTTTGATGCCTTTTCCCTTATTATTTTCTTTTGCCTCATTAAATTGGGTCGGGGTAATTTCTATAACATCATTGGAATCCTCATCAGGATCCGATTCATCGAAAAATTGGTAATTTTCACAATATTTTGCTTCCTTAGCGGAAACACCATTGACCATTATTAACTTTGGTCCATTGGTTGAGGATTTTCTTTTATTTCACCGGTTTTCTGTGGTTCCTACTATTCCCCCCTCCGGAACCTCTTCTTCTTCCGGTTCCTCTTCTTCTGGTTCCTCTTCTTCCGGTTCCTCTTCTTCCGGTTCCGTTTCCTCTTCTTCCGGTTCTTCGGGAACTTGTGAATCTTGCCAATATATATTCGACTCTTCGTTATTATTAGGTGAGTCAATGGGATTTGTGCTAGAGGTAGACATCTATCACACAATATCAAACATGTTAAGAGATTAATATATCACATAATATTTACATGTTAATAATATATAGTTTCCAACAAAAATGTTAAGCAATCATTTTTAAAGAAAGCACGGTCGAAGTCCAGACTCACTAATGCATCCTAACAAACTCGATAAGACACACTAATGCAAATTTTCTGGTTCTCTAAGACCAACGCTCGGATACCAACTGAAATGTCCCGTTCATATTGATTATAAACTTTCCATAATAATTGATTTCGTTGCGAGGATTTGACCTCTATATGAGACGTTTTTCAAAGACTACATTCATTTTTAAAACAACCATAACCTTTATTTTATCAATAAAGGTTTTAAAAGCATTACGTAGATTATCAAATAATGATAATCTAAAATATACTGTTTACACATGACCATTACATAATGGTTTACAATAGAAATATATTACATCGACATATGTTTCTTGAATGCAGTTTTTACACAATATCATACAAACATGGACTCCAAATCTTGTCCTTATTTTAGTATGCAACAACGGAAGCTCTTAGTATTCACCTGAGAATAAACATGCTTTAAACGTCAACAAAAATGTTGGTGAGTTATAGGTTTAACCTGTATATATCAAATCGTAACAATAGACCACAAGATTTCATATTTCAATACATATCCCATACATAGAGATAAAAATCATTCATATGGTGAACACCTGGTAACCGAAATTAACAAGATGCATATATAAGAATATCCCCATCATTTCGGGACACCCTTCGGATATGATATAAATCTCGAAGTACTAAAGCATCTGGTACATTGGATGGGGTTTGTTAGGCCCAATAGATCTATCTTTAGGATTCGCGTCAATTAGGGTGTCTGTTCCCTAATTCTTAGATTACCAGACTTAATAAAAAGGGGCATATTCGATTTCGATAATTTAACCATAGAATGTAGTTTCACGTACTTGTGTCTATTTTGTAAATCATTTATAAAACCTGCATGTATTCTCATCCCTAAAATATTAGATTTTAAAAGTGGGACTATAACTCACTTTCACAGATATTTCCTTCCTCGGAAATAAGACTTGGCCACGGATTGATTCACGAACCTATACAAATATGTACATATATATCAAAGTATGATCAAAATATAATTACAACCATTTTTATTATGTTTTAAAGATTTGAGTGTATTAAGTCAGCTGTCCTCGTTAATAACCTACAACTAGTTGTTCACATTTAGATGTACAGAAATAAATTGATATATATTATCTTGAATCAATCCACGACCCAGTGTATACATGTCTCAGGCTAGATCACAACTCAAAGTATATATATTTTTGAAATCAACCTCAACCCTGTATAGCTAACTCCAACATTACTGCATATAGAGTGTCTATGGTTGTTCCAAATAATATATATACATGGGTAGATATGATATGTCAAAACATTTGCATACGTGTCTATGGTATCCCAAGATTAATATAATATATTAGAATACATGTATAATACAATATAAGTTAGCTAGGATATGATTTGTATAGATTTGTTAAACATTTCCCGTAGCTAAAAAGATCAAAAATATCCAATCTTGTTTTACCCATAACTTCTTCATTTTAAATCCGTTTTGAGTGAATCAAATTGCTATGGTTTCATATTGAACTCTAATTTAAGAATCCAAACAGAAAAAGTATAGGTTTATATTCGGAAATTTAAGTTACATGTCAATTACTAAAGAGGTAGTCATTTCCGTCGAAAGAACGACATCTTGATGACCATTTTGAAAAACATACTTTCACTTTGAGTTTAACCAAGATTTTTGGATATAGTTTCATGTTCATATGAAAAATCATTTTCCCAGAAGAACAACTTTTAAATCATTGTTTATCATAGTTTTTAATTATCCAAACCAAAACAGCCCCCGATTTCACTACGACGGCGTATATCCGATTTTATGGTGTTCATCGTGTTTCCAGGTTTTAAATCATTAAGTTAGCATATCATATAGATATAGAACATGTATTTAGTTGATTTTAAAAGTCAAGTTAGAAGGATTAACTTTTGTTTGCAAACAAGTTTAGAATTAACTAAACTATGTTCTAGTGATTACAAGTTTAAACCTTCGAATAAGATACCTTTATATGTATGAATCGAATGATGTTATGAACATCATTACTACCTCAAGTTTTCTGGATAAAACTACTGGAAATAAGAAAAATGTATCTAGCTTCAAAGGATCCTTGGATGGCTTGAAAGTTCTTGAAGCAGAATCATGACACGAAAACAGTTCAAGTAAGATTTTCACTCGAAATAAGATTGTTATAGTTGTAGAAATTGAATCAAAGTTTAAATATGAATATTACCTTGAATTATAAAGATAACCTACTATAAATAACAAAGGTTCCTTGATCTTAGATGATTACTTAGAATGGATTAGAAAGCTTGGAAGTAGACTTGCAAACTTGTAAGTATTCTTGATTTTTATGAAACTATACTTATGGAATTTATGAAGAACACTTAGAATTTGAAGATGGAACTTGAGAGAGATCAATTAGATGAAGCAAATTGAAGAATGAAAGTGTTTGTAGGTGTTTTTGGTCATTGGTATATGGATTAGATATAAAGGATATGAAATTTTGTTTTCATGTAAATAAGTCATGAATGATTACTAATATTTTTGTAATTTTATGAGATATTTCATGCTAGTTACCAAATGATGGTTCCCAAATGTGTTAGGTGACTCACATGGTCTACTAAGAGCTGATCATTGGAGTGTATATACCAATAGTACATACATCTAAAAGCCGTGTATTGTACGAGTACGAATACGGGTGCATACGAGTATAATTGTTGATGAAACTGAACGAGGATGTAATTGTAAGCATTTTTGTTAAGTAGAAGTACTTTGATATGTGTCTTGAAGTCTTTCAAAAGTGTAAGAATACATATCAAAACACAACATGTATATACATTCTAATGGAGTCGTTAAGTCTTCGTTTGTCGTTACATGTAAGTGTTGTTTTGAAACCTTTAAGTTAACGATCTCAATTAATGTTGTTAACCCAATGTTTATTATATCAAATGAGATGTTAAATTATTATATTATCATGATATTATGATGTATAAATATCTCTTAATATGATATATACATTAAAATATCGTTACAACGATAATCGTTACATATAAGTCTCGTTTCGTAATTTTTGAGTTCGTAGTCTTGTTTTTACATATGTAGTTCATTGTTAACACACTTAATGATATATTTAAATATCATTTTATCATGTTAAATATAGTGTATCGATATCTTAATATGATACATATGTATTTAGTAGACGTTATTATAACGATAATCGTTATATATATCATTTCGAGTTTCTTAACTTAGTAATCTCATTTCTTATGTATATCACACATTGTTAATATATTTAGTGAGATAATTACTCATCATAATCTTATGTAAACCATATATATATGTCTATATAAACCACAACATGTAGTTTTTACAAGTTTGTAACATTCGTGAATCGCCGGTCAACTTGGGTGATCAATTGTCTATATGAAACTTATTTCATTTAATCAAGTCTTAACAAGTTTGATTACTTAACACGTTGGAAACATTTAGTCATGTAAATATCAATCTCAATTAATATATATAAACATGGAAAAGTTCGGGTCACTACACCCTTAGGATTTAAAGTTATATGTATAAATATCCGACCTATTGGCCATCTCTTGATTTATTTAGAATTTTTTATATAATTTACTTGAGGACAAATAAAAGGTAAAGTGTGGGCAATTTGATAACTCCTAAATTATACAAGTTGTTCATAATATTTTAGGGAGTTATCTTGGTAGTTTAAAGACAAATTGAATACTTAAACACACAAAAATGGGTAAAAATAAAAAAAGGTATTTTTAATGTTTTTGTTTAAGATATGTATTAAACATGATCAAAAACAGATAGAAGTTGCAGAATTTCAAGGAAGCCGCCGACTAGGACCAAGTGAAGCCGCCGACATGCGGATAAATTCCATAACATTACAGAAAAACACAGAATTTCAAGAAACAGCAATGAAGCCGTCGGCTTAACACCTAAGCCGCCGGCTAGATACAGTTTCGTGTACTTAAAGCCCAAGAAATGGCTAATTAAGGCAAACAATCATAAAATATCACGTATCATTGAAGCCGTCGGCTTGTCACTGAAGCCGCCTACTTGGCCAACATAGATACGCATTTTCGGACTTGAGGATTACGTTTAACTTGAAGAAGGAGTAACCGACTAAGGGAAGCTTCAGGCTTCACACTGAAGCTGCCGGCTTGGCCAACCGAACTTGTACATTATAAATAGATGCCATTTGTTACAGTTTTCAATATTATATTCCAGAGGTTTTTAGGGTTTCTTTAGCCAGTTCGAAATTCTTAGTTTTTAGGGTTTTGTTTAAGTTTTCAAGTTGTAATTCAAGTACAATTTTTTAAGCATCAATTTAATTCAAAGTTTTATCTTCTATCTTTAAGGTACATGTCTATCTTATTTTATTGTTATTCTTTTTATTTATTTATTGGTTTTAGTTACTATTCGTCTACCATTATGAACTAAACGTTCATAGTGGTTACGTGGACGAAAACTAAACTTTATCTGGGAATCAGATGAAGCTGCCGGCTTCCTCAGTCCTAGTCGCCGGCTTGGCTGAGCCTAGCCCTCGGCTTCGTGCTTCATTCTGTGCAGTTTCTGGTTCTCCCAGATCTGTATAAATTGACTTTCTGTGATGATTATTTAAACTGCTTTAAATCTGCTATGTTTTTATACACTTGTTTGCCATGATTAATGATTAAATAACATGATTTTAGTGTTGATTAACACTTAATCCAACAATCTATTATTCCACCCACTTTACTTGTTTAGATCTAGTCAATCAAACTTGGTAATTGGATTGCATGGAACTAGGTTAAACAACATTGGTAGTAATGAATTTGATGAATATGAAACACGTTTATATAATAGAATTTAATATTGTTAGGCTTAATCAAAGATCCTTTGTTTGGATGTGTTTAGTTAATGATTGCATGAGAACTGGGTAAAGATTAGCTTTCAGCTAGTAACTTGAGTTGATCTACTTAAGTTTAATAGTATATTTATTTGTTAATATATTTGCATGTTAATTGATCCTCATCATAAGATTAAATTGATACGTATCATGTGATTGAATTGAACACTAAGAATTGAGATGTTAGCCTTAAACATCACTTTGCTAACATATGCTTTAAGTCCTACTTATTGAATGATAAGCAACACTTAGCTTAACCCCCTAGGGATAATAATTGGTCTATGATTATTATCTTGCTTTGGTTAATATAAGTTATGAAACTTATCTAATATGATTCTCTTATAAGTTATTCGTTCATGTAACTGCTTTTATTTAATAATTGTTTCATCTTAATCTTTATTTCATCTTTTTCTTAATATTTTGTTATTTAATTCATTAAAAACGTACCTTCAATTATCTCTTTCCTAAGAGATAATATCCCAATTATAATCAACAACTGAAAACATAAAAATCTATCTATAGTTCCTTAATAAGAGCTAGACTACATAATAAACTAACTTAAAACTGCATCTACACTCTCTTGGGATGAGAACCTAAAGTACTACATCCAATCGGGTCTTGTTGCACGTTAGGGTGTCAAAATTGTATTAAATAAGGGTTATATAAATTTAAAAGTTTGAAAAGACAAATTAAGAACTGCACACTTTTGAAAATTAACTTTTTGGTGCTGCTGTCAGGGAGCGTGGTAAAAACAAAAATTGGATATATCTTGGTTATTGATATTTCTTGAAAATAAGTGATGACGGTTTTTGTTGGTCCCTTGATTAATAACAGGAGTATTGTAGAGGGCGGAGGGGGGTGAATATAATTCTTTTAATTAACTTAATAGTTATAACAGTTTATTATTTAAGCATGTAATTTAAATAAGAGTCAAAGGTAATTTTCAATGACTTATTCTTTATTGATTTGAATCACAAAGAATTACAACTGTCCTTGGCAGAATGACAGTTGGTTGATACAGATTATAACTAAGTTATAGCTATCGAGGATATCTTAAGCTATTACAAGTTTGGACTCTAAATAAATAAACCTACACCACTGGATACTACAATAGTGGATACTTCTATTTATAGTAGTCCTATTATCGATGTAATTGTTCTATTGTCCATTGGTACATAGGATGTGTGTACTTGTGCGAACAACTGCATTAGAGAGCATGATCTCTTCTTTCCTCTTTGGTGGCTATTTGCAGGAACACCCCAATTCGGTTTGGCACCACTATTTGAATAAACAAATAGAATGTTAGGTTCCCTAGGCATTGAAAAAGTATAACACATATCTGCACATGCGTTAAACTTCTGCATTCCCATGTAGTCTTGTAAGGTCACTTGTCAGCCACCGACACGTGTCCTTTTCTGTTCAACATTGTCTTCAACTTCTGTTGAATAGTACAATTAATGTAGACCACTTAGGAAACCACTCTGCTTGTAATGGTGCATAGCTGTCTTCGTGAAGTATGCTACTTACCAGCTATGCTGGTTCTTCTATGCTGAGTCACTTGATCTTCATGATTTGCTGGGCACTCATCCTATGCTAATTGAAGAAGACTATCTACCTTGTGCTGGTAGACCAGGCATCATATTAAACACTCGACACAACAACATTTGCTGTTTATACATAAATTAACCTATGCTGGCTGCACATAACATTTTAGTGTACATATTTGCTGTTTTGTCATAATTAAATCCTTAATTATTTTGGAGAATCAACAATCTCCTCCTATTTGATGATGAAAAAACTTATGACACATAGAGAAAACACTAAAGCCACCACTAAGAGACTTAATAAAAATAGGCAGTAAATTTGTCCCTTTTTAGGTTTATTTTGGGATCTTTTGTTGAGTTATCTATATCTTATAATTTGATATGATTTTTTTAAGATGAACTCATTTCACATTCATTATATATGAAATATATACATTAATTATAGTGCATTACAATGAAATGTGAAATAACAAAACATACAAGTTTAACAACAGAAGGCTATCTATCTTTATCTTTTTCCTTTTCTTTTTCTTCATCAGATAGCTCTTCTTCTTTTACTTTGACAGTAGCCCAGGCTTCAGGGAATGGCTCAGGTAAATCTTTCATATCAGATACAGGTATTTGAGGAGGTAGAATGATTGGATCTCTCCTTCGTGGGCTAGTACCAATAGATTTCTTTCTTTTTGGCTTTTGAGCCAGTACTTCTTCTACAATCACTACTGGTGCATCCCCATACTTAAGTGCTTTATCAAATAGTCTTGTAACTCAGGTTTCAGTATATCTCTGAGAATACTTTGACCTTTACCAATGAAGTATTGCAGTATCTCCATCCATTCACTAAATCCAAAGGTTCTCAAATTTGTGTAATCTACCTTCTCATAAACATTGTTATCCCTGCTGACCTTGAAGGTCCTACTGGTTCCTTTATGATACTTAATGATCTTAATAGGATTAGATCTCCTGGTCATCACATCAACATATTTGCTCATCAAGAAATGATCAGTTAATTCTTTTGTTCTTTCAGTTTCTTATGGAGCTTTTGTAGGGACCTTCTTAGCAGCTTCCAGTTTATCAAAGACTTTGTCCTGAGCTTTAACTATCGCTTTTACTAATTTAAGAGATTCAGCTTCTTATTTTCTATTAGCAGCCAGTTTAGCTTCTTGTTCCCTAAGCCTCAACCTTTCGGCATACTCAGCATCATCCTTTCTTTGTTGTTTCAATTGAACACTTGTAATATAATCATTGACTGTGATGTTCAGGGATTTTGCTACTGCTATCAATTGCCTGCCCTCATCAGTAACCATGGCATTACAGTATTGCTATAAGTCCATATCCAGTTGCACAACCTCATAAAAGAGTGTCTTCTCCTCATCATTGTGGAGTCTTAGGACACTATTTGATAGATATACACCAATATCAATGTTGAGATCCATAGCATCAATGTCGAATTGCTGGTCAAGAGGATGATACAACATTCTGATTTGGTGTATTCTTTCTGGTCTCCCTGCTGCTTGAATTTTTAGCAATTCAGCAACAGATATTTCGAGCCTATAAGCCTCCCTTTCATCTGGATTCATCTTCCTGGGATCAAGCTTCTTGTGTGCAACTGGTTCATCTTCCCAATTAGTATGTTTATCATTTTTCTTTGGGGAAGATGGTGAAGGATATAAGTATGGTAGTTCTGCCATGCCAGAAGGACCCACTGGTTCATAGAAGTGAAGATCGCCCAGTGTCCTATCAAAGTAAGCACGAGTGTTTGCTGGTAGAGGTGATAAAACAAAAGTTGAATTGCCACTACCCTAGACAGTAAAATCAGCAGCAACAGCAGAATCATTATCATCATTAACTCCCAGCACATCCTCCTTTGCTGGGTCTACTGATCTTCTATCACCCAGCAGCACACTACTAGTTGGGTCTTCTATCACATCACACCGTGCCGTGTCTTCATTACCAGCTGATTGATTAGTGTCAGCTGGTACAACTACCACAGTATCTTCATTAGCTACCTTGAGTAAGGGCTCTCTCCTTAGGGGCTGCTTGTCCATAGGGGAAGATTTTACCCTTTGTTTATCAATTGGTTTGGGTTCAGCTAATGCTTCATGTGTGGATACTGGTTCTTGTGGAGCAAGTAGGGGAGTTATAGTAAGATGCTCCCCCTCAGTAGTAGATAGATCTGTCTCTACTGGCTTCTCATCATCATCATTGAGATTAACAACTTCTACTTTCTTTGATCGCGTAGCTAGCTGAGGAGGCGTTGCTGGTTGAGAGGGTTGGCTGGATTTCATCATACCAGCCAGCCATTTAAGAAACACATCTGCCCTCTCTCCCCTAACCTATTAGAATCCAGGTACTTTTGAATCCTTTCAGGTGTCATGTTCCTTATTCTTTCTGCTCGCTCAGCATACACTTTTGCCTTCTTCCCATCATACTTCACCATGAACTTAGCATTTCTTTTTCATGCATCTTTCTTATATTGATTTATGCTGAGCAGCTCATTGTGAATTTCAAGTTTATAACGAGAGAGACCTCTTCTGTGCTCAATTATGTGCTTTTTCTTTGCAACATAGGCCTCAAACTTGGCATTAAAGGCATCATTTAAGTCATGATGCTTCTT
This sequence comes from Rutidosis leptorrhynchoides, assembly GCF_046630445.1. Lineage (NCBI taxonomy): Eukaryota > Viridiplantae > Streptophyta > Magnoliopsida > Asterales > Asteraceae > Rutidosis > Rutidosis leptorrhynchoides. The sequence continues at coordinate 314,543,099 of NC_092337.1, forward strand.
CTGGTGCCTCTCCATTTTTTGTTTTAACTTCTTTTCAATGGATTAAGAAACAACAAAAGATTTAGCTAAAGCCAGTTAGACACATTATCACTTGACTTACTGCCAGAACCAATATCATACACAGGTGTGGGAGGAATGCTGGGTTGAGATCCACCAGCACCTTTAACACCTGCTTCAGTATGAGCGTTGCTGGGCTTACGGCCAGTTCTTCCTTGAACATCACCATCATCACCATCATCATCACCATCTCTCCTCTGCTGCTTAGGATCTTTCTCATGTTCATGCTCCCCCTTAGATTTTTTTCTCTTCTTGTGACGTTTAAATTTCTTCTCCACCTTTTTGTCATCAGCAGGGGCAGAAGTGGAGCCTTGGGGAAAACTTACATCAAGATCACTATCAGAATCAGGCATTGAGAATGCAAAGTTGTTCTAGTTGACATCAGCAAGAGATAGGTGAACACCAGGGTCAACACCATATTGTTGAAGATATAGGTTGGACGTTCTAACTTCGTTTCTAGCAACACCCATGGCCATTTGATTGACACTTGCTCTAAAATCAGCTTTGAAGATCAACCATTTGTTGCATCATCTCAACCATTCGAACATAAGCAGTAGCAGGAATCATTGTAGCCATCTGTCATTCATATGACTCCACCCTCTCTTCCAACATTCTATTTTCATCATTAAGAAATCAATTCCTGGATCTCTCAAGATCTAAGTCAGCTTGAAGGTGAGTGATATGATCAGTGTACTCGTTATGAGAGATGATCCTCTACTTTAGATCTTTTTTCTCTTCATAATGCTGCCTGATAGCATCAACTGCTAAGTTAGCAAAGGCATTGGTCTGACATAGCTGGGTTTCAATAGCTGATGTAGTAATAAAGCCAGCTGGTCGAATTGCTCCAGAAACATTATCAATGATGGTTTCCCTGATAGTCCTTGTAATATCAAGGGTGATTCTGGCAATAGTTCTGTAGACAGCAAGGGTAGATAACCCTTCCATCTCTAAAACATCAACTGCACTAGTTGATGGTTGTGCAGTAGCAGCAATAATAAGAGTACCACTGTGGGGTGGTAGAGGTGGAAGGTCAGAATCTAACTCATCACCATGATCACTATCATTTTTACCTTCACCCGAAGGCTTAGAACCACTATTATCCTTGGAAGGAGAATCAGCTGTGTCAGTATCAAGATCCACTGGTTTGTCTTTGGAGCCATCATTGTTATCAAGAACTGCTGGCTCGTCCTTACAAGTACCTTTGTCAGCACCACCATCAGATGAAGAAGATGATGAGTAAGAAGCTGATGAATGAGAAGGTACTAGCGAGTCATGAATATCTTGCATGATAACCTTACGAGTATCTAGATCATATATGAACCTGAGAGGCCTCCATATACCATGCCTTGGGGAGGTAGCAGGAGCGATACCAAAGTAATGGTAGTATGGATGCTCATTAATGTTAACCAGCGTGGCCAGCCTCTCATACACTTCTTCTCTTGCTGGTTTGTCCAGCTGGGCAAGTAGCTGAGTCAGCTCCTCATTACATAGTTTGCTGGCTTCAACTAGGGCACTATGTGGATCAATAGTCAGGATCCACAAGGAGGGTAACTTTAGGAGAAATGGATACTCCCTTATAGACCAATTTAGGTACAACCTCCTCTGGATCTGGTACCTGGCCAACAGACTTAGGCTTTTCAGCAGAAACATCAGCCTTAGAAGATTCATTAGTGATAGTAGCAGTGGTACCAGCATCCAGTTGTGGTTCTTGGAAACCAGTAACAACAGATAGTTTTGTAGTAGCTGGAGCAGCAGTGCCCACATAACCTTGAAAGAAGGTATCCGGTGTTGTATCAGAAACAGTAAGATCACCAACAACATCCACAGTAATGAATTCTCTAGAAGTAATAGTGGCAACAGCCAAAATACCAATAGGACCAGTAACATCAGTAACCATAACTTCCTTAGGAAAAATAACATGAGCAACGTCCTGAGTACCACCAGCAATGGTATTATCAATAGCTCTGTCAGTAACGTCCTCAATAACAATAGAAGGAGGTTTAATCACCACTTCATCAACTACGTCAGAAGAAGTAGTTGGACCAGTATCACTGGGGATAGGAGGAGGAATAATAGAATCATCAGTAATAGCCATCTTCTCATTAACAGTTGAATATGTGGAACCAGCAACCACGTCATCCCCAATATCACCAGCGGTAGTAGGTTTATCAACAGCTATATCATGACCAGTACTAGTAGCAACAGAAGGCTCTCCAGTACCAGTCACATCACCAGTAGATACAATATCAGCTACCCTGCTAAGATCTGAAACAATGGAGCAAGTTATGTTAACAATAGTAGAATCAAATAAATTTGACTCAACAATTGCATCTGATGTTGGTCTCTGGGGATAAACGTGTGTTTTAGTTAGCCCTTCGATTGAGATAGAGTATGGTGTCTGTAAGTGCAACGGTGACTTTGCTGACTCATTGGCAACACATGATGACTCATATGGTGTAAGAATTTTAGATGGTGTTATTATATTAATGTGACTCTTCTCATGATCCAAGTTATAAGTGGTCTGAGCAGTAGCTTGAGCTGGTTCAAAACGATGAGGACTCAGTTCAAGTCTGCTTTGGGGGTCAAGTATGTTCTCTGCTGGTTGTACTGTCAGCAGAGAATATTTCTTGAAGTATAATTTTGAAAAGTGTGGAAGTGCCTGGTTAGAAGAGTATGGGTTGCTACTCCTCTTAACACTAGTTTTAAAACCAGTCAGCTTGAGAACATTTAAGTCAGTAGGCAAAAGATCTTTAATTATGTTGTTTGTTTCTGCTGTTTGGTCTAGAGACGCATCAGGTTCCATAGCAGCATCCTTTGCAGGAGCAGCAGTTGAGATTGGTGCTTTCTCCCCCGTGGTCTGCTTGGAGCCAGCTTTCAATTGTTTAGCTTTGCCTGTTACCAAGAAATTCATTAGCAACGGATTCCAAAACTAGAAGTGGGAATTCAGTATATAAGACTAGGGCAGTTCTTTATGATCAGAGAGCACTAGATTCTAATACAACTACTGCTTTACCAGTCTCTGTGATGATGGTTGTTCCAGTTGTGGTAGCTTGCTACTTGCGTTTCCTGGCTGGCTTTCCCTGAGCTCCCTCCCCCTCAGCTGGTGCAGGACCAGAGGTAGTCACTTGGGTAGCTCTACCCCAAGCAGCAAGATACTCGAGCATCCCTGGCATCAAACCATTATATGGAGCAGCTGGTGCTTCTTTTGACATCCCTAATTGTTTTAATGGCAGGTCTATGGAAAGATCAGTAATTTGCGTGTAAGCAACACCCAGCTCATTTTAAAAAACAAGGCTTAAGAACCTTGGGAAGGGGATCAAATTGCTTCTTTTTGGTGCAATCACCATTTACCTTAACCTTAAAAATATTTCAGCAGCCTAATCAATATTAGTATTGAATAGCAATCCATGGCCAAACTTGACTCAAATTCAGAGCATTGGTCAAAGCTTCCACATTTATGACTGATGCACTATGTCAGCAGACTAAAAAAGTAATACCACAAGGGTGGCATGTTCTTCCTTAACGGGCTGTGGGCCACTGGACCAGTATATCCAATAGCTTCCAATACTTCTCTCCTAGAATCATCACTGGGTAGTGAATCAACAAATGGTCCTCCTGGTTGTTGTAGAGTTCGTCGAATAGCATCAAAGGTTATAGAGAAAGTTATGGTTTCAGTAATCATGCAATGAACACATGGAGTACCCTGTTGAGTATTGGCTATTCTTGCCATATACCAGAATCTGCCTAAACATGCCGGATAAAATCATGAAGGAACGTCGATGATGGATCTGGCAAGTGGAGATCGCCTCACATAGTCAACCATGGTTTAATAACCTAAATTAGCTTTCAATTTAGGAATAGAGAGAGAGTGAGCAGCATTACCTCTAGATAAGCGGATTTGACCATGATCTGGTGCAGGATCATCCTTTATCAAACTTGGGTGCAGGACGAACAATGATTCTGGTTCATTTTGCTCCTCAGGTTGAGGTTGTGGTTATTGTTCAGATTGTTGCTGCTGCGGTTTTTCAGTTTAATAACCGAAGGTTATTATGAGAAATGAATCACCCTATTTAACCTTTCGGATTGGTGGAAAAAGTGCAGGAGAGAGAAAATGGCAACTATCATCTGCAGGCGCGTGGGCAGATTTGATAGACTAGCATGTTTTCGAGGGACATCCGACTGTTGCCATGATGTTTAGTCAGCTTGGACACCCATCACTATCATTAGACATTAAATGCAGTAGGTTTTAATTCAAATCTAAGTTAAAGACCACAAGATAAAGATTGTATTGAATACAAAAATTCCTTTGCTACATTTAATATGTCATGTATTTAGTTTAAATCATTGGAGTTAAGTGATGTTCAATTTTAAGGTATCAAATTAATGTTGTGAGCTATTTAATACTTCATTTTACACAAAGTGTAATCATTATAAAAAAACCTTGTTGTGCTGATTGTTTGGCATATAGGCAGTAAGCGAAAGATTGTGTCATGCTGGTTTGCCCTATATGCTGTTGAACCAGCACACCGACAAAGGTGTCATTTATTTTAAAGTTCAAGCATACCCAACTTAGAGATGAGGTAGTTAAAATGTTTCTTATCTAAGGGTTTTGTGAAAAGATCTGCTAACTGCTATTCAGTTGAAATGAAGTGAAGCTCCACATCTCCTTTTTGAACATGATCCCTTATGAAATGATATCGAACATCAATGTGCTTTGTCCTTGAGGGCATTACAGGATTGTTGGTGATGGAAATTGCACTGGTGTTGTCACAGTAGATTGGAGTTTGTGTAACATGAACGCCATAGTCCTTTAGCTGGCTTTGCATCCATAGTACTTGAGCAGTACACCTACCAGCAGAGACATATTCTTCGTCAACAATAGATGTAGACACAATATTTTACTTTTTGCTTGTCCAGCTGACTACCCTACCACCCAGTAACTGGCGACCACCAGTAGTACTTTTCCTGTCTATTTTACATCCTACAAAATCAGCATCTAAATACCCAATTAGTTTAAAATCCTGGTCTTTGGGATACCAAACACCTCGTTTGGCGGTATCTTTCAGATACGTAATTATCCTTTTTACTGCCAGCAAATGTGACTCTTTAGGATCATCTTGATATCTGGTACAGATGCATATGGCAAACATAATATCTGGTCTGGAAGCTGTGAGATAAAGTAGGGCCCCAATCATTCCTCTATATTCAGTGATATTGACTGGTTCACCGTTGGGATCAGCATCTATTTTGATGGATGCTGCCATTGGAGTCCCAATATCTTTTAAACAGGTCAGACCAAATTTCTTAAACATATCATTAATATATTTATCTTGAATAATAAAAATTCAATCATGAAGTTGTTTAATATGAAATCCTAAAAAGTATTGCAAATCTCTTTGTAAGCTCATTTCATATGTCTTTGACATAAGTTTTGAAAACTTTTGACAATACTTTTCATTTGTAGAACCATAAATAATATCATCCACATATATCTGTACCAACAAGAGATTACCATCTATCTCCTTTGAGAATAGAGTGGTATTAATTGTTCCAAATTTAAAACCTAAACCAGTGAGATACATATGAAGTGTCTCATACGATGGTCTTGGTGCCTGTTTCAGGCCTTATAGAGCTTTGTTTAATTTGTAGACATGGTCTGGATATTTACTGCTTACAAAACCAGGTGGCTGCTTAACATAGACTTCTTCTTGTGGCTTCCCATTTAGAAATGCAGATTTAACATCCATCTAGAATACCCTATGGTTCATCTTAGCAGCATATGCCAAGAATAATCTGATTGCTTCCATCCTAGCCACTGGTGCATATGTCTCTCCATAATCCAACCCTTCTTCTTGGTTAAACCCTTGAGCTACCAATCTAGCTTTGTTTCTGACCACAATCCCATATTCATCCATCTTATTCTTAAATACCCATTTGGTACCAATGATTTTCTTTGTTTCATCATCAGGTTTAGGTACCAATTTCCATACTTTGTTCCTATCAAACTGAGTAAGCTCATCTTGCAGAGCTCCTACCCAGCTAGGATCTTTTAATGCTTTTTCAGGAGAGGCAGGTTAAATGGTAGACATAAAATTTACATGCATACAAAAATTGATGGTTGCATGTCTCCTTGTCTTAACACCACTAGCCAGATTACCAATAATCTGCTCAATTGGATGCTCCCTTGTCCATCTTGTGTTATGAACGGGTGAGCTTGTTGTAGAACACACATCATCTTGATCATCGGCTAGTTCAGCAGTATGCACAATAGTAGAGGACTGTTGTTCAATATTAGTGGAATCAGTACCATCTTGTAATCCTTCAAGACCAATAGACCTTCGCTCATTTTGAAGTACTTCAGTAGAGCCATTAGGTCTACTTGATTTAGATACAGATGGAGCAGAATGTTCCATCTCATCATCAGAGAACGCAACAATATGGATTGGAGAGGGAGTTGCTGCTGGTTCTTCTTCATCATCTAGAGCTTGCTGAGTAGGCTCTTCAAATAGTAACTCCTCATCTACTTGACCAGAAGGTGAAGTGGGGGCAGTTTCATCAAATGTGATATTAATGGATTCTTCAAAACAACCTCTTCTTTTGTTGTAGACCCAATATGCCTTTGACATGTTGGAATATCCAAGAAATATTCGTTCATCAGCTTTAGCATTAAACTTACCAAGTTGGTCCCTATCATTTAGAATATAACAAGGAGTGCCAAATACATGAAGAAATGAAATTGAGGGTCTTCTTCCTTTGAGAACTTCATAAGAAGTTTTTTGATATCTTTTCACTATTAAAAATCTATTCTGGGTAAAACAGGTAGTATTCACAGCTTCTGTCCAGTATGAATTTTCCATCCCAAACTCAGCTAACATAGATCTCGCTGCTTCAATGAGTGTTCTGTTCCTTCTTTTTTTGCAAAACCATTTTGTTGAGGTGTTCTTACAGCAGAAAAGTTCTATGAAATTCCTTTGTCAGCACAAAATTCTTCCAATGTGGCATTTCTGAATTCTGTACCATGATCACTTCTTAGTTGTTTCACCAATTTCCCATTCAAAAACTCCATTCTTTTGATAAGATTGATAATTTCATCAGCAGCTTCACTCTTTTGCTTCAAAAAGAATAGCCAAGTGTATCTGGAATATTCATCAATGATAACCTGTGTATATTTCTTCCCACTACAGCTGGCCACATTAACAGGACCAAAGAGATCCATATGAAGTAGGTGAAATGGTTTCTCAATAGATGAAATCTGCTTTGACTTGAATGAGGCATGGTAATGCTTTCCCATTTCATAAGCAGGACACAATCTGTCCTTCATATAAGACATGGTGGGTAGCTCAGACACTAAACTTTTACTTGACAATTTGTGAATATCTTTGAAGTTGAGATATGAGAGTCTCTTGTGCCATAACCACTTGAGGTTGTCTGCTTCTTTTGAATAGAAACAAGTATCAGTTGTTGTGACTGCAGTGTTCATGTCAATTTGATACATGTTCTCATGTCTTTTTGCTGTTATCAGTGGCTTCCCTGTCTTATAAAAAATAGTACAAATTTTCCTTCTGAATTGGACTATCTTTCTTTTGTTTGTCAGTTGGCTTATGCTGAGTAAGTTGTGTTTAAGCCCAATGACATATGCTACTTTTGAAAATGTAACATTCCCATTTGTTAAAGTACCAAAACCCTTTGTATAACCCAATGAATTATCTCCATATGAAACAACTGGACCATCTTTTCTTGATAGTCCATTAGCAGGGACTTACATCCGGTCATATGTCTCGAACATTGACTATCGAGATACCAGATTTGCTTGTTTTGAATGCCCTACACAGTAGTTAAGAGATTAGTTCTTTTTGGCAACCCATCCAAGGATGGGTTCTGGAAGAGTCATCTTTGACGTTTTCTTCCTTGCTGCTTGTGTGTTTTGAGGGGCAGCAACATTGGGTTCATAGTTAGGGTACACTGATTAGACAAGTGAGCTTTTCTGCCACATTAGTAACATTTTCTCACTTTTGGTCTCAGTAGCTGGTTAGCAGTAGATGTACTGGGTGACTGGTTCTGCTGCTGGCTTTGAGTAACGACCAATAGCAGCTGGTTGAGCTTCACCGTCAGTATCTCAGCGATAGATGCCTCAGTACTTAAGTCTACTATTTTTGCTTTTCCCTTAAGGGCAACTTTTGGCTTGGAAGCAGTACCATTAATGTGGTCTATTGCTTTGCCTTTAGATTTTGACTTACCAGTGTGGGAAGTTACTGGTTTGTCTGCTGCTACTGGTTTACCAGCATGAATTACAGCAGCAGGATCAGCATTCAGACAACTTGAAGATTTAACTAATTTTGAATTTCAACAATTATTTTCAGTTATTTCTTTATTGATTTGTCTTTCTTTGGGAGTCATGTAGTAAATGCATGAGGGATCAGTAATCTCATCATTTGAAATACTGATTTCCTTAGCTTTGAATTCACTCTTCAGGATATCTTTCATGGACGGTGGTGGAGTCACTATAGGTCTGACAAACTTATTTGTTAAGACCTTTTTACCCTTAACTATCTTGCCAAAGGTGTTTGGCAAGACTGCTTCAGCATCAGTTTCAAGAGTAGGGTCCATAAAAGTAACTTCTGTAAGAGCAGCAATAGTATCATAGTCACCAGCAAAGAAAGCTTCAACTTGAGTGGGCACCTGCTCATTAACACACTTGGTAGTGCGTTGAGCAGATCTACACCATGAAGCAACAATCTTTTTAAGATTGCTCTTTGACTTCTGCTGCCTCAACGTGAAGGGGCTTTAAAGCAAAATTCTGTTTTTCAAGTTTGAAAATTTCATCTTTCAAGATTTTAATTTTATCAGTTTTGCCTTTAAGTTTTTCATTTAAAGATTTAATATCTGTTTTAAAAACTTCTTCACGTTTACTGCCTCTGCATAAATCAACTCTTAGATAGTCAAATATTTCAGCTTTTTCATCATCAGTATAAGTTCAAAAATTATCAACGTTATAATGCATTTCAGATTTCCATTGAGGTGAATCACTTTTTAAGTCAGCTTCCCTCATATCAGTCAAAAATTTACTACCATTATCATCCTCATCAAACTCCTAAACCTCTTTGGCCATCAAACACAGCTTTTTACCAGAAGCATAACCAACACAATCCTCATCAATCTCACTATCAGAAGATGAAGATGAACTGGTTTCATCCCAATCATGATGCTCAGCAACTAGTACCTTTACTGGTTTCTTCTCCTTTTTACCAGCCTTAGAATTTTCCTTCATTTGAGACTTCATTTCTTTGTACTTGTTCTTATACTTTTCAGCTTTTGAGAAGGATTTAGCATATGATGAAGGTTTCCTGGACATGCACTCAGCTGGAAAGTGTCCAACCTTACCACAATTGTAACACTCAGTTTTAGGGCCCTTGACTGATTTGCGACCATACCTAGCACTCGGTTTCTTACCCACTTTGTATGGCTTGCTGGTCCTATTACGATTGAATTTCTTGAACTGCTTAGCAAACCCTTCAATATCATCAACATGATCATCACTGCTTTCTTCAGATCCAATATCACTACCCTCATCATCTTCATCCGCCTCTTCTTCTGCCATCAACCTTTGAACCAGTAAGGCTTTTTGAGCTTTCTTTTTAGCAGCAGCAGCAACAAGGGCAGTATCATCCGATTTTATAGATTTTGAAGTGATGAGGGCAGACTTAAAGCTTTCTTTTAAATTAAGTTCAAGTTTGGCCTCTTCCTTCTCATGGTTCCAAAGTGTACCATACAGAGAGGACATGATAAAGTTCTTTAAAGTCTGAGTGGTTCTTAAGGGGTCAGTAACAGGTTTCCATTTAGCAGGTAGTGAGTCAATGAATTTGTTGACCTGTTCAAAATCAGTATAGGTGATTTTTAAGGTAAGCATGTCAGGAACCAAGGAGTTAAACCTAATGAAGGTTTGCTTAAGGGTCTCACTCTTGTAGGCAAACAACATTTCATATTCTCTTTTCAAAGTAATAATCTTATTTTGCCTAACCTCATCAATACCTTCATATGTAACATCAAGATTGTCTAACATAGCTTTAGCATTCAGTTTTCCCTTAATCAATTTGAACAAATGGTTAGGTAATGTTATAGCTAACAAGGTTCTGATCTTAGGGTCAAGTCTAACACATCGTTTGTCCTCAGCATCCTATCTAGATGGGGAAAGAACAACTTCTCTGCTAGGAATAGCAGGAGTCTCTGTTGTAGCAGGAACACTATCAAGTGTCTCAGTAGGGATGAATGGACCATCAATGGCAATGCCAGACATGAGTGGGTCAACAGACTCGAGTTGGAGCAAGAACCTAGCCTTCCAGGTTTCATACTCATCTTCATCAAATTTAGGTGGTCTATTGGATGACCCATTTTTAAGGTAAGATGTATTGGTGTATGCAGCCATTAGAGAATTAATATCCAAGATATGAGATTATCAAGACTGAAGCTCTGATGCCAGTTGTTGGTCCCTTGATTAACAACAAGAGTATTGTAGGGGGGAGGAGGGTGAATACAATTCTTTTAATTAACTTAACAGTTATAACAGTTTAGTATTCAAGCAAGTAATTTAAATAAGAGTCAAAGGTAATTTTCAACGGTTTATTCTTTATTAATTTGAATCACAAAAAATTACAACTGTCCTTGGCAGAATGATAGTTGGTTGATACAGATTATACCTAAGTTATAGTTATCGAGGATATCTTAAGCTATTACAAGTTTTGGACTCTAAATAAATAAACCCACACTACTAGATATAACATTAGTGGACTTCTATTTATAATAGTCCTATTATCCATGTAATTTTTCTATTGTCCATAGGTACATAAGATGTCTATACTTGTAGGGACAACTGCATCTGAGAGCGTGCTCTCTTCTTTCCTCTTTGGTAGCTATTTGTAGGAACACCCCAATTCAGTCTGGCATCACTATTTGAATAAACAAATAGAATGTTGTGTTCCCTAGGCGTTGACAAAGTATAACACATGTCTGCACATGCGTTAAACTTCTGCATTCCCACGTGGTCTTGTAAGGTCACTTGTCAGCCGCCACCATGTGTCCTTTTCTGTTCAACATTGTCTCCTACTTCTGTTGAATAGTAGAATTGATGTAGACCACTCAGGAAACCACTATGCTTGTAATGGAGCATAGCTATCTTCGTGTAGTATACTACTTACCGACTATGCTGGTTCTTCTATACCGAGTCACTTGATCTTTAGGATTTGCTGGGCACTCATCCTGTGCTAATTGAAGAATACTATCTACCTTGTGCTGGTAGACTAGGCAGCATATTAAACACTTGACACAACAATATTTGCTATCTATACATAAATAAACCTATGCTGGCTGCACATTATATTTTAGTATACATATTTGCTGTTTTTCATAATTAAATCCTTAATTATTTTGGGGACTCAACAGTTTTTCTTTAGGGGATGGTTTCTGGGGTTCCGATTTAAAGGCTCCTGCTTGAACCTAGACGTTGACGGTCACCTAAGTTTTAAATATTCATAAGTGTTTAAAGGTTAGCATTTTTTGATGACTTAAGGCGCAATGCGCATCACCAGCGCACGTCGCGCAGTATAAAGGGAATTAAATCCCTTGCTTGATTTACAAATGAAGAATTTCTCCATGAGTTAAGGCGTGATGCGCAGGTATGGCGTGCGTTGCGCAAATTAGATCATTAGCTTAATGTTCAGGAGAAGATTGCTTCCCTGCTTTAGGGAGCGACGCGCAAGACAAGGCGCGCGACACAAAATATAGTGCAAAATAAATGTATAGCAGTGTGAAGAAGCAAGGATTAGAAGACAGTTATGGTGTGTGACGTGCGTAGTATGTGTGCGACGTGCATGGTCACTGGTTTATATTTTCAACGGGTATTTAAGGAAGTTGTTTAACCTTAATTCATATATTTTTCACTTGGGCGATTTTGGCAGCAAAGAGGCGATAAGGTGAATCTTGCATACCTGAACTAGAAGAACTACTCGTCATCAAACTCATCAAATAATGATAATATGCGGGAGTTATGTCACTAACTCGAATCCAACCATCTTCACATGATGATATACTATTCACACTCTCCGTTGAAATGGAGTTATCTCTAAACTCATCATCAAACTCATCATCTTCATCTTCACAACCAAGAGTATAAGATGGACCAAAATCATTGGAACCAAAACCCTCAAAACTAGAAATGGCATTGACTTGCGAATAATTAGGCACCTGATATCGGCTAAAAAGTCACGTTTTCACCCCAGTATTAAGGCCCAAAAAAAAGAAAGATTCGAACTTTATTAGCAAAATATCCACTTCGTCGGTTAGAATTGAAGAACAAGTAATTACGAAGATGATGTAAAAAGAATCAAGAGAATCGGAGCTAAAAAGAAGATTCTAGAGCGAAAATGGTGAAAGACAGAAATAAAGTTACGATCTAGGAATTTCAGCTGACCAAGCAAGCCAAATGGCCTACCAAATGGCTTGCCTGGCTCAAAAACGGCCTGCCAAATGGGTTAGACAAATGGCCCTTGCAAATGGCTTGGCTTGGCAAACGGCCCCTGCAAACGGCCTGCCAGCCATTTGCAGGGAAAATTTAGGCTTATTTAAAGGGACTTTGTCATTCATTCCAACACACACTTCAATTCACTTCTTTCTCTCTCTTGTATAATATTAGTCATATTTTCAAGGTCTTCGACTCCGTGCGGGAAACCTAGTAACCGGAGAAGAACGACGAAGATTGTATTAGGAGCGGTCTGGAGTTTTGAAGTTGTCACTTTTGTATTCGGAACTCGTCTAATCTACTGGTACTTCTATCATTTATCTTTATATAATGTCTTCTATCATTATGTTATGTGATATTGTTGCCATGATTACCGAGTAGTTATCTTTAGTGTATGCTATGATGTAAGCAGTTATAATGCCGAAATAATGTTATGGTTTGTGTATGCTGTTGAAATGCCTTCCGATTATGCTTTAAACTCAATCGCTTTTCCAACTAATAGAATGTAGTTATTGGCTCTGTTATTGGGAAGTCGCGAACCCCAATTCAGAGTACACGATCTATGTCACCCCATGGTAAGAGAAGTCTATCAGATACAATGTAAGATAGACTGAGGCACACTGGTTGTAGTAAGTCTATCAAGCTTTGGATTCCAACTTAGGACTCTTTCGTAGTGAAACATCCTACTAGACCCTTAGTACATTGTCGATCCCAGACCATGCTAGTGTAGTCACCAAGCATATAAACTTCGTACGTGCATGCTGAAGCACAGCAGTTATTGTAAGCGGTACCTCTGCTAAGTAAGGCCATGGAACCCGGTCAGTTTTGATTAGTACACTGCACCATAACGCGGTCTCAAGCATTGCACCCCGCTTGAGGGATTCTTAGTTAATTAAGGAACTGTTTGTTTAGACGCATAAAGGATTGGACCATTCGGATAACCGAACGTGTTCATGGAAGTCAGCTTGACTTGGCCATGGTGTTCTTTATGGTTTAACTCTTTTCAAGGGCCTAACTACCTTTTAAAATCAATCATTAACGAAAGCATTAAAACACATCACGTCTCTCGGATATGGTAAACCATGTATTCTATTATGCTTAAGAAAGTTTAGACCTTTGTGGAATGTTAATACATCACCCAACTGAGTCACTCAGTTGGATGAGCTGTCTGAACGTGTATGCCTGTAGTCAGACTGCACGGGCGCCGGGGGTAAGGGACGTTGCTGTCTATTCAGAATCTTCAAGCCTAGCACATTACCCAGTGACAAGTCTTACGACAGGAGCGTTTAGGACCAGTGTAATGAATACAGGGCCTCTACTTATTCATGAGCCAGCATTCCATAATCTCGAAAGAATAACTGATGAAATCATAGTATGCACTTACTCTAACCTTATCTGAATTACGAATTTTATCTTATTTACTTTATTTGTCTTATAAATTAGAAAATCCCAAAATTAAGTAACCACTACTCCTTCATAACTATCTTAGGCTTAAATATAGGTTCGATTCTACTGATATCTCAAAAATACGACTCTAGGTGATACTTCCCTTACTCATACTAAGGAGTAGTACGATTTAGGCCTCGCCAAATATAAATTTAAAACGGCACCCCCTCTTGGTGGTTGATTCTGACGTGTTGCGACCTGACGACAGCGCACAAATAAAACCGTTTGTTTCAGCCATATCAGCACCTGAGGATCTTTGTTCTTCACATCACTTCTATTTGTATTAGCTAGAATTATTCAGACTGGCCAATTGTTGTTAGGGTTCAATTGGGTATTTGATGGGAGAGCACCCGGTGGTCTCTCTGACAATACTTGCGACAAACGACCCACTTCCCTTTCCAAATTTTGCAGTGAAGTTTGTTGATTTCTCAGTTATTGATTTGTCAAATCACTATCTTGTTTCGCAACAAAATACTCTCATCAGATTTAATCATAAAACCTATAAGCAATTGTTCAAATGACGGCACCTTCTCCACAAAAGATTGACTATGATTTCGATTGAGGAACCCCGGTGGTCCATTCCTTCGATAACCCGAACTACCTCCTTGATACTGATTACCCAGGTAGTTCACTTGCTCTTCCATAGTCATTTTATCACAATCCTTTGTAAGATGCGGAACTTGACACACTTCACAACCAACTCTCATATCATGGATATCTTTCGTTATTTTCTCTAGTTATCTTCTAAAATTTGCTAACTGAATTTCAACGGATGCAAGTTCTTCACTAACCTCGTTATTAGCGACTTTAGATGTTCTAGAAAGATATAACTCTTGGTTCCAAACATAAGAATGTGTAGTAGTTTCAGATATGATGTTATGAGCTTCATCCGGTGTCTTCTTCATGAGAAAACCATGTGCAACAATATCAGTCTCCTTCCTTGTAGGAACATTAACACCCTTATAAAAAATTTGGACCTTTTGAAAATTGTTCAACCCTTATTGAGGACAATTCCTGATATTTTACCGATTTGTGTCCAGGCTTCATAAAATGTTTCGTTAGGCTTTTGAAAAAAATGATTTATGTCACTTTGTAACTTTGCAGCCTTTGAAGCATGAAAGAACCGCTATAAAAACCTGTCTCCCATAATATCTCAACTTTCAATATCACATCGGGTAATGACTCTAACCAATCTTTTGCATCACCCTTCAAGGACCATGGAAACACCCTAAAATAGATCACATTATCCAGAACATCCTTGATTTTGAATAAGTTGCAAATTTCCTTGAAAGTTCGGAGATGCTCATTAGCATCTTCCTTTGGTGTACCACTGAATTCACACTGATGTGAAATCATGTGTAGGATTTGCCCCTTAACCTCAAAATCAACCGTAACTGCCGGATGTGTAATAGCATGCCCATTCCTAGAATGAGTAGCTTTCATCCTTGCCTCCATCATCTGAGCTCTGTCACCCATCTTTTCGTCTTTCTTAATATATTCAAATTTCGAAATATCAAAAGGAAGTGCTGCAAAAACCTTCTAAGATCAACTGCTCTTCTTTCACCCTACTACGTATATTATAAACTCTATACAGTTCTAGAGTTATGATTCACCTAACTTGTAATCACATCACAACCAACACAAACGTAAATCCAAACAGAAAGTAACTTCCACAGAAACAAGTTCCCACGAAAGGATCGAATAACCAAAAGCTACTAAAATTCTAAAACACACCGCTCCCCCGCAGTCGCACCAAAACATTGACGTGTGTTTTCTACAACTACTTTTGTTGGGCTAAACTTAACGAAATTAACACACGAGTACAGGTGACTATTCCTAATTAATGTAATAAAGAATCTAGTAAGCACAAGTTCTTCCACAGAGAGCACAGTGTTTAAGATTAAAATAACTAAGAATTATCCTAAGAATTGGGGGTTTTGATTTGAATTTAAGTGAATTAAAACAGTAGCAAGAGAAATTTAATGAATTAACCAGATAAGGAGAAGTAGTGTCCACGTTAATGCTCAACAAATGACTAGGATTGTTCTTTTGTTAAAACAATTTTTAAAGGTATAGGTAACTAGTTCATATCGGTCTCACGAAATCAATGAACTAAAGGCATAATGAAATCAGTTCACATTAATTATCATTCAGAGGTCCAAATTACGATGTTAAAGTAAACGAGACTTTCTCTTGGTTAAACTCACATAAAATCTAGACTATCGGGATCACTCAGAATAGTCTACACAAATGTGTTACACAATATCAATTTAATCATCAATTGCACTTACATACAATTGTCTAAATCTAAAAGATGAAGTATAATCTATGAATATCGATAAACTCACATAAATCAAATCCAACAACCTGTATAATTAAATTAACAATATATAGATGAACACAACAATGGATCTTTCAAGAAAACACAATTAATTAAACACATAAACCTTAATAATTCAAAAGATAGAACAATCTAAAATCATAAGTTTTACATCAAGTGGACACAAGTATGTTTAGCCTAGCGTAGTAAAAGAAAGAACAAATAACCCATTAGAACGAGTAGTATTCATCATTAAATCATTAAAATAATGAAAAACTAGGGTACCAATGATTAATGGATGATCCAATCTTCAACCTTGACGTTAAGAACTTCAAAATTGATGAAGAACGGCCTCCAAACCTTTAAACACGACCCTTCTAGCTCCAGATTCATAAAATAATTGCTACCCAAAAGTTAAGGTTAATTAGGGATATTTATAGATGGAAATTCTGGGACCTAACTGACTCCATGTCACGACCGCGGCCCAAATCACCGCGACCGCGAATTTGCTGAGAAATGGCCATTGCGACATAACCACCTATTTTGCGACCGTGATGCATGCTATCTCAAAACTTGTTGTGTTCTTCCACTCTATCCTGACCGCAACATCCCCATCGCGACCGCGATGGGGCTTTGTCCAGCACCTTGTTTTATTTTTTTCCTCTTTGTGCTTTGTCCCGAGTTCGTTTGATACCGAAACTTACTGAAGACATCTAAAAACCAATACTAAGACTTCTTAAACTCGATTTATCATTTCCTTTATAATCATGAACTAAAGTCTTCAATCTTCAACAAATAATACCTGAAAGATATCGCGAGTGAAATAGTGTATAAATGAGCCTATATTAAATTTCCCCACACTTGAACCTTGCTTGACCTCAAGCAAGACTATTTCTTCAATATAAATAAATGAGCAAGGTTCAAGCCTTTAATAAACTTAATCTTCTCAACACTAAATCCAAAATCACCCAAACGCTTCACACTCAGAATTAAGAAAATCAGTATGGCGGAATCATCCAAAAAGTTTGGCCTTAGGAAAAATAAGACCTCTGAAAACCATTATTTTTTAAGAATCTAGAAAACAAGTCAAGTTTTAACACAAAACAAGTGTTCGGAATTTTACGAATCTAGGTGCTTTCAAAGTCATCCCGATTTTAGGATGACCCCACGAACAATTGCCAACCCAGTATATCATGTAGGATGAACTACATTTGGTAGTAATCAACGGCACGGGTCAAGTGACCCACCCTAACAAAATCACTCTGGTGTTAAAGGAACAAGATGGAAAGGCCACAAGGGATTGAATTTGCCCTACCAATCCTATTTTTCGGGTTGAAAGTTCTAGACTTTTTCTCCCTTCGGTACCATCACATCATGAAAGGATGCTTAGTATGAAATTGCATGCATTAGGGAGATCCCAATGCCATGTAAATTGCAACACGGAAGACTTGACTTCCTTAATGGGTGGACTAGATCACCATAAAGTGTTAATGTTTAAAGCTTTAAACACTTGGTTTATTTTATGTCCTTGGACCCCACTTCCCACGCATCTAGCTGATAATGCTAAAAATGAACATATATTTCATAGCATTATCCCTCAAGAAAGAAAAGCTTTTAGTTGCAATTGTTCTATTTACAAGTGATATTCGTTTAAATAATAAAAGGTGAAGACAAAAGACAGATTCGACGAATTAAAGACGCAAACGACCAAAAAGATCAAAAGAACAAAATACAATCAAAGAGGTTCCAATTATTGATAAGAAACGTCTCGAAATTACAAGAGTACAAGATTCAAAACGCAAAGTACAAGATATTAAATTGTACGCACGGACGTTCGAAAATCCGGAATCGGGACCAGAGTCAACTCTCAACGCTCGACGCAACGGACTAAAAATTACAAGTCAACTATGCACATGAATATAATATAATATATAATTAATTCTTAAAATTAATATACATATTATATTATATTATAAAACCGTCGGCAGAAGAAAACAACCAAATGTGAGCCTCCCTAGCTGGCCATGCGATCGCATGGCCTTGAAGAGCAAAGCTCATGCGATCGCATGAGCTCCTTTTTCAGTTCACAGACCTATAAATTCACAGTTTGGTGAACGTAATAAAAATAATATATCCATCTCTCTATATCTATACGTAAATATTTATATTTAATTTTAATTTTAATTTTAATTTTAATCCTAATAATAAGGGTATGTTAGCGAATGTTGTAAGGGTGTAAGTCGAAATTCTGTCCGTGTAACGCTACGCTATTTTTAATCATTGTAAGTTATGTTCAACCTTTTTAATTTAATGTCTCGTAGCTAAGTTATTATTATGCTTATTTAATCCGAAGTAATCATGATGTTGGGCTAAAAATATTAAAATTGGGTAATTGGGCTTTGTACCATAATTGGGGTTTGAACAAAAGAACGACACTTGTGGAAATTAGACTATGGGCTATTAATGGGCTTTATATTTGTTTAACAAAATGATACTTTGTTAATTTTAAATATAAAGATTTACAATTGGACGTCCCTATAAATAACCATATACACTCAATTGGACACGATGGGTGGGATATTTATATGTACGAATAATCGTTCATTTAACCGAACACGGGAATGGATTAATAGTCTATGGAATTATTATAACAGGGGTGAAATTATGTACAAGGACACTTGGCATAATTGTTAACAAAGTATTAAAACCTTGGGTTACACGCAGTCAATAACCTGGTGTAATTATTAAACAAAGTATTAAAATCTTGTTACAGTTTAAGTCCCCAATTAGTTGGAATATTTAACTTCGGGTATAAGGATAATTTGACGAGGATACTCGCATTTTATATTTATGACTGATGGACTGTTATGGACAAAAACCAGACGGACATATTAAATAATCCAGGACAAAGGACAATTAACCCATGGGCATAAAACTAAAATCAACACGTCAAACATCATGATTACGGAAGTTTAAATAAGCATAATTCTTTTATTTCATATTTAATTTCCTTTATTTTATATTTAATTGCACTTCTAATTATCGCACTTTTATTTATTGTTATTGTATTTAATTGCACTTTTAATTGTCGTACTTTTTAATTATCGCAATTTTATTTTATCGCACTTTTATTTATCGCAATTTCATTATCGTTATTTACTTTACGCTTTAAATTAAGTCTTGTATTTATTTTTAATATTTTACATTTGGTTTTAACTGCGACTTCAGTTTTTAAAATCGACAAACCGGTCATTAAACGGTAAAAACCCCCTTTATAATAATAATATTACTTATATATATATTTGTATTTTTATAAAATAAAACTAATATATCGTTAAGCTTTGTTTAAAGATTTTTCTCTGTGGAACGAACCGGACTTACTAAAAACTACACTACTGTACAATTAGGTACACTGCCTATAAGTGTTGTATCAAGCTTTAAGTATATCCATTCAATAAATAAATAAATATCTTGTGTAAAATTGTATCGTATTTAATAGTATTTCCTTGTAAAATTTAATAGTATTTTATATCCCTTAGCTTTGACATCAAGTATTTTTGGCGCCGCTGCCGGAGAACAAAATCTAGCTTAAAAGCCGGAAGCGCAACGCTAAATATAAAAAAAAAAGATTTTTATTTTTAGTTTACTTTTAAAAAAATAAAAAAATAAATACGCTTTTGTAAAAATACGTTTTAAATATTCGAAAATATAAAAAGAAAAACAAAAATATAAATATTTTTAAGAATTTGTAAGTTATAAAAAAAAATTTCTTTATCTTTATTTTATAAAAAAAATAAGTTTTATTTAATTTATATAAATATATTACATAATTTTTTATTAAAACAGCAAACAGAAAAAAAAATAATAAAAATAAAAACTCTCGGCCTGTACTGTAGCAGCCCAGTGTCTGGCCCGAAACCCTAGCCCATGCGATCGCATGGCCGGGTAACTAAGAACTCATGCGATCTCATGAGCTCTGCAGACACGCCAGAATTGACTGAAAACTGCAATCATTATGGTTTTATTATTAATTATATATATAAACCCTAATTAGGTTATTCTTAATTTATTAATTAGTTATTAGTTTTTATTTAATTTGTATTATTTAGTTAAATTAGTTTAATTAAATTATAAATTTAATACTTTTATAAAATAAATAATCTAAAAATAATATTTTTATAAAATTGTACTTTTTACAACTATTAGTATATTTTTATATTTTGTCCCTTTTTAATTGTTTTAGCGTAATTTTTGTATTTTTCGCTCGTATTTAGTTTTAAGATATAATTTTTACCATAGTTATTTTTATATCTAGAATTTTAGGCTTTGCCGTAAAATCCCTTAAGTGCTTTTTCTTTAGACTAAGATCTAGGTGCTTTAGAATTTTGCGACGCCTTTTTAAGTTTTAGTACCTTTTTAAGTTATTGCCATTTGGGATATAGTTTTACTTGTAAGCTATAATATTTTTAGACGCAACTTTTAATTTTTAGTTTTTAGTTCTTTTTTAAGTTTCAACGCGCTACTTTCTTATTTTTATTTTTCGACGCCTTTTACCTATGTATCAATTATCACTCCAATTAGTAATCTCAATTTGCAATTTTAATTTTAAGTTAGTGATAGTAATAAGGTTGGGTTAGTCGAGTGTTTTAAAGTTTTAAAGTCATTTTCTTTTTCTTTGTTATTTTTCGACGCCTTTTATTTTTCGAACTTTTCTTTTTCGACCTTTTTCGACGCGCTCTTTTTCTTTCTTATTTCTCGCTATTCTAGTTTTAGGACATAGATTTTTATTCTACTTCTTATCTAAATTTCTTAAAATTACGAAAATTTATTTTAAGTGGTTAAGTTGATAGGCATCAAAATTTTCTGGTTCGTAGTAATAGTTAGATTTGTACGTGGACCGGGTTATTGGAGCCAAACAGTCCTCAATTATATTGAGACCAAACGAACCATGCCCCTCTGCTGCATCTTTTGGCTATTCGAAACGTGGGCAAAATCAGAAAAGTCTATTAATTGGATAACTTATATAATTTTTCTTTCCTTTTAAAAACTAATAGGATATTCAGTGAATGCACCGAGCAAGACGTTCACCACCTTTTGTACGTTCACCACCTGTAACTAGATCAAGACATTTAGCAAATATTACCGACGTTGATTTTTCTTTAGAATCGTCATCCAGTCGACCAAGTACTCCAATTCAAATTTCTGATAATCCATTTTTTTAACCCGACCTCACAATTGAGAATCCGGAGAATATTCAGGGACGATTCATAGATCTTGAACCATTAATTTTTCCTCCGGAACCACCAATCATTCAAACAGAGATTGTTGAGGAATGAACCATTAAATCAGCATCCTCTAGTGATTCAAATTCAACAAATTCAATTATGGAAAATCTGGAACCTTTAAGTATGGAAGACCGAATGATAGCTAAACGCACTGGCCAAGGTCACGCAATTACTCATCCAGACATTAATGCGCCAGATTATGAAATCAAAGGACAAATTCTACACATGGTGACTAATCAATGCCAATTTAGTGGTGCGTCGAAGGAAGATCCAAACGAACATCTTCGTACCTTTAATAGGATCTGCACACTATTTAAAATAAGAGAAGTTGAGGATGAACAGATATATCTCATGTTATTTCCCTGGACTTTAAAGGGAGAAGCCAAAGATTGGTTGGAATCGTTACCTGAAGGGGCGATTGATACATGGGACGTTTTAGTTGAAAAATTTCTTAAACAATTCTTTCCGGCATCTAAAGCCGTAAGACTTCAAGGAGAAATTGTTACGTTCACACAGAAACCGAATGAAACTCTATATGAGGCGTGGACCAGATTTGGAAAGTTATTGAGAGGATGTCCACAACATGATTTAGATACCTGTCAAATAGTACAAATATTCTACCAAGGATGCGACATCACTACAAGGAAAGACATCGATATATCAGCTGGTGGTTCTATTATGAAGAAAACCGAAACTGATGCTTACAAAATTATTGATAACACTGCTTCCCACTCACATGAGTGGCACCAAGAAAAAGATATTGTTAGATCATCTAAAGCAGCTAGAACCGATTCTAGCCATGACTTAGATTCCATTTTTGCAAAGATAGATGCTGTCGGGAGACGAATGGAAAAGATGACTAAAGATATCCACTCAATACGAATTAGTTGTGAGCAGTGTGGAGGACCACATTTGATAAAAGATTGTCTCAGTATTGAACTAACAATGGAACAAAGAGAGAATGTTTCTTATCTAAACCAAAGGCCTGGAAATAATTATCAGAATAATTATCAACCGCCAAGACCAATTTACAATCAAAACCAGAATTATAACCGAAATGTTCCATACAACAACCAACAAGGTCCTAGCAATCAACAAGTATCCAACAATACATACAACCAGCAAAGACCTAATTTTCAAAACAAACCACCACAAACCGATGATAAAAAGCCGAATTTAGAAGATATGATGACGAAGCTAGTTGAAACTCAAACGCAGTTTTTCACATCTCAGAAACAAACGAATGAACAAAATGCTCAAGAATTTAGAAATCAACAAGCTTCTATTCAAAATTTGAAACAAGAAGTAAGTAACCTAGCAAGGTTAATAGGTGAATGAAAACCGGGAAGTTTACCTAGTGATACAAATGCTAACCCCCGGAATGAAACAGCTAAAGCCATTACCACAAGAAGTGGTACAACACTTAAACCACCTGAAATACCTGTAATTTCTGATGAAACTATTCCTACTCCACAAAAACCACAACCTGATCAAGATAAGGAAAAAGAACCGGTAGTTGAAAAGGTTAATGAAGATAACACAGTTAAGGCTAAACCTTATGTTAAACCATACCAACCACCACTTCCTTACCCGAGTAAAATGAAAAAAGAGAAACTTGAAGCCGAGCAATCCAAATTCTTGGATATGTTTAAACAAATAAATGTCAATCTTCCTTTCATTGATGTGATTTCAGGAATGCCTAGATATGCTAAATTCTTGAAAGATCTAATCTCAAATAGAAAGAAAATGGAAGAACTCTCGACTGTTACTTTGAATGCTAATTGTTCAGCAGTGCTGTTGAATAAGATACCAGAAAAACTATCTGATCCAGGAAGTTTCACACTTCCATGTTTTCAGGGTAGTCTTAGTTCAATAGAAGCATTAGCAGACTTAGGTGCTAGTATAAATCTAATGCCGTATTCACTATACACTAAACTAGACCTTGGAGAATTGAAACCAACAAGAATAAGTATACAACTAGCCGATCGATCAATAAAATATCCTAGAGGGATAATGGAGAACATGCTAGTTAAAGTTGGTACTTTAGTATTTCCAGTAGATTTTGTTTTTCTGGACAGGGAAGAAGATTCTCAAGTTCCTCTCATATTAGGAAGACCATTCTTAAACACGGCTAAAGCAATGATAGACGTGTTTGGTAAAAAATTGACCCTAAGTATAGAGGACGAGAGTGTTACCTTTTCAGTTGATAGAGCAATGCAACAACCGGAATCTGAAGATGATACATGCTATTATATTCAAACTATAGACTCACATGCAGAATTGTTAGAAGAATTTCCAGAATTACAAGGAACAGGAGAATGTTCTTTAGGAGAAAGTACTGAACCAATTGATGAAGCTGAAATGTTAGCTACACTAATAGCAAATGGATATGAACCAACAACAGAAGAAATTCAAATGCTAAAAGAAGAAGACAGATACCGATACAAATCATCGATAGAAGAACCTCCGAAATTAGAGTTAAAGCCACTTCCAAACCATTTGGAATACGCTTATTTACATGGTGAATCTGAATCACCTGTAATAATATAGTCTTCTCTTACTGAAAATGAGAAATCTCAACTCATTTCTGTGTTGAAAGCTCATAAACCAGCCATTGCATGGAAGATTCATGATATTAAAGGAATAAGTCCTTCGTATTGCACACATAAAATCCTTATGGAAGAAGGTCATAAAACGTATGTGCAACACCAACGAAGACTAAATCCTAATATGTAAGATGTTGTTAAAAACGAAATAATTAAACTGCTAGATGCAGGTTTAATTTATCCAATTTCTGATAGTCCATGGGTAAGCCCAGTTCAATGCGTGCCTAAGAAGGGTGGCATGACTGTCATTACAAATGAGAAAAATGAACTTATTCCTACTAGGACTGTAACATGATGGCGTGTTTGTATTGATTATAGAAAATTAAATGACACCACCAAAAAAGATCACTTTCCCTTACCTTTCATTGATCAAATGTTGGAAAGATTAGCCGGAAATAGTTACTATTGTTTTCTAGATGATTTTTCGGATACTTTCAAATTCCAATAGCACCCGAAGATCAAGAGAAAACCACATTCACATGCCCTTATGGTACTTTTGCTTACAAACGCATGCCATTTGGACTTTGCAACGCCCCTGCAACCTTTCAAAGGTGCATGATGGCAATTTTTCACGACATGATAGAAGAATGCATGGAAGTTTTCATGGATGACTTTTCAGTCTTCGGTGATACATTTGAATCATGTCTAGTTAATCTGGAACGAATGCTTATTAGATGCGAACAATCAAATCTAGTACTTAATTGGGAGAAATGCCATTTCATGGTTAAAGAAGGCATCGTTCTTGGACATAAAATTTCAAAAGAAGGAATTGAAGTGGATAGAGCTAAAGTAGATGTAATTGCTAAACTTCCACATCCCACCAATGTTAGAGGAGTTAGGAGTTTTCTAGGGCATGCCGATTTTTACCGACGTTTCATAAAAGATTTTTCTAAAATTGCCACTCCTATGAATAAACTCCTAGAAAAAGATGCTCCATTCATCTTTTCAGATGAATGCATCAAATATTTTAATATTCTTAAAGAGAAACTTACTAATGCGCCGATCATGATAACACCAAATTGGAATCTACCGTTTGAACTAATGTGCGATGCAAGTGATTTTGCAATGGGAGCCGTTTTAGGACAAAGGATTGAAAAACTATTTCAACCTATATATTATGCTAGTAAGATGTTACAAGGAGCACAAACAAATTGCACAACTACTGAAAAAGAACTCCTTGCTATTGTCTTTGCTTTTGACAAATTTCGTTCATATCTCGTTATAGCAAAAACGGTGGTCTATACCGACCATTCTGCTTTTAGATACCTATTTTCGAAACAAGATGCTAAACCAAGATTAATCCGTTGGATCTTACTCTTACAAGAGTTCGATATTGAAATACGAGAAAAAAGAGGAGCAGAAAATCTCGCCGCTGATCATCTTTCTCGTCTTGAAAATCCCGAATTAGAAGTTCTAAATGAATCGGCCATACAAGACAACTTTCCTGATGAATATCTATTGAAGATAGTTATAATGAAATACCATGGTTTGCAGACTATGCAAACTACTTAGTATGTGGATTCCTTGAAAAAGGATTATCGTACCAAAAACGAAAGAAATTCTTCAGTGATATAAAACACTATTTCTGGGAAGATCCACATTTGTTTAAAAGTTGTCAAGATGGAATAATACGCCGATGTGTATTCGGAGATGAAGCTAGTAAAATTTTAAACCATTATCACACAGGACCAACAAGAGGGCATTATGGGCCTCAACTAACAGCAAGAAAAGTTTATGATGCTGGATTCTATTGGCCTACAATTTACAAAGACGCACACCTTCTTTGCAAATCCTGTGATGCTTGTCAAAGGGCCGGAAAAATAAGTCAACGTGATGAAATGCCACAAAATGTCATTCAAGTATGTGAAGTATTTGACATTTGGGGTATTGACTTTATGGGTCCGTTTCCAAAATCTCATAATAATCTCTATATTCTCGTAGCCATTAATTATGTATCTAAATGGACGGAAGTACAAGCTCTCCCAACTAACGATGCACGAGTTGTAGTCAACTTTTTAAAACGTCTTTTTGTAAGGTTTGGAACACCGAAAGCTTTAATAAGTGATCGGGGAACTCATTTATGTAATAATCAACTTGAGAAAGTTCTTAAAAGATATGGAGTAACTCATAAAATCTCCACCGCATATCATCCACAAACAAGTGGACAAGTTGAAAATACCAACCGAGCTTTAAAACATATTCTAGAGAAAACCGTAGGATCAAATCCGAAGGAATGGTCCATTAAATTGGAGGATGCACTCTGGGCTTTTAGAACAGCCTACAAAACTCCAATTGGAACCACACCTTTTAAACTCGTTTATGGAAAAGCATGTCATCTTCCAGTAGAAATTGAACACAAAGCATTTTGGGCTTTGAAGACATGTAATCTTGATTTACATGAAGCCGGACGTCTACGATTAAGTCAATTAAATGAATTAGAAGAATTAAGACAAGAAGCATACGAAAATTCATTAATCTATAAGGAAAGAACGAAGAAATGGCATGATAAAAGAATCAGAAGTTCAAAAGAATTTAAAGAAGGAGACAGAGTTCTTCTTTTCAATTCACGATTCAAGCTATTTCCTGGAAAAAATTGAAATCAAGATGGTCTGGACCATTCATAGTCAAAAGAGTTTTCCCATACGGAACAGTAGAATTAATAAATTCAAATGGAATTGAATTTAAAGTTAATGGTCACAGAGTTAAACATTACATAGATAGTCCGATGGAAGTCGACAACGAAGTTAATCACAATTTCGATACCACAGCTAACTAAGTGTGGGGAGAATTAAGTCTTCAAAGGATAATATGTATTTCTATTAGAGTTAGATTTTCTGTTTTCGTGTAGTTCTCGAAAATGGAACCCGAATGGTCTTTCCCTAGCAGACCCTAAAGAACTAGTCTTCTCCCCCCATTCTGAATTTTTAATTTTTTTTAGGTTTTTACGAAATGAAGACTTACTGTGAACTAAACCATGGTCTAATGCTACACACTTTGATCACTAAACGTAATAATGACACACTTCCGAGTGAAATAGTATCAGTAATCAGAGAAAGATTGGACGGAGTAAGAAAAGAATCCAGATGCGAAGATAATAAGTTACAATTTGGTAAAGGAAAATCAAAATCCGCAGCGAAAAGAAGAGCACGACACCTAGAAAGATGTCACAAATGCGGAAAATGGTCACATGGAGGTAAATGTTTAAATAATCAAACCTATTCAAACACCGAATTTGTTACTTTATGCAGAGACGGACCGTTCATATGTTTAGAAGAAAAAACACTGAATGCTCGAGGTTACGCCTATGTAGCTATGGAAAACCAATTAAACCGACTATCTTATGAGTGGGATAGATCGTATCACTAAGAATACTATCTCACAGGTAAGTCTGTACAGTTTTTATTTTTTTATTTTTATTTTTAACCTTTTGATAATAAACGCTAATTTGTTCGCTATAAAGTATTAAATTGGTATTCGATGAAATTAGGTTTGGCGATCGAAATTATTGATATCATTCAAAAATTTATTACATCACTGCGAAATTTAACGTTTATTCTTAAGGTATAAATATCTTTAATCAATCAACCCAAAATATTTCAAAAATTCGTCATGAGTTAAATTAGGTCATGGAACCGAAATTACTTTACCGAAAAGAGGGGCGTATATTTTTGATAATATTTGATTGATTAAAGTGGGATAAAAGCCAAAAAGATTTTTAATTTTATTTTTTACTTTGTTTTTAAAATTAATATTAAAATAAAATTGTAAACTTTTTAAATCAATATATTTAAAATTGTAAATATTTGAAAAATTAATCTTTTTAATATAAGTTTGTATGTATAAAAACAAAAATATAATATAAGTTTGGTGTGAATTTATAATATAAATTTTTAATTAAGTTTGGTGTGAATTTTTAATTTTATGCATTTTAAATTTAAGTTTGGTGTGAATTTTTAATTTTATGCATTTTAAATTTAAGTTTGGTGTGAATTTAAAAATAAAAATTTACTTTATTTTGCTAAGTTAAAAATATGATTTTTAAAATTAGTCGTAAGTTGAAGACTAGGTCTTTGAACCGAAATTGCTTTACCCGAGGGAGGGACGAGAACTTTTATTATCATTATTTTTAATCTTATTGAATTAAAGTATGCCAAAAACATTAAAAAAACCCAAAAATCTTTGTTTTTAAAACCGCGCTTTAAATTGACAAATTTTAAATTTTTGTCGAGGGACGGACTAGGACAACGATCCGAAACACCCTCGCTCCTAAAGGAAAACAAAATTTTTAGAATTTAATTAATTATAAGTTTTATAAAGTATAAGGTTTTATATAAAAAAAATAATAATGCAAAAGTACTGTACCCGGGACTCCATGCGATCGCATGGAGTTAGGCCTTTGTTTCCATGCGATCGCATGGGGAGTAAAATCAGGCCTGATACAAGCAGTCGCCTGTTCTGTTCTTCAACACACAAAACACACAACACATACGAAAACACTCCCAAATCACCTCTAAAATTCGCAATTTTCCACCGTAATTCATCATTTTTCTTGCTCTAATCATGTCTAGATTCTCATTCTTTAGCAAAATGGTAAAAATTACACCCCTAAACTCATAAATTTACTAGTTTTTGTGATAATTACCAATATTTTACCTAATGCAATTTTGTTAATTTCTATTGTAATTAGTGTTAAATTGTTAGTATTTTATGCATGTATAACCTAGATTGATGCTATTTAACATGATTTGAAGCCAAAAACTTCAAAAAATTTAGAAATCAAGGGTTTGTGTTCTTGAGCAATTTGGGGCTTTTTGATATAAACAGGTTATGGCCGATTTTCGTCATGAATTATTGCTAAATTGAGTAGTGTAACATGTTTAGGTAGTTAAATGATCCAAACATTGATCCTAAACATGATTTTTGGAGATTAAAGTGGACTTTTTAAGTCCAAAATTCATGAACTTGATTAATTTGATGTAATTACCATTTGAGACTTGTTTAATTATTAGTAATGACTATTTTGACATGTTATTTGAGTTAAAAGCTTATGAACTTTGTATACATTTTCATATGTGCTTATTTGAAAAGTGTAGAATTGTGAAAAATTGTGAAAATGTGTATAAGTTTAATTTTGATTTAATATGTTATAGAGATTGTTTTAAGTTGTTATTTTGCTAACACTAATGCATATTTGGATGCACAAATTTTGTGTTTAATGTGTTTTGCAGAAAGCCGATACTGGAGGTTCAGGAGCATCATCATCTAGACGACCAGCACCAGCACCAGAACCAGAACCAGAAATGCAACACGAACAAGAATCACAACAAGAACCACAACAACAGCCTGATCAGCACATACCTTATTATGATCCGATACAGTTTGTTGATCAATTCATAGTATTCCCAATGAGGCCGCAAGTAGAATTCCCAACGATTCCTGAGCACACTCTGCATCCTAATCTGAGATTTGATAGGAGATGGAGAGATTACGAGACATATCAAAGGAACAAATTCAAATTGTTAACAAAAAATGTAGAGGTGCCAAGGGTAATCAATTGGGTTCCTTTGGAAACGGTCCATCTAGCTGACCGTGTTAGACAGCTTTTAGTTCAAAGGTATGGCAGTTCTTCTTTTACAGATTGGGAACGTCTTTTCACCATTCGTAGACCTGTATATAAGGAATGGTGTGTTGAGTTGATGAGTATTGTATCACTTGATACAAATATAGTTAGAATAGATGATAGAAGATTTCTTAGGTTTATCCTTGGCGGTAGGATGTACAGAATGTCCATGCTGGACATGGCCAGGGCTTTACAGATACATACTCCTGGTGAGTTGCTACTACTCGATTGTACAAACTTGATTCATTATGGTGAAAGGGTAGATAGCAACTTTGACGTTGACGCCATTTGGAGGCGTATTTCACATTTTGATGTTTTTACACGAGCAGGAGGACACTCCTATACACATATTGACAGAGCCGAGCTTCGTATTATTCATAGATTTTTGGCTAACTCGATTACACAGAGAGGTCATAATAAAGAAAAAATTACCTTACATGATTTATTCTACCTAAAGTGTATTTGGGATCCTAGAAGCTTTGTCAATATCCCTTACTGTGTTGCTTTTTATTTATCTAAAATGGTAGAGGGAATGCAGGACGGGAGTATAATAGGAGGAGGTATTTTTGTTACTCTCATTGGAGAGTATTTAGGTGTTGATAGGAACCAAGGATGTCCATTACAGCTTTGTAGAGAACAGGTTGAGCCCTTAGGATTGAAAGTTTATGTGGGTGCTAAGGTATTGAAAAGTAGACGTAACCAGGCAGTACCCTATGAGGGATCTCATCCTCAGGTAGAGAGAGGCTCAGACGAGGAAATGGAGGAGGAGGAGGACATTAGGGATGTCTTTCGAGATGCTATTCTTGACGTCCACGTTCGTATAGATGAGGAAGCAATGACGAATGCGGCCAGACATAGTATGTATGAGCAGTGGAACTCCGAGCGAGTATACGAGGATTATAGGTGACGCCAACACGATAGCTGGTTAGTTCATCAGCACCAAATCATGAGCCAGCTATCATATCAGGTACCAAATAACTATGTACCTACTCGACCTGCTCATTTTCCGCCACACAGCCCTGATATCCGACCACCCTTTAACCGGTATGACTATAACCAAGCCTATCAGAACACCTATAACCAACAATGGAACCCACCTGACGAGATGAACTGGAACCCATATCCAGACTGATTTAGTTCCATTTGGTTATTTATAGGATTTTTATGTTTTTATCTTTTTACTTATTCATGTTTAAACTTATGTTATTGAATATACTTATGTAATCTTTATCATTTTTATTATTATTGTGTACTAATATTTCACATTTAGGATTTGAAAGTGGGATATTAAGTCCCATTTCAAATTGCCATGCATGTTTATATTTGTATGTATGTATATTGTAAATTGTACAAAACAGGGTAAAACAGCGCATTTTCAAAGACGGGCATTAAGTTCAGCAAAAGCTACTAATTTTGACGACAAGATGACAAATAAATGTGATGTAACAACAGACGGAATGAACAAATGATATGCACCATTTATCATTCAGCAAACAAACGCCAATATGTTTGGAAACTTTGGTAAAATTTAATCATTTTTACGCTAATCACCCTCAATAATTTAAATTGTTACTGATTTCTTGCAAATGAGGGCATTGCAAGATCTTAAGTGTGGGAAGGGGTTAAATTCTTTCGAATTTTAAAATTTTTTTTACTTTAAACACTTGGTTACCATTAAAAATACTAGTAACGTAGTAGTTGTATTAGAATCTAGTGCTCTCTGATAATAAAGAACAGCCCTAGTCTTATATACTGACTACCCAATTCTAGTAAAAAAATTTAAAATTTTCAATTAAATGAACTCAAAATCATGTTTATACATATTTATGAACGATTAAACTAGGAAATCCACGGACCTCAGCATAAAACAGGGTCGCCAAGTGGTCAGATTTATCCTAACCATGAGAAGGATTTATCTCGTACAATGGGGGGGCACCGTGCAAATTAGCTTGATAAGACTAATGAATCAGACCCCCAGAGATTGACCTTAAAGATTGAGAATTCTAGAGATTGACCTTAAAGATTGAGAATTCAAACTCATGGAATTCAATGATATCTAAACTCGAGCTTGAACGAGAAAATATTTTGATCAAATTATAAACCGATTTGTTTTCTGAAAATCCATTTTCAATGCGTTCATTACCATTGAACGTAAAATCCTAGGAATTCAACTGGAATTCATTAGGTCACCTGAACCAAATCGGGTGTCAACCGTAAGAACGGTGGTTGCATAGCATGGTCAAAGACAGGACCTTGTGCCAGACCGAAAAAATTATAAGGGTGAGCTTTACTATTGCTCCTACAAAGGATA
This sequence comes from Rutidosis leptorrhynchoides, assembly GCF_046630445.1. NCBI lineage: Eukaryota > Viridiplantae > Streptophyta > Magnoliopsida > Asterales > Asteraceae > Rutidosis > Rutidosis leptorrhynchoides. Next base: position 314,575,255 of record NC_092337.1, read on the forward strand.
GTAATTGCGTCCGACACGTTATATACCATAATTAAAAGCATGTCAGGGGACATTGCCTTAACAGTTGCTTGTTCAACGCTTTCCTTTACAACCGGACGGTAGTTTACCGAATGGTAATATTCGGAACAAGTAAACTGGACGTGTTGCTTTCCCAATACAAGGTTAGCAAGTGGGTGACACAAAACTGCAAGTTTTGAGCTAAAATTTTCAAATCTGAAACCCACCAAACCCACAAAAATATGTTGCAAACACCGGTGAAGGGTTATTCCGAAAAACTTATCTAGGGTAAAAGCTAGATTTAATTTTCAAAAAGATCAAATGTTTTCATAAAGATCCAATTTCCTAAAGGATCTAAATTTTCATAAGTCATGTGAGACTGTAAACCACGTCGTTACTACCATTGTTTATACCGCCGTATTGAAATAACTGATGTACAAAGTGTGAAGAATAAAGAAGTGATTCTAGTATTTCAAGACTATATTGCTTGAGGACAAGCAACGCTCAAGTGTGGGAATATTTGATAATGCTAAAAACGAACATATATTTCATAGCATTATCCCTCAAGAAAGACAAGCTTTTAGTTGCAATTGTTCTATTTACAAGTGATATTCGTTTAAATAATAAAAGGTGAAGACAAAAGACAGATTCGACGAATTAAAGACGCAAACAACCAAAAAACTCAAAAGAACAAAATACAATCAAAGAGGTTCCAATTATTGATAAGAAACGTCTCGAAATTACAAGAGTACAAGATTCAAAATCAAAGTACAAGATATTAAATTATACGCAAGGACGTTCAAAAATCAGGAACCGGGACCAGAGTCAACTCTTAACGCTCGACGCAACGGACTAAAAATTACAAGTCAACTATGCACATGAATATAATATAATATATAATTAATTCTTAAAATTAATATATATATTATATTATATTATAAAACCATCGGCAGAAGAAAACAACCAAATGTGAGCCTCCCAAGCTGGCCATGCGATCGCATGGCCTTGAAGAGCAAAGCTCATGCGATCGCATGAGCTCCTTTTTCAGTTCACAGGCCTATAAATTCGCAGTTTGGTGAACGTAATAAAAATAATATATCCATCTCTCTATATCTATACGTAAATATTTATATTTATATTTTAATTTTAATTTTAATTTTAATCCTAATAATAAGGGTATGTTAGCGAATGTTGTAAGGGTGTAAGTCGAAATTCTGTCCGTGTAACGCTACGCTATTTTTAATCATTGTAAGTTATGTTCAACCTTTTTAATTTAATGTCTCGTAGCTAAGTTATTATTATGCTTATTTAATCCGAAGTAATCATGATGTTGGGCTAAAAATATTAAAATTGGGTAATTGGGCTTTGTACCATAATTGGGGTTTGAACAAAAGAACGACACTTGTGGAAATTAGACTATGGGCTATTAATGGGCTTTATATTTGTTTAACTAAATGATACTTTGTTAATTTTAAATATAAAGATTTACAATTGGACGTCCCTATAAATAACCATATACACTCAATCGGACATGATGGGCGGGATATTTATATGTACGAATAATCGTTCATTTAACCGGACACGGGAATGGATTAATAGTCTATGGAATTATTAAAACAGGGGTGAAATTATGTACAAGGACACTTGGCATAATTGTTAACAAAGTATTAAAACCTTGGGTTACACGCAGTCGATAACCTGGTGTAATTATTAAACAAAGTATTAAAATCTTGTTTTAGTTTAAGTCCTCAATTAGTTGGAATATTTAACTTCGGGTATAAGGATAATTTGACGAGGATACTCGCACTTTATATTTATGACTGATGGACTGTTATGGACAAAAACCAGACAGACATATTAAATAATCCAGGACAAAGGACAATTAACCCATGGGCATAAAACTAAAATCAACACGTCAAACATCATGATTACGGAAGTTTAAATAAGCATAATTCTTTTATTTCATATTTAATTTCCTTTATTTTATATTTAATTGCACTTCTAATTATCTCACTTTTATTTATTGTTATTGTATTTAATTGCACTTTTAATTATCGTACTTTTTAATTATCGCAAGTTTATTTTATCGCACTTTTATTTATCGCAATTTCATTATCGTTATTTACTTTACGCTTTAAATTAAGTCTTGTATTTATTTTTAATATTTTACATTTGGTTTTAACTGCGACTTAAGTTTTTAAAATCGACAAACCGGTCATTAAACGGTAAAAACCCCCCTTTATAATAATAATATTACTTATATATATATATTTGTATTTTTATAAAATAAAACTAATATAGCGTTAAGCTTTGTTTAAAGATTTTTCCCTGTGGAACGAACCGGACTTACTAAAAACTACACTACTGTACGATTAGGTACACTGCCTATAAGTGTTGTAGCAAGGTTTAAGTATATCCATTCAATAAATAAATAAATATCTTGTGTAAAATTGTATCGTATTTAATAGTATTTCCTTGTAAAATTTAATAGTATTTTATACCCCTTAGCTTTGACATCACTAGCTTTTATGCTATTTTTAAGAAAATGTAGGAAGTAGTTACTACATTTCCATAATTGAAGGAGGTACCATGGCTTTTAGCCATGGTGTGCGTTGTCTTAAGCAAACGCTAGCACGAAGCCATTGCTCTTAAAGAAGACAGCACTTTGTGAAGCTAAAGGCTCCTCTTCCCATAGTACTTTACATTTTAAAATGTTGGAAGTATGAAATGGTGTATATTAGGAAGTCTCATACACCAAGTAAAACGAAGATATGGAAGACTTTACTTCCTTAAAAGGTTGGATTTGATTCATTCTCTTAAACATACATACACACTCACGCAAAATACTAGAAAACACTACACCAATCATCCAGGCACCTGCAAAATTCACTAGAAGTAGTGATAACAACTACAAAAATAACAACGATTACAACTTGGTTTTTAAATGAGTCAAAATTTTAAAAATCAAATTTTGTCAAAAATAAGACACAAAGCCAAGAGTAATACACCAGCAAGAGTTTATATCTCTCCTCCCACACTTAAGATCATGTAATGCCCTCATTACATGAAATCAGATAAATAAAATATAAATTCGAGAGGACAATAAAGTGTAGAAAATATATAACCCGGATGTAGAGCATAGTATCGGGAAAACGGAGTGACAGACTTGCTATGCACTGACGGTCCTGCCTCGATTGTCTTCATCTAACATGGTAAATGAAATGATTAAACAAAAATAGACAACACACAAAATGAAAAATCTTTTTGTTTTTTTTAAAGAATTTCTAATTTTTTTAAATTTTTGATTTTAAACACGCACAATATACAAGGATACATGTGCAAGTTTATTAACGACTCGTGCACTAGACTCGGTCTCCTCCTTAGCTACTTTCCGGATGGTGGGTTCCCTCATCCTTCAAACCACGAGAACTACCATCACCAATCATACTTAGCAACCAATCATTTGCAGCTCTTAACTCCTTAGTCAACTCCCTGAAAGTTTCTTTCACTTTTCTCGATAAATTAGATACCAATCGGATTCTTACATGCTCATCTTTTTTCACTCATAACCGCCCAAATAACCTTCTCATAGACCTATCAAAATTCTATCATCGAGCGGTGTAACCAAATCTTTCCCATCTTATTTCCCCCACACCTAGGTGTTTTACTCAATCCTGTCTTATCTTTAGAAAAAATATCACTAGCAACAATGTGACGCCCCGTACTAAATCATCATGTACGGACCATCATCAACAGGATCATTACAAGGTTAAGTACTATATGAGTTTTTAAAACAGAGTTTGCATTCATTAATAAAAGTGACGTCATAACAAACGTCAAATGTTTTGTTCATAAAAGAAGTTTTAAAACAAAGGCTGACTTCGGTCAGTCACCACGGTCTCTATACCTACTGAAATAAGGTGAGACCAGTGGCCATGGATCCGTCTATGAGTCCCTTAGGTGTGGTTAAAATTACAGAAGCCAAATCGTCTTAGTTTGACCGTGGCGACGGTTTAAGTGCGAGTAGGTCAGAACTTTCTGCACAACGTTAAAGGACATAGTGACGAACGGAGGGCCATAAATCCTAAACCGTGGCTCGTATTAAGATGAGTCCTAAACGAAAAATTATCTACTTGAACAGAGCTAACTGAATATCACAGTTACAGTAGCCCAGGTGTTCGGGTCTGACTCAGAAAACAGTAAACAGAAAACTGAAACAGGAAATAGAAAAGTAAATGGACCTAGTGACGATCGGAGGGCCATAGACTCTAAACCGTAACTCGTATGAAGACGAGTCTTACATGAAAAGTTATCTACTCGAAAAGTTCTATCCAAAAATCATGGTTAGATCAACCCAAACCTACTGGTATGTTCCAGATCGGGCTGATCAGTTCAGTTTGGACAGAAAACAAAAAGTTTGGAGAGTTCCGGTGGTCTTGGTGCTTGATGTTCATCATGGCTCTCATCCTTGATGCATATAGCTTCAAGTGTACAACTCATGGATGTATTTACATCATGTTAACCAAGTCTTGACCATCATAACCCTAGTGCAAGTCTAAGACATCAATTTGATGAACCAAAGTTACATCAAGTCCTAGATCTACACACACATGAACTATGAAAGTAATTCTAACTAAGTTTTGACACTAGCAACACAAGTGTGAGTCTAAGACATGTAGATCAACTCACTTAAGAGTTCTATGATGTTTGATGAACCAAAGTTTCATCAAAGTCTTAGATCTAACACATACATCAACTTTAAAACTAGTCATAAACTACAAACTTGAAAATAAACTTAAGTACACAAGATCTTAGGTTGTAGAACTTAGTTCTTAGTAGATCTTGAAGATCCTTGTTTCAAAAGTATAGATCTAGTACATAAGTTAAATCAACACAAGTATGTGAAGTTGTAACTAGCAAGTTACACTTCTATGTCTTGAACTTACAAAGTTTCAAGAAGAATAATCAAGTCTTAACTAGTAAATACTTGACCATGAACATAAATCACAAATTTAACTAAGTAAAAGTGAAACAAATAACTAGATCTACAAGTTTTATGTTTACATTTGTTTCATACTTGAGAAGATCATACCAAAGTGTAGATCTTAATAGTTCAAGTCAACAATATAAACAAAAGAAAGTTTCTTCAACTTATGAACTTGAAACATGAAATTAAAGTGAACAAAAATAAAGTAAGTAACTAGATCTTTAAGTATTTGTTCATGTTTGTATCATGCTTGAGAAGATTCAACTAAGTTTTGAATCTTGAGAGTTCAAGTCTACAACTCATGAAAAGAAAGAAAGATCTTGAAGTTTATGAACTTAAATCTTGAAAATACATGAATATGGAACTACAAACTAGTGAGTTTGAGTTCATGTTCTTAGTTCTTCAAATTCAAAAGAAGTAACTAAGATCTAAGAAGATTCAAGCTAAAGAGACTTGATCTTTACAACAAACAAGAAACAATTACAAACAACAAGTAATAAACAAAAGATGATGATGATTATTGGAGCTTGCTAGGCTACGGTTTTTCAAGCAAGAAAGGAAGAGAAAAAGTTGTTCACTTACAAAGGAAAGAGAGAAGGTTGAGAGAGTTTGAGAGTTGTTTGAATGTGTGTGTGAAATGAAATGGAAAATGCAAGTAACAAGTATCAAGTGAAAGGAAAATTTGAACTCCCATGTGGCCTTGAAAAGGGACGGTTTCTAGGGCATTTTTGGGAGGTCAATGGCTTGCTTTCAAGTGTTGGGAAGATGGGGAAAGCTAGGAAGGGTAAAGAAGTTAAAAGGCTCATGCATGCTTGAGACAACTTTGTCTCCCATTTAGTTTAATTAATCACACTTAACCTTAATGTAATACTAGTTTAACAAGTGGGCTCCCAAGTCCATAAAAGTGTAGGGTGGGCTTACTTGGCCCAAGTCCATTAATTAAAGGCCCAAGTTTAATTAAAGATGCAATTTAAATAATTAAAGCCCAAGTAATTAATCACTAACCTTGATTAATTAAAATGATTAATAATAAATAATCATGAATGTAAATAATATTCTAAAAATATTATTCGTGAAGTTTCGTGTGTCGCAGAGACGTTTCGGGCCCTTAAAAGTCAAGTACGGGCAATCAGGGCAACATGTAAATGTAATTATATACATTCGTTTAATCACACGTATTAATAATAATAATTATTAATAATATAATGTTGGAAAAACCAGGGTCGTTACATTACCCACCTGTTAAAGAAAATTTCGTCCCGAAATTTTAAGCTGAATCTGAAGGTGATGGTGGAGGTGGAAAAAGGTGGGGATACTTCTGCCTCATGCGGTCCTCTCGTTCCCAAGTAAACTCAGGTCCTCGTTTGGAATTCCATCGAACTCGGACGATCGGAATCCTATTGTGTTTCAACTCCTTGACTTCTTTTTCCATGATTTCAACAGGCTCTTCCACAAAGTGGAGTTTGTCATCAATAGTAAGTTCCTCCAATGGTATAATAAGTTCAGGTGGAGCAAGACACTTCTTCAAGTTTGATACGTGGAAGGTAGGATGAACTGAGCTCAGTTGTTCTGGAAGATCAAGACGATAAGCAACGGGTCCAACACGCTCCAAAATTTCAAATGGACCAATGTATCGCGGGTTTAACTTTCCGCGCTTCCCAAAACGAATCACACCCTTCCAGGGTGCAACCTTCAACATAACACAATCACCAACATTGAACTCAAAGTCTTTACGTTTACTATCAGCATAACTCTTTTGGCGATCGCGAGCTACCTTGAGTCTGTTTTGAATCTGAGCAATCTTTTCTGAAGTTTCGTGGACTATCTTGGGCCCGGTGAGTTGCACTTCACCTAGCTCGGCCCAACAAAGAGGAGAACGGCACTTGCGGCCATACAACGCTTCAAATGGTGCAGCTTTAATGCTCGAGTGATAACTGTTGTTGTATGAGAATTCGGCGAGTGGCAAATGCCTTTCCCAGGCCTTTCCAAAATCAATAACACATGCACGTAGCATGTCCTCCAAGGTTTGAATTGTTCGTTCACTTTGCCCGTCCGTCTGAGGGTGATATGCGGTGCTCATGTCGAGACGAGTTCCCATGGCTTCTTGTAAGGAACGCCAAAATCTAGAAGCAAATCTAGGATCGCGATCGGAGATGATCGATAAGGGTATACCGTGTCGTGATACAACTTCCTTAATGTAGAGTTGAGCAAGCCTCTCCATTGTATCGGTTTCTTTCATTGCTAAGAAGTGTGCAGTCTTGGTAAGACGGTCAACAATAACCCAAATAGTATCGTATCCGCCCACCGTCTTTGGCAGCTTAGTAATGAAATCCATTGTGATCCTTTCCCACTTCCATTGTGGGATTTCCGGCTGTTGAAGTAACCCAGAAGGTCTCTGATGCTCGGCTTTAACCTTCGAGCAAGTCAAACACTTACCAACATAAGTCGCAACGTCCTTTTTAAGATTCGGCCACCAATACTGTTCTTTAAGGTCGTGGTACATCTTACCCGCACCGGGGTGAATCGAATATCTCGATTTGTGTGCTTCATCAAGTATCAGGTTTCGTAGATCTCCATAATAAGGTACCCAAATTCTTCCGGCATAACATCGGAGTCCAGACTCTCTAACCTCGAATCGAGAGACAAGTATGTTCAAATGCTCGTGAGATATGTTCTCCTCCTTGAGAGCCTCAACTTGGGCTACTCTGATCTGGCTATTGAGGTTCGAATGGATGGTGATGTTCAGAGCCCTAACACGAAGAGGTGCCGTCCTCTCCTTTCGGCTTAAAGCGTCAGCTACAACATTGGCCTTGCCAGGGTGATAACGGAGTTCACAATCGTAGTCATTGAGCGTCTCGATCCATCGACGCTATCTCATATTCAATTGCTTCTGATCAAATATGTGCTGGAGACTCTTGTGATCGGTGAAGATAGTGCTCTTAGTTCCATACAAATAGTGTCTCCACAATTTGAGCGCAAAGACAACGGCTCCAAGTTCAAGATCATGTGTAGTGTAGTTCCGCTCGTGAATCTTCAATTGGCGGGAGGCATAGGCAATAACCTTTGATCGTTGCATCAGTACACAACCAAAACCACTCTTCGAAGCATCGCAATAAACAACAAAGTCGTCACTGCCTTCAGGAAGTGATAGGATAGGTGCAGTGGTTAACTTCTTCTTCAAAGTTTGGAATGCTGATTCGTGTGTGGGTTCCCAAATGAACTTCTTGCCCTTGTGAGTCAGCGCGGTCAAAGGACGCGCAATCAGAGAAAATCCTTCGATGAATCTTCGGTAATAACCGGCGAGACCTAGAAATTGGCGAATATGCGTTGGAGTAGTGGGGGTCTCCCACTTACTGATGGCTTCAATATTGGCGGGATCAACTTTGATACCCTGGTCGCTCACAACATGACCCAAAAACTGTACTTCCTTCAACCAAAATTCGCACTTGGAGAATTTGGCGTAAAGTTGCTCTTGTCTTAAGAGTTCAAGCACTAGCCGAAGGTGTTGCTCATGTTCTTCTTCGCTCTTAGAGTAGATGAGGATATCATCTATGAAGACGATAACAAACTTATCCAAGTAAGGCTTGCAGACACGATTCATGAGATCCATGAACACGGCAGGTGCATTTGTCAAACCGAATGGCATCACGAGGAACTCATAATGACCATAACGGGTCCTGAATGCAGTTTTCATCACGTCACTTTACTTCACCCTCAACTGGTGATAGCCCGATCATAAATCGATCTTTAAGTAAACACATGATCCTTGCAGTTGGTCGAAGAGATCATCAATTCGTGGAAGAGGATACTGATTCTTGATTGTTAATTTGTTGAGCTCACGGTAGTCGATACACATGCGGAAGGATCCGTCCTTCTTCTTCACAAATAAAACAGGCGCGCCCCACGGCGAAGAACTCGGTTGAATAAACCCTCGATCAAGTAATTCTTGTAGTTGGCTTTGCAATTCTTGCATCTCGGAAGGTGCAAGTCTATAGGGTGCGCGAGCTACAGGTGCAGCTCCTGGCACTAAGTCAATCTGAAATTCTACTGCCCTCGGTGGCGGTAGTCCAGGCAATTCTTCGGGAAAGACATCGGAGAACTCGTTCACAATACGCACATCTTCCACTTTCTTCTCCTCGGTTCCTACGGTTTTCACATGAGCTAGGACAGCAAATCGTCCCTTCTTCATGATCTTTTGCACCTTCACGCAACTAATGAGGTTCAGTTGCGAGGTACATCTCTCGCCGTAAATGGTTAGTGGCTCACCGTCTCCTTGCGGTATGCGGAGCGCTTTATCTCCACAGATAACATCGGCCTTTATCTTGCTCAACCAATCCATACCGACGATCACGTCAAAACTTCCCAGTTTGATAGGTATCAAATCAATTTCGAAATCTGCACCAGCTATGTTGATAATAGCTCCACGACTAATATGGTCAACCTTTTCAAGTTTTCCATTGGCGACCTCGACAAGCATACTTTCCTTTAAAGGAACTAACGACCAATCTAACTTATCACAAAAATGTCTACACACATAGCTCCTATCGGCACCAGTATCTAATAGGACAGAAGCTAAAAGATTGTTGATTTTGAATATACCTGTCACCAAGTCGGGGTTGTCGCGTGCGTCCCTTGCATTAACATTGAAGGCTCTAGCACGTGGTGGTCCGCCATCCTTACGCTTGTTTGGGCACTCGTTTCTGAAATGGCCCGTCTTTCCACACTCATAACATTTCCTAGGCCCATTGTTGTTGTGGTTTGGCTTCACGTTCAAAGTAGTAACCTTACAATCCTTACCAACATGCCCAGTCCGTTGGCATTTCTCACAGACAACATTGCAATACCCGGTGTGGTGCTTATAACACCTCTTGCATTGTGGTAAAGTTCCCTTGTAGTTCGGATTGGAGCTGTCGTTGTTGGGGTTGGTGTTGTTGTTGTTTTGCCTGAATCCTTCATGTCGCTTCGCCGGGTTTTGATCATAGTTCTTACCCCTGTTGTTGTTGTGGTTGTTGTCCCATTTCCTCTTCTCGCCACTACTAGTTTCAAACTTAGCCTTCTCCGGCTCGTCAAGGATGATTTGATTCAAGAGAGTATGCGCCATGCGCATTGCTTCGGGAATGCTTGGTGGCTTGGATGAGGTAACATTACCCTTGATGGACTTAGGAAGTCCCGAGAAGTATTTTTCCAAGCGCTTAAATTCGGGGGTGACCATGGTAGGACACATAAGAGCCAACTCCAAAAACCTACGGTTGTAACTGTTAAGGTCGTTCCCTACGGCCTTTAACTGCATAAATTCGATTTCCATCTTCTGAATTTCGGTTCTCGGACAGTATTCCTCGATCATAGCACATTTAAATTCTTCCCAAGGCGTAGCATACGCCTCATCAATTCCTTGCGCTTGGGCCATGGTATTCCACCATGTAAGCGCGCCATCAGAAAGCGTGCAAGATGCAAATTTCGTTTTGTTAGCTTCCGAACAATTGCTAACCCTGAATACCGATTCCAACTTTTCGAACCATCTGGTGAGACCAACTGGTCCCTCGGTGCCGCTGAAGTTATGCGGTTTGCAGCTCTGGAATTCCTTGTATGTACACCCATTTCGAACGGGTGGAATAACCGGTGGTGGTGGCGGTGGAGCTTCGAGATTTCTTTCTGCTAGGGCTGCAGCGACCCGTTCGTTGATCATGTCCTCAATCTGGGCTGCGGTAGGTGTAGTTCTTCCATTAGCCATGGTATTCTAAACAAAAATTTTGACCCAAGTCAAAATCCAGCATGCAAGTAGTAGTAATACAGTATATAGTGACTAACATGGAATCAAAACATCACATGTTATTAAATAATGCAACTAGGTACAAATACCACAGAATCATCGTACAGCAATGTAAATAGAACATCGTGCAAGGATTAAATAACGCAAAGTTCCATTCGTTAATAATAATAAGTTTCGTACATCTGAATAAGTTCGTACAATACATATGAAATACATGAAACTATGTCTAGATTACATCATGAAATCTAAATACAAGGTCCTACGGTGAAGACGGGTGAACTGCTCCTCGAGCCAACTGCTCCTCGAGCTCAGTGACTCGAGCTCGGAGAGTCTCAATCTCCCTCATCAGTTCCTCGTTAGAGGGAGCTGGTGGGGCAGGCGGTGCAGGTGGGGCGGGTGGTGCGGGTGGTGCCGGTGGTGCTGATGTAGATGGTCCGGCTCCGGATGTAGACGGTACGTCCCTAGATGTAAGTGGTGCATATCTGAATCTAGGTGGTACGGTTCCAGGAATAGTCAATACGTAACGGGGAACCTTACGTATCTGTGGGTCGGCAGGGTATGGCACAACTCGTTTACGAGCAGTAACCCTACGTCGATGGCCAAAAGCATCAGTAAAAACACGACCACCATTCACCCCTGGAATGACGGTGCCATCGAAACGGTACCGCTTCTTCGGCGGGGTGGAGGGTGCCTGAATAGGTCTATCGGCAGGATCCTCATCATCGCTGGAGTCGTCTGATGATGAAGAATCAGCGGATGATGAGTCATCCGAATCGTGTGGCGGTGACACTAGTGGCTGAGCTGGTAATCCGAAGCGTCCGAAGGCGGCCAACATCTGTCTGTGTCTGTCTGGCAGAATCACGACTAAACGTCCGTCGGGAGTGCGTCGGCAAGGCGTGCGCATGTGGTTACGAAACGGCCCTTCCCCGAACTCCGCGGGGATCTCAATACCACCAATGCGGGGCTGTGACCTCGAGGGTTCGGGAGCAGTCACTGGGGCAGGTGCACTAGTACCAACTCCGGAAGTAGAAGCGCCGGGATTACTAGTGGGTGTCGGGGCCGGTGTGTCGGCAGTAGCAGCAGCAGGTGTAGCAGTAGGTAGGGCGACGGGGTCTGAGTCTCTACTGCCCGAAATGCCAGCAGATGGAACATCCGACATCTGAACAAGGAAAAATTAATTTTCCATGTCAGTATGTCATAAAGCAAGCAAATAATAGGCCAACAGTTTAAATCATGTATAACAATAAGTAGCATGGCAATATCAGTAATCGTTCGAAACTAGCATGCAATCGAAAGCAAGTAATAGCATGCAGTAGTGAAATCATGTAGTAGCATACGGTATATAGCAGTAACAGTAAGCAGCAGCATGCAGTAAGTTCAGCGGAAACAAGTAAACTAGCAAGTTGTAGATTAGTCCTATTAGTGAATCCTACTCGGGTCGGTCTTAGACTCACTAATGCAACCTAATTCCCTACAACCAACGCTCTGATACCAAATGTGACGCCCCGTACTAAATCATAATGTACGGACCATCATCAACAGGATCATTACAAGGTTAAGTACTATATGCGGTTTTAAAACGGAGTTTGCATTCATTAATAAAAGTGACGTCATAACAAACGTCAAATGTTTTGTTCATAAAAGAAGTTTTAAAATAAAGGCTGACTTCGGTCAGTCACCACGGTCTCTATACCTACTGAAATAAGGTGAGACCAGTGGCCATGGCTCCGTCTATGAGTCCCTTAGGTGTGGTTAAAATTACAGAAGCCAACTCGTCTTAGTTTGACCGTGGCGACGGTTTAAGTGCGAGTAGGTCAGAACTTTCTGCACAACGTTAAAGGACATAGTGACGAACGGAGGGCCATAAATCCTAAACCGTGGCTCGTATTAAGACGAGTCCTAAACAAAAAATTATCTACTCGAACAGAGCTAACTGAATATCACAGTTACAGTAGCCCAGCTGTTCGGGTCTGACTCAGAAAAGAGTAAACAGAAAACTGAAACAGGAAATAGAAAGGTAAATGGACCTAGTGACGATCGGAGGGCCATAGACTCTAAACCGTAACTCGTATGAAGACGAGTCTTACATGAAAAGTTATCTACTCGAAAAGTTCTATCCAAAAATCAATGTTAGATCAACCCAAACCTACTGGTCTGTTCCATATCGGGCTGATCAGTTCAGTTTGGACAGAAAACAAAAAGTTTGGAGAGTTCCGGTGGTCTTGGTGCTTGATGTTCATCATGGCTCTCATCCTTGATGCATATAGCTTCAAGTGTACAACTCATGGATGTATTTACATCATGTTAACCAAGTCTTGACCATCATAACCCTAGTGCAAGTCTAAGACATCAATTTGATGAACCAAAGTTACATCAAGTCCTAGATCTACACACACATGAACTATGAAAGTAATTCTAACTAAGTTTTGACACTAGCAACACAAGTGTGAGTCTAAGACATGTAGATCAACTCACTTAAGAGTTCTATGATGTTTGATGAACCAAAGTTTCATCAAAGTCTTAGATCTAACACATACATCAACTTTAAAACTAGTCATAAACTACAAACTTGAAAATAAACTTAAGTACACAAGATCTTAGGTTGTAGAACTTAGTTCTTAGTAGATCTTGAAGATCCTTGTTTCAAAAGTATAGATCTAGTACATAAGTTAAATCAACACAAGTATGTGAAGTTATAACTAGCAAGTTACACTTCTATGTCTTGAACTTACAAAGTTTCAAGAAGAATAATCAAGTCTTAACTAGTAAATACTTGACCATGAACATAAATCACAAATTTAACTAAGTAAAAGTGAAACAAATAACTAGATCTACAAGTTTTATGTTTACATTTGTTTCATACTTGAGAAGATCATACCAAAGTGTAGATCTTAATAGTTCAAGTCAACAATATAAACAAAAGAAAGTTTCTTCAACTTATGAACTTGAAACATGAAATTAAAGTGAACAAAAATAAAGTAAGTAACTAGATCTTTAAGTATTTGTTCATGTTTGTATCATGCTTGAGAAGATTCAACTAAGTTTTGAATCTTGAGAGTTCAAGTCTACAACTCATGAAAACAAAGAAAGATCTTGAAGTTTATGAACTTAAATCTTGAAAATACATGAATATGGAACTACAAACTAGTGAGTTTGAGTTCATGTTCTTAGTTCTTCAAATTCAAAAGAAGTAACTAAGATCTAAGAAGATTCAAGCTAAAGAGACTTGATCTTTACAACAAACAAGAAACAATTACAAACAACAAGTAATAAACAAAAGATGATGATGATTATTGGAGCTTGCTAGGCTACGGTTTTTCAAGCAAGAAAGGAAGAGAAAAAGTTGTTCACTTACAAAGGAAAGAGAGAAGGTTGAGAGAGTTTGAGAGTTGTTTGAATGTGTGTGTGAAATGAAATGGAAAATGCAAGTAACAAGTATCAAGTGAAAGGAAAATTTGAACTCCCATGTGGCCTTGAAAGGGGACGGTTTCTAGGGCATTTTTGGGAGGTCAATGGCTTGCTTTCAAGTGTTGGGAAGATGGGGAAAGCTAGGAAGGGTAAAGAAGTTAAAAGGCTCATGCATGCTTGAGACAACTTTGTCTCCCATTTAGTTTAATTAATCACACTTAACCTTAATGTAATACTAGTTTAACAAGTGGGCTCCCAAGTCCATAAAAGTGTAGGGTGGGCTTACTTGGCCCAAGTCCATTAATTAAAGGCCCAAGTTTAATTAAAGATGCAATTTAAATAATTAAAGCCCAAGTAATTAATCACTAACCTTGATTAATTAAAATGATTAATAATAAATAATCATGAATGTAAATAATATTCTAAAAATATTATTCGTGAAGTTTCGTGTGTCGCAGAGACGTTTCGGGCCCTTAAAAGTCAAGTACGGGCAATCAGGGCAACATGTAAATGTAATTATATACATTCGTTTAATCACACGTATTAATAATAATAATTATTAATAATATAATGTTGGAAAAACCAGGGTCGTTACAAACAACATTTACAGCACCTACATGGGCGGAAGGTGGGCTTATTGAAAATTTAGTTTGAAAACTCAAACTTCTACCTCGATCTCTAAGAGTCAATTTCTTAAATCTTCAATCAGTAAAAGCACATGCAGTTGCTAAAAATTGTCTACCTAGAAGAAGTGGTACACCCTTATCTTCCCTTAAATCAATAACTAAAAATTCAGCAGGAAATTGTAATTCACCAACATTAACCAATAAGTTTTCAGCAATCCTTACAGGTCTACTAACTGATTTATCAATTAACCTAACTCTTGTAGTGGTTGGATTAAGATCACCCAAATTCAAACGCAAGTATAAAGAATATGACATTACATTAATACTTGCACCTGAATCAGTAAGAGCACTCATAAGCTCAGACCCATTCACCTGGCAAGGCACAATGAACAGCCCAAGATCACCTAACTTTGGTGGCAACTCATTCTTCTTCACAATAGCAGCGCATACCACCTCAAGAAATGTGGAAAATGCCTGTTCATGCTCACCCTTCTTCGCTAACAATTCCTTCAAAAATTTCCCATAATTGGGCATACCTTCAAGAACATCAACCAAAGGTAGATTTACACAAATATTATCATTATTATTTAACTACTTACAAATAGTTTCCTTCAGTTGCTTGGATTGAATAGCTCTCGGATATGGAACAGGTGGCTTATAAACTTGCAACTTAGGTGAAGGTGTCACCTTATCTTCCACTTCAACCTTCTCAGCTTTCTTCACACTAAACTCGAGAAACTGGGTAGTCTCCAAATGTGACGCCCCATACAAAATCAACGTGTACGAATTCAACAACAGGATCACTACAAGGTCACAACACTATATGCTATTTGAAAACAAGTTTTGCATTCATGAAAAGATAACTTCAATTGTTTTACAAAAGCCAACGTCTTTACCAATGTCGTATGTTTTACAAAAGATAACGTGCTTCTACGAATAGAAAGCATTAACATAAGTATGTGACACAAAGGTCATTCCAAAACCATTGTTCAAATGTAGCATAAGTTGTGAATGCAAAGTAAAAGTTCCATGATTGAGACATCTCTAGATAATGCAGCGGAAGTCTAACACAGCGAGTCTGTAACAACAAGTCTATAACACCAAGACTATAACAGCAAGTCTAACAGCGGAAGCAACAACGTAAGCACCTGAGAAATACATGCTTAAAAAGTCAACACGAATGTTGGTGAGCTAAAGTTTGTTTGTAATCAGTAATGTAATGTAGGCCACGAGATTTCAGTGCTTCAAACCAGCGTTTCAAATCAGTATTTCAAATCAGTATGATAAAGTATATGCTTATCCGTGGGCACCCAGTAACTAACTTAACGTAATATTACCCCCTAAAAGTACAGTTGGTGAGTGCGTATGTTTACGAAGTATTAAACACGCGTTAAATGCTAGCGCAACTAGCCCGAATGGGGATGTCAAACCCTATGAATCCATATCTAAGATTCGCGTTCACCGGTTCAAAAACCAATGACTAAACGTTACCGAGGTAAGGGGAAAGTTTATGCCGTTATATAACCTACACATATATAAAGTTTAAGTACTCGTGCCTAGTAAGTAAAACATAAAAAGCGCATGCATTCTCAGTCCCAAAAATAGTTGTAGTAAAAAGGGAGCTATAACTCACAGTGAAAGTGCGGTAAAAGTCGATACGAGATAAGAAAGCAAGTAAGTCGGTCCGAAAGGTTCTCAACCTAAGTCAAAAGTTACTAGGTCAGTAAATCATTCCCAAAGGTTTAAAAGTACGCAAGTTAAGTCCTAAGTATCATCATCATCATCGTACGTAAAAATTAAAGTAAGTTTTTAATCAAGAACAGGGATAGAAACAAAAGGCTGACTTTGGACAGACGTTACGACCTCTATGAAAATCGAAAAGACGCGTAGTCAGTGGCCACGGCTCCGTATGTAAGTCCTATAACCACTGATCAATTCGCAGAACCTAACACGTCTTCATTTGACCGTGGCGACGGTTTAAGTGCGAGTAGGTCAGAATTTTCAGCACGTCGTTACAAAGGCGTAGTGATTTTCAGAAGGATATTAATCCTAAACCGTATATCGGATTAAGACGAGTCTTAAACGAAAAGTCATATAATTGAACCAAACTATCTGGAAATAAACTTATCCAGAAGCCAAGGGGCCTGATCAGACCTTGAAAAACAGAAAACAAGTGCTCCAGTGGGATTCTTGGTGTTTGATGCTCATCACGGTTCTCATCCTTGATGCGTGTAAGCTTCAAGTGTACAACTCTTGATGTTTTAGCATTACTTTAACCAAGGTTTAACCATCAACACACAAAGTTAAGACTAAGAAATAAAATACAACTCATGTGAGAGTTTGGGCAAAGTGATGAACCAAAGTTACATCAATTGTAACTTTGGTTTCCTAACAACATTTATGAGATCTCAAGCTAGTAAGCTTGTATCTTTTGTTTCAAGAAAACACAAGTCACATAACTAAAGTCCAACAAATTAAAGAAGATCATAAGTTAGTAAACTTGGATCTTTAACTAACTTTTTGTAGAAACATCAAGCTAGTAAGGTTTTATTTCAAACTTTCTTGAAGATCCATAAAGTAAAGTGTTGGATCTACAAGTTACATGAAGGTCATAAACATGAGTTTTGATCTTTTAACACAATTAAAGAGATCTTAAGTTAGTAACTTAGATCTAACAAGATTATGAAGATTCAAAGCTAAAAAGCTTGAATCCTTCATGTTCTTAAAGATTCTTCAAAACAAAGTTGAATATTACAAGAGTAATGAAGATTCAAGTTACAAAACTTGAATCGTTGTTCATGATGATGATGATTCATGAATTAAAGTAAGAAAAGAAAGAAAAAAAGAAGTTAAGAACTTACAAGTTATTCAAGTATTTGAGAGAGAATTTTAGAGTGAGAAAGTAGAGAGAAGTGTGTGTGTTTGAATGAAATGAAAATGAGAGAAATGAGAGTTTTTTTAAAAAAAAATAAAGTGGTGGTGATGGGGTGGTGGGTGCCGATGGTTGGGGAGGGGATGGGGGGACCATCTTGGCCTCATGTGGTGTGGCTTGGTGTGGTCCATGGTGGTGGTACTAGGTGATGTTGACATGTTGGGTGGTTTGAGACATAATGCAAACCTTAGTACATAAGCATGCATGATACTTGTCTCATTACTTACATGGACTTAATTATGATTACATGGGCTAACTAACCCATTAAGTGGTCCACTAAGTTGAGTAGGTTTGGCCATGGAAGTCCACTAAGGTAAAAGTCCATTAAGATAACTAGTGAGCATTAGTAAACACTAAGCGTAATTAAATAAACCATCAAGCCAAGTAATTG
The DNA here is from genome assembly GCF_046630445.1 of Rutidosis leptorrhynchoides. Lineage (NCBI taxonomy): Eukaryota > Viridiplantae > Streptophyta > Magnoliopsida > Asterales > Asteraceae > Rutidosis > Rutidosis leptorrhynchoides. The sequence continues at coordinate 314,593,366 of NC_092337.1, forward strand.
TCATTAATAAATAACAATTATGTTTACGTAGTCATAATATTCCAATTATGACAAAAGTTTAACGTGTACCAAGTATGTAGCTCATTTTAAACGACAAGTGATGCTAACGGTTATAAATGCATTCGGGGATCAAGTTAAGTGACTAAGCACTTAATAACACGCTGTAAGGTATTAACGAAAGTAATAAGATCCCAGAGCATAAACTAGCTCAGTACGCACAAATACGCAGTTTCGTGAAAGTATAGAGCACAAAAATATAAGTCGAAAAATTCGGGTCGTTACATTACCCACCTGTTAAAGAAAATTTCGTCCCGAAATTTTGAGGAGTGACTAACAACGGTATCGAATAAGAAGAAGAAGGAGCGTATTAAAGTTTCGAGTGACTCGTGGGCTCAGAAGTGAGTTGTTTACCTTGAGAGGTATTTGGGCATATGAAAGTAAGAATTAAGTCTCTTGTCCTAAGAGATCAACAAATTGATTTCATTTCTTTCTATCATGAATATGTCATCCGAATATATATACCCACAAAAGGAAAGATGATGTTTTTAGCCTTACAGGAATCTTCAGTAAGCTGGATGCATGAAATGCAACATGAATGTTACCTAACTCATATAAAACATTGAGTGCTTATGTCGCAATACAAAGCTGTCAAATAGAATGAAAAACATGATGATCACAACCATGCAATTTAATGTCTGGATAGTGTTAGCCACGGATTTTACTAACCCTTTAATTTTGAAAGGAGGCCATAGACATAAAGGACCCAATATTTAAGAATGTTTCATTTGAATAAATGAATTGAAATTTTAGCTGGAAGTGGCTAATCGAACTTATGTGCAATGCAAGCCATAATTATTTATAGTGTCTTTAGGACAGTCTGAACGAACAATGAAGGATATCACCCAGTTTAACATACTGCATGTGAACTTATCCTTGGATGAAATGAAAGCACGGTTACATAATGGAACTATTAGCTTTCGGTTACATGTTGAAGTTAGGTTTAACATTGATTAAAACAACATATAGTTGCAACCAATGAAGTAAGAAATATATAGAGTAACCACATCAGTGTTATAGATGTTTTAAGCAGTCCCTTCCAAGAGGATAACATGATTCATAGATTTTTAAAGTAATTTACATTACATTTTCGAAAGAAAATCGCACGAAAGGTGTGATCTTTGAACGAGAGGGAACTCTTCGTACAACGAGCAAGATAATCTGAATTTATCCTTATACTTAAGGGGATGCGCGGATGAGAAGATACGTGAACCCTTGGTCATAAAGAATGGTTTACTCCAAGTGAAAAGAATCTCAAAAATGATTTATTGTAACTCAATATAATGATTCATAGAGGTGATGTTTACGAGGGTGTCGCGATTAGCCATTAAATATTTAGAGTAGAAACCCACCTAGTGCCTTTCCTACAATGGGGTGACCACTGAGTGTACCCCAGAAAACTGATTTATCGGCTAGCATTTTTGCCATATCTAACCTTAAAAGGAATATTTTTTGGGTGCAACGACTTCCTAACAAATTTTATAAATCTGCCATCTAAAGTGGCTCAAGAGTTTTTAACAAATATCTTAATGGTAAGCTTCATCCTTAACGGAGGGCGAGAAAAAGTGTGATCCATACATGGGGTAGACTAATACGAAAACCTTTAATAAAATCAACCAAGGAAGTTTTGAAAACTCTTTAAACGTTTGATGTGACAACATAAATGGACCGAAGTTCTTAGTAAATTTAGAAGTATGTACAACGTGTACCATTTTACACAAAACTATTTGACTTAAGTTAAACAACTCAATAAAGGAGCGATTTTTATATAATTTGAAGGTATAACTTAGTATGTACTAACCAAAATAAGTAAAGGTAAATTTATTAACTTAATTATATACATACATACATGATTTTATAAATCGCATAAGTGAGAGAAAAATTTTATTAATTTTATTTGTCCATAAATCCCGTAAGGACCGCAAGTGTAAACAACGTGTAAAAATTTTGATAAACATAGTTTTTCGTATTTCAGAGGTTACGAGTTGAAAAAGATCGAGTGAAAAATTCTTGAATCATCGGGTGACATATTACTAGGTAATGAAAATGAATGAATTAAATGTGGTTTTGATAATTATCAGGACATAAGTCTTTGGGCCAAAAATTTTCACGTGTGAAGCCGTTGCTAAAAAGTGAGGTATGAAGGATAGAGTATGAGGACGAGAAGTTAATCGCTTCTTGACTTTGCAAAATGCCAAACAGGTTATGACTAATATTAAGGTCAGAATACTGATGGTGTTAATATCACCAAATGATAATCCCCTGGAATAAGTCAGGACCTAGAGTTATGCAAGAAAGAGCATCGTTCCAACATGTGTGGCAAATAAGATCCTTGGGGTAACACAATAGTTTTGAATGGTTTAAGTGTTAGTGGATGCCCGAAAGCTCTGCATAACGTGGTAGTATGTGCCTTCATCACATACACACACACACACACACACACACACACACATGAATCTCTCAATTTCGATGGTTGTAAAGACTTCATGATAACTTGGATACGAATAAGCAACGAAATTTTTTATTTTTTTATAATAAGCAACGAAAATTTTATAGAAATCGTTTAAGGTGACAATTGTAAGAAAAGAAACGAAGTTCTTAGTAAGTATAGACTACTCTAAGTAAAATATCTTTTGATTAACGGAATTGATTTGTAAAAATGAAAGTAAAATTTCACATGTACTAGTCAAAAATAAGTAATTATCTACCATATTATACATAACATATACGGTTTCTAAAATTTGTACGAATGGCAATAAAATAAATTTATTTTTATAAAACTTTGAGAGGATCGCACAGTAAAATAGTGTGAGTAAAATTTTGGCAAACAAAATTTTTCATATTTCGGAGGTCACAAGTTGGAAAACGATTGATGAGGATTGAGTATAAGATTTTTGAAAATTTCGGGTGATATTTGAGGAAATAAAAACTATTGAATTTAAATGTGATTGATGACTATTAGTAGGGCATAAGTCCTTTGACCAAAAATGCTTAAGTGTGAAGTTGTTGCTTATAAGTGAGATACGAATGAGAGAGTATGAGGATGGAGATTAACTACCCATTCTTTTTGGAAATTTTGAACTGGTATGACTACTGTCGAAGTAAGAAGGATGATGGTGTGATTATCATCGAATAAGGACTCTCTCAGAATAAGTTAGGATCTAGAGTCGCGTAAGAATTAGTATTAAATAAGATTCTTGGGTAGTCTTTAATATAAAATCTGAATCGCTAAAGTGACGGGATACAATTTCCTTTATGTATTGTTATGCAAGTTTATCCATTGCATCGGTTTCTTTCATGGCTAGAAAGTGAGCAGATTTGGTGAGGCGGTCACCGATAATCCAGATAGGGTCATAACTTCCTACCGTTTTTGGTAGCTTTGTGATGAAATACATTGTTATTCCTTCCCATTTCCATTGTGGGATTTTGGGCTGTTGAAATAACCCAGATGGTTTTTAGTGTTTAGCTTCAGGCTACTCCTCTCCCTGTAAACTATTAATGGCTCACCATTCTCGCGAGGTATACGAATAATCTCCTCACTATAAATAACTTTCGCTTTCATCCTTGAAAGCTAGTCCGTTCTAACTATTGCATCAAGCTTCCCAAATTGATGGGTGTTAGGTTAATCTTAAGGTTCATTCCAACCAAATCTTATTATACTACCGTGAAAAATTCTATCAATCTTCTCAAATAACATCTGCTTGGGCGTAGGTAACTAATCCTTTCCAACTACTACTTTAAAACTTCTAAGTTTTGTTGACATGAGGTCATCTCCAAATGACCCACCTGTTAATTTTAAGGTGAAATATCCCGTTCATATTGATTATAAACGTTCCATATTAATTGATTTCGTTGCGAGGTTTTGACCTCTATATGAGATGTTTTTCAAAGACTGCATTCATTTTTAAAACAACCATAACCTTTATTTTATCAATAAAGGTTTTAAAAACATTACGTAGATTATCAAATAATGATAATCTAAAATATACTGTTTACACATGACCATTACATAATGGTTTACAATAGAAATATATTACATTGACATATGTTTCTTGAATGCAGTTTTTACATAATATCATACAAACATGGACTCCAAATCTTGTCCTTATTTTAGTATGCAACAGCGGAAGCTCTTAGTATTCACCTGAGAATAAACATGCTTTAAACGTCAACAAAAATGTTGGTGAGTTATAGGTTTAACCTATATATATATCAAATCGTAATAATAGACCACAAGATTTCATATTTCAATACACATCCCATACATAGAGATAAAAATCATTCATATGGTGAACACCTGGTAACCGACACTAACAAGATGCATATATAAGAATATCCCCATCATTCCGGGACACCCTTCGGATATGATATAAATTTCGAAGTACTAAAGCATCCGGTACTTTGGATGAGGTTTGTTAGGCCCAATAGATCTATCTTTAGGATTCGCGTCAATTAGGGTGTCTGTTCCCTAATTCTTAGATTACCAGACTTAATAAAAAGGGGAATATTCTATTTCGATAATTCAACCATAGAATGTAGTTTCACGTACTTGTGTCTATTTTGTAAATCATTTATAAAACCTGCATGTATTCTCATCCCAAAATTATTAGATTTTAAAAGTGGGACTATAACTCACTTTCACAGATATTTCCTTCCTCGGAAATAAGACTTGGCCACAGATCGATTCACGAACCTATACAAATATGTACATATATATCAAAGTAAGATCAAAATATAATTACAACCATTTTTATTATGTTTTAAAGATTTGAGTGTATTAAGTCAGCTGTCCTCATTAGTAACCTACAACTAGTTGTCCACAGTTAGATGTACAGAAATAAATTGATATATATTATCTTGAATCATTCCACGACCCTGTGTATACACGTATCAGGCTAAATCACAATTCAAAGTATATATATTTTTGGAATCAACCTCAACCCTGTATAGCTAACTCCAACATTACTCCATATAGAGTGTCTATGGTTGTTCCAATAATATATATACATGGGTCGATATGATATGTCAAAACATTTGCATACGTGTCTATGGTATCCCAAGATTATATAATATATTAGAATACATGTATAATACAATATAAGTTAGCTAGGATATGATTTGTATAGATTTGTTAAACATTTTCCGTAGCTAAAAAGATCAAAAATATCCAATCTTGTTTTACCCATAACTTCTTCATTTTAAATCCATTTTGAGTGAATCAAATTGCTATGGTTTCATATTGAACTGTAATTTAAGAATCCAAACATAAAAAGTATAGATTTATTGTCGGAAATTTATGTTACATGTCAATTACTAAAGAGGTAGTCATTTCCGTCGAAAGAACGACATCTTGATGACCATTTTGAAAAACATACTTTCACTTTGAGTTTAACCAAGATTTTTGGATATAGTTTCATATTCATATGAAAAATCATTTTCCCAGAAGAACAACTTTTAAATCAAAGTTTATCATAGTTTTTAATTATCCAAACCAAAACAGCCCTCGGTTTCACTATGAAGGCGTATATCCGATTTTATGGTGTTCATCGTGTTTCCAGGTTTTAAATCATTAAGTTAGCATATCATATAGATATAGAACATGTGTTTAGTTGATTTTAAAAGTCAAGTTAGAAGGATTAACTTTTATTTGCGAACTAGTTTAGAATTAACTAAACTATGTTCTAGTGATTACAAGTTTAAACCTTCGAATAAGATAGCTTTATATATATGAATCGAATGATGTTATGAACATCATTACTTCCTCAAGTTTTCTGGATAAAACTACTGGAAATGAGAAAAATGGATCTAGCTTCAAAAGATCCTTGGATGGCTTGAAAGTTCTTAAAGCAGAATCATGACACGAAAACAGTTCAAGTAAGATTTTCACTCGAAATAAGATTGTTATAGTTGTAGAAATTGAACCAAAGTTTGAATATGATTATTACCTTGAATTAGAAAGATAACCTACTGTAAGAAACAAAGTTTTCTTGATCTTGGATGATTACTTGGAATGGATTTGCAAGATTGGAAGTAAGCTAGCAAACTTGAAAGGATTTTTCGAAGTGTTCTTGATGTGTTCTTGAATGATTCTTTTTATGGTGATCAAAGCTTGATTATGGGATCAAAACTTGCTGAATATGATGAAGGTTAAGAGAGGTGGTAGTGTGTGTGTTTTGAGAGTAAAGTGATGGAGTACACTAACATGGAATGGATGTATATATCATGCATATACACGTTTTTTTTAAGTAGTCAACAAAGGCTTTCTAGTTTTGTTATTTAGCTTAATTATTTGATAATAGTTGCCAAAAGATTGATTCCACTTGTCTAATGACTCTTGAGGCTGCTAAGAGCTGCATTATATGAGTGTATATACCAATAGTATATACATCTAGAAGCTACGTATTGTACGAGTACATGTACGGGTACATACGTGTAGAATTGTTGATGAAAATGAATGAGAATGTAATTGTAAGTATTTTTGTTAACTGGAAGTACTTTGATATATGTCTTGAAGTCTTTCAAAAGTGTTCAAATACATTTAAATATATTACATGTATATACATTTTAATGAATTCGTTTAGTCATCGATATTCGTTACATGTAAGTGTTGTTTTGAAACCTTTAAGTTAACGATTTCATTTAATATTGTTAATCCATTGTTTATTATATCAAATGAGATGTTAAATTATTATATTATCATGTTAACATAATATATGAATATATCTTAATATGATATATATACATTAAAATATCGTTACAACGATAATCGTTACGTATATGTTTCTTTTCGAAATTCTTAAGTTAGTAGTCTTGTTTTTACATATGTAGTTCATTGTTAACACACTTAATGATATATTTAAATATCATTTTATCATGTTAAATATAGTGTATCAATATCTTAATATGATACATATGTATTTAGTAGACGTTATCATAACAATAATCGTTATATATATCATTTCGAGTTTCTTAACTTAGTAATCTCATTTCTTATGTATATCACACATTGTTAATATACTTAGTGAGATACTTACTGATCATAATATCATGTCAAACATATATATATGTCTATATATACCACAACATGTAGTTTTTTACAAATTTGCAACGTTCGTGAATCGCCGGTCAACTTGGGTGATCAATTGTCTATATGAAACTTATTTCATTTAATCAAGTCTTAACAAGTTTGATTGCTTAACATGTTGGAAACATTTATTCATGTAAATATCAATCTCAATTAATATATATAAAATGGAAAAGTTCGGGTCACTACAGTACCTACCCGTTAAATAAATTTCGTCCCGAAATTTTAAGCTGTTGAAGGTGTTGACGAATCTTCTGGAAATAGATGCAGGTATTTCTTCTTTATCTAATCTTCATGCTCCCATGTGAACTCGGGTCCTCTACGAGCATTCCATCGAACCTTAATAATAGGTATCTTGTTTTGCTTAAGTCTCTTAACCTCACGATCCATTATTTCGACGGGTTCTTCAATGAATTGAAGTTTTACATTGATTTGGATTTCGTCCAACAGAATAGTGAGATCTTCTTTAGCAAAACATTTCTTCAAATTCGAGACGTGGAAAGTGTTATGTACAACTGCGAGTTGTTGAGGTAGCTCCAGTTGGTAAGCTACTGGTCTGACACGATCTATAATCTTAAATGGTCCAATGTACCTTGGATTTAGTTTCCCCCGTTTACCAAATCGAACAACGCCTTTCTAAGGTGAAACCTTAAGCATGACCATTTCTCCAATTTCATACTCTATATCTTTTCTTTTACTGTCCGCGTAGCTCTTTTGTCGACTCTGGGCGGTTTTCAATCGTTGTTGAATTTGGATGATTTTCTTGGTAGTTTCTTGTATTATCTCCGGACCCGTAATCTGTCTATCCCCACTTCATTCCAACAAATCAGAGACCTGCACTTTCTACCATAAAGTGCCTCAAACGGCGCCATCTCAATACTAGAATGATAACTGTTGTTGTAGGAAAATTCTGCTAACGGTAGTTGTCGATCCCAACTGTTTTCAAAATCAATAACACATGTTCGTAGCATGTCTTCAAGCATTTGTATCGTCCTTTTGCTCTGCCCATCAGTTTGTGGATGATAGACAGTACTCATGTCTAGACGAGTGCCCAATGCTTGTTGCAATGTCTGCCAGAACCTTGAAACAAATCTACCATCCCTATCAGAGATAATAGAGATGGGTATTCCATGTCTGGAGACAACCTCCTTCAAATACAATTGCACCAACTTCTCCATTTTATCATCTTCTCTCATTGGCAGGAAGTGTGCTGACTTAGTGAGACGATCAACTATTACCCAAATAGTATCATAACCACTTGCAGTCCTTGGCAATTTAGTAATGAAATCCATGGTAATGTTTTCCCATTTCCATTCCGAGATTTCAGGTTGTTGTAGTAGACCTGATGATTTTTGATGTTCAGTTTGACCTTAGAACACGTCAAACATTCTCCTACATATTTAGCAATATCGGCTTTCATACCCGGCCACCAAAAGTGTTTCTTGAGATCTTTATACATCTTCCCCGCTCTGGGATATATTGAATATCTGGTTTTATGTGCTTCTTTAAGTACCATTTCTCTCACATCTCCAAACCATGGTACCCAAATTCTATTAGCCCTATATTGAGTTCCATCTTCCCGAATATTAATATGTTTCTCTAATCCTTTGGGTATCTCATTCTTCAACTTTCCTTCTTTTACAACCCCTTGTTGCGCCTCCTTTATTTGAGTAGTAAGCTTAGTACGAATAATTATATTCATAGCTTTTACCCGTATAGGTTCTCTGTCCTTTCTACTCAAAGCGTCGGCTACCACATTCGCCTTCCCAGGTGGTATCGAATCTCAAAATCATAATCATTCAACAGTTCAATCCAGCTGCGTTGTCTCATATTCAGTTGCTTCTGATTAAATATATGTTGGAGACTTTTGTGGTCAGTATATATAATACTTTTGACCCCATATAAATAATGCCTCCAAGTCTTTAATGCAAAAACAACAGCACCCAATTCCAAATCGTGTGTTGTATAATTTTGCTCGTGAATCTTCAATTGTCTAGACGCATAAGCAATCACGTTCGTTCGTTGCATTAATACAAAACCGAGACCTTGCTTTGATGCATCACAATAAATCACAAAATCATCATTCCCTTCAGGCAATGACAATATAGGTGCCGTAGTTAGCTTTTTCTTCAATAACTGAAACGCCTTATCTTGTTCATCCTTCCATTCAAATTTCTTCCCTTTATGCGTTAATGCAGTCAAGGGTTTTTATATTTTGAAGAAATCTTGGATGAATCTTCTGTAGTAACCAGCCAATCCTAAAAATTAACGTATATGCTTCGGAATTTTTAGGGTTTCCCACTTTTCAACGGTTTCGATCTTTGCCGGGTCCACCTGGATACCTTCTTTGTTCACTATGTGACCGAGGAATTGAACTTCTTCCAACCAAAATGCACACTTTGAAAACTTAGCGTACATTTTTTCTTTCCTCAATACTTCTAGCACTTTTCTCAAATCTTCTTCGTGCTCTTGATCATTCTTTGAGTAAATAAATATGTCATCGATGAAAATAATGACAAACTTGTCAAGATATGGCCCACACACTCGGTTCATAAGGTCCATGAACACAGCTGGTGCGTTAGTCAATCCAAACGGCATAACCATAAACTCGTAATGACCATAACGCGTCCTAAAAGCAGTTTTTGGAATATCATCCTCCTTTACTCGCATTTGATGATATCCAGAACGTAAATCGATTTTTGAATAAATCGACGAGACTTGTAGTTGATCAAATAAGTCGTCAATTCTCGGCAGTGGATATCGGTTTTTGATGGTAAGTTTATTCAACTCTCTGTAGTCAATACATAACCTAAATGTACCATCCTTCTTTTTGACAAACAAAACAGGAGCTCCGCATGGTGATGTACTTGGTCGTATGAAATCACGCTCTAGAAGTTCTTGTAATTGGCTTCGAAGTTCCTTCATTTCGCTGGGTGCGAGTCTGTATGGAGCACGAGCTATTGGTGCAGCTCCCGGTACAAGATCTATTTGAAATTCAACGGATCGGTGTGGAGGTAATCCTGGTAATTCTTTCGGAAATACATCGGGAAATTCTTTTGCGATGAGAACATCATTGATGCTCTTTTCTTCAGTTTGTACTTTCTCGACGTGTGCTAGAACAGCATAGCAACCCTTTCTTATTAACTTTTGCGCCTTCAAATTACTAATAAGATTTAGCTTCGCGTTGCTCTTTTCTCCGTACACCATTAAGGGTTTTTCTTCTTCTCGTACAATGCGAATTGCATTTTTGTAACATACGATCTCTGCTTTCACCTCTTTCAACCAGTCCATGCCGATTATCACATCAAAACTCCCTAACTCTACTGGAATCAAATCAATCTTAAATGTTTCGCTAACCAGTTTAGTTTCTCGATTCCGACATATATTATCTGCTGTAATTAATTTACCGTTTGCTAATTCGAGTAAAAATTTACTATCCAATGGCGTCAATGGACAACTTAATTTAGCACCAAAATCTCTACTCATATAGCTTCTATCCGCACCCGAATCAAATAAAACGTAAGCAGATTTATTATCAATAAGAAACGTACCCGTAACAAGCTCCGGGTCTTCCTGTGCCTCTGCCGCATTAATATTGAAAACTCTTCCGCGGCCTTGTCCATTCGTGTTCTCCTGGTTCGGGCAATTTCTAATAATGTGGCCCGGTTTTCCACATTTATAACAAACTACATTGGCATAACTTGCTCCGACACTACTTGCTCCGCCATTACTCGTTTCGACACCATTTATTCCTTTCGTTCTGTTAACCCCTGGTCCGTAGACCTCACACTTCGCCGCGCTATGACCATTTCTTTTACACTTGTTGCAAAATTTGGTGCAGAACCCCGAGTGATACTTTTCACACCTTTCTCATAGCTGCTTCTGATTGTTGTGGTTGTTGCGGTTTTTATTGTTGTTGGGATGATTGTTGTTATAGTTGTTGTTGTTGTGCCGTTTGTTGTAGTTGCGATTGATGTTGCGATTGTTGGGATAGTTGTTGTTGTTTTGGTGACTCTTATCACCGTTTTCCTCCCACTTTCTTTTAACTAACTTCACGTTGGCCTCTTCGGCCGCCTGTTCTTTAATTCTTCCCTCAATCTGGTTCACTAGTTTGTGAGCCATTCTACATGCCTTTTGTATGGAGGCTGGCTCGTGTGAACTTATATCTTCTTGGATTCTCTCCGGTAACTCTTTCACAAACACGTTGATCTTCTCTTCCTCATCTTCGAACGCTCTCGAACACAATAGGCACAATTTTGTGAATCGTCTTTCGTACGAAGTAATATCGAATCCCTGTGTTCGTAACCCTCTAAGTTCTGACTTGAACTTATTGACCTCGGTTCTGGGACGGTACTTCTCGTTCATTAAGTGCTTGAATGCTGACCACGGTAGCGCGTAAGCAGCATCTTGTCCCACTTGCTCTAGATAGGTATTCCACCATGTTAACGCAATACTTGTGAAGGTATGCGTAGCGTACTTCACTTTGTCTCCTTCAACACACTTACTTATAGCAAACACCGATTCAACTTTATCGGTCCACCGTTTCAATCCGATTGGTCCTTCGGTCCCATCAAATTCTGAAGGTTTGCAGGCAGTGAATTCCGTGTAGGAGCATCCTACATGATTTCTTGCGCCGTTAGCTGTATTGCTAGATTCAGAGTTATTGTTGGTATGTAGCGCGGCCTGTACTGCAGCTATGTTTAAAGCATGAAAGGCACGAAATTCCTCTTCATTCATATTCAAGGTGTGTCGAGTAGTCAGTGCCATTTCCTTCAAAATAGTCAAATGAAACAATTTAATCATACAGAATATTAAGAGTAGTCAATAGTATCTCGTAGCATAATATGAACTCATTTATAAAAGTTTTTTCTTCATATTAGCATTTTATAAGTTTAAATTCGGGTACTACCTACCCGTTTAGTTCATACTTAGTAGCTAATATACAATTCAACTACTACAATTCCATATAAAAAACTGATTATAATAATATATCACATACAAATATTCTTCAAACTTACAACTTCGCTATATTACATATAACATGAAATATAGTACACTATGATACAGGACAGTTTTGAAGATAAATCTAGTTAATACGCAAGTTGTTCAGCAAAGGAAATAAAGACACGTAATTCATAAGTCCAGAAACAAGTCATGCATTCTGGTTTTACTATGACTACTTCCCATCCTTGGTCTTGTGGAACATAACCGTTGTGGCCGTTAACAAGACAACATGTTGTAATGTCGTCAAAAGGACGAGGGTTTCGTAATGTCCAACAGCCCCGTAATAATCTAAAAACCTTGTTTCTCATCTCAACTACAGAGTCCATCACTTGTGGGAATGTTTTATTTAAAAGTTGCAACCCAATGTTCTTTTTCTCAATTTGATGAGAAGCGAACATTATTAACCCGTAAGCATAACATGCTTCTTTATGTTGCATGTTAGAAGCTCTTTCTAACTCATGAAATCCTTTGTTGGGATATGTTGAGTCAAAATAGGTTCTTAACCCGTAGCGTAAAATTGCATTTGGGTTCCCCGCATTTAACGCTTTAAAGAAAACACGGCGTAACTTACGGTCTCCCCAATGTGATATACCCCACCTATCAAAGCAAAGCCTTTTATAAACTGAGGCATTTTTGGAAAGTCTTTCAAATGTTTGACAAGTTAATTTCGCCATAACTAAATGTGCTGATGAATTCTAACCGACTCTAGACAAGATTTCCTCAATCATATCCTCTGGTAGGTCTTCTAAAATATTCGGTTGTCTACCCTTAACGTCCATTTTGTTTTTATACTGTAAAATAGACAAGGATTAGATTTGTAAAAGATAATTACCAAACAATACAGGCAATTTTTACATATAATATAAAAGTACAAGCACACTATATTACATATATTAAACAACATGATTACAACTCTTTTAATCCAACTCACTCGTTTCTTCTTCGAACTTGGTTCGTTTTGCTAATTTCCTAGGGATATATGATGTTCCTCTAATACGAGTCGTCGTTTTCCACATTGGTTTAGAAAAACCTGGTGGTTTAGAGGTTCCCGGGTTATTGTCACGATATTGAAAATACGGGTGTTAACGGTACATATAAAGTTCATCGGGGTCGGAATCAGATTTCTCTATTTTGATGCCTTTTCCCATATTATTTTCTTTTGCCTCATTAAATTGGGTTGGAGTAATTTCTATAACATCATCGAAATCCTCATCAGGATCCGATTCATCGGAAAATTGGTAATTTTCCCAATATTTTGCTTCCTTAGCGAAAACACCATTGACCATTATTAACTTTGGTCCATTGGTTGAGGATTTTCTTTTATTTGACCGGTTTTATGTGGTTCCTACTATTCCCCCCTCCGGAACCTCTTCTTCTTTCGGTTCCTCTTCTTCTGGTTCCTCTTCTTCTGATTCCTCTTCTTCCGGTTCCGTTTCCGTTTCCTCTTCTTCCGGTTCTTCGGGAACTTGTGAATCTTGCCAATATATATTCGACTCTTCGTTATTATTAGGTGAGTCAATGGGATTTGTGCTAGAGGTAGACATCTATCACACAATATCAAACATGTTAAGAGATTAATATATCACATAATATTTACATGTTAATAATATATAGTTTCCAATAAAAATGTTAAGCAATCATTTTTAAAGAAAACAAGGTCGAAGTCCAGACTCACTAATGCATCCTAACAAACTCGATAAGACACACTAATGCAAATTTTCTGGTTCTCTAAGACCAACGCTCGGATACCAACTGAAATGTCCCGTTCATATTGATTATAAAAGTTCCATATTAATTGATTTCGTTGCGAGGTTTTGACCTCTATATGAGACGTTTTTCAAAGACTGCATTCATTTTTAAACAACCATAACCTTTATTTTATCAATAAAGGTTTTAAAAACATTACGTAGATTATCAAATAATAATAATCTAAAATATACTGTTTACACACGACCATTACATAATGGTTTACAATAGAAATATATTACATCGACATATGTTTCTTGAATGCAGTTTTTACACAATATCATACAAACATGGACTCCAAATCTTGTCTTTATTTTAGTATGCAACAGCGGAAGCTCTTAGTATTCACCTGAGAATAAACATGCTTTAAACGTCAACAAAAATGTTGGTGAGTTATAGGTTTAACCTATATATATCAAATCGTAACAATAGACCACAAGATTTCATATATCAATACACATCTCATACATAGAGATAAAAATCATTCATATGGTGAACACCTGGTAACCGACATTAACAAGATGCATATATAAGAATATCCCCATCATTCCGGGACACCCTTCGGATATGATATAAATTTCGAAGTACTAAAGCATCCGGTACTTTGGATGGGGTTTGTTAGGCCCAATAGATCTATCTTTAGGATTCGCGTCAATTAGGGTGTCTGTTCCCTAATTCTTAGATTACCAGACTTAATAAAAAGGGGCATATTCGATTTCGATAATTCAACCATAGAATGTAGTTTCACGTACTTTTGTCTATTTTGTAAATCATTTATAAAACCTGCATGTATTCTCATCCCAAAAATATTAGATTTTAAAAGTGGGACTATAACTCACTTTCACAGATATTTCCTTCCTCGGAAATAAGACTTGGCCACGGATCGATTCACGAACCTATACAAATATGTACATATATAACAAAGTAAGATCAAAATATAATTACAAACATTTTTATTATGTTTTAAAGATTTGAGTGTATTAAGTCAGCTGTCCTCGTTAGTAACCTACACCTAGTTATCCACAGTTAGATGTACAGAAATAAATCGATATATATATATTATCTTGAATCAATCCACGACCCAGTGTATATACGTCTCAGGCTAAATCACAACTCAAAGTATATATATTTTTGGAATCAACCTCAACCCTGTATAGCTAACTCCAACATTACTGCATATAGAGTGTCTATGGTTGTTCCAATAATATATATACATGGGTCGATATGATATGTCAAAACATTTTCATACGTGTCTATGGTATCCCAAGATTACATAATATATTAGAATACATGTATAATACAATATAAGTTAGCTAGGATATGATTTGTATAGATTTGTTAAACATTTCCCGTAGGTAAAAAGATCAAAAATATCCAATCTTGTTTTACCCATAACTTCTTCATTTTAAATCCGTTTTGAGTGAATCAAATTGCTATGGTTTCATATTGAACTCTAATTTAAGAATCCAAATATAAAAAGTATAGGTTTATAATTGAAAATTTAAGTTACATGTCAATTACTAAAGAGGTAGTCATTTTCGTCGAAAGAACGACATCATGATGACCATTTTGAAAAACATACTTTCACTTTGAGTTTAACCAAGATTTTTGGATATAGTTTCATATTCATATGAAAAATCATTTTCCCAGAAGAAAAACTTTTAAATCAAAGTTTATCATAGTTTTTAATTATCCAAACCAAAACAGCCCCCGGTTTCACTATGACGGCGTATATCCGATTTTATGTTGTTCATCGTGTTTCCAGGTTTTAAATCATTAAGTTAGCATATCATATAGATATAGAACATGTGTTTAGTTGATTTTAAAAGTCAAGTTAGAAGGATTAACTTTTGTTTGCGAACAAGTTTAGAATTAACTAAACTATGTTCTAGTGATACCATATATATAAAACATGTGTTTAATCTCATGTCAACCATATATATATGTCTATATATACCACAACATGTAGTTTTTTTTACAAATTTGCAACGTTCATGAATCGCCGGTCAACTTGGGTGATCAATTGTCTATATGAAACTTATTTCAATTAATCAAGTCTTAACAAGTTTGATTGCTTAACACGTTGGAAACATTTATTCATGTAAATATCAATCTCAATTAATATATATAAACATGGAAAAGTTCAGGTTACTACATAAGGCACTACCTTAAATTATTCCTCTATCTCTGCCAGCTTACCCTTTGCTTGTCCTATAGAATAGTTAACCCTCATGGTTGTTAATGGCTTATTAGTCATAACACTAAGGTTCTTAGATATAAGGCTTCTATTGCTCTAGTATTAAACAACTTCGAGACAATAAAACACTGTGACGAATCGTCCCCTAACTAAAATCGGGATCCATACGAGTCTCCATAGTCGAGATAACGATTGCTCTACGGTAAGTAAGTCTAAAGTTTTTCCTATTTCAGAACTTTTTCCTTAAGTATCCAGGGTGTCTATATCTATAACAAATTTTTGGGTTATCAATTCTGATTGTCTATATCTATAACAAATTTTTGGGTTATCATTTCTGAAATCAGGGCCCTCCTTGTACAGTATCTGGGCTACGTGGTTATTCTTTCCCTGCCTCTAACAGACCATAATGCGTATACTCAAGTGGTTCCTACCAAAATTTTCTTTGAATCACTTCATATTCCTTATATAGTAACATTGGAACTTCTACGTGATTTACTTCAATATAATCACGCTGGCCTGGTGTCATTATATTGCACTAAATTGTACG